>NC_135213.1:25454354-26054354 GCF_052324685.1 Brachyhypopomus gauderio | reverse complement strand
TTGACCGGAGGAGGTCAGGGGAATAGGGTGGCAAAGGTTTAGACATATGATGTGTCCAAATATTTCAGTATTAGTAAGTGAGTGAGAGGTAGTGCTGTCCACTTTAGCAGCTCCAATAGAAACTCATTGTTTGGTCACCCTCTACATTGATGGAAACTGCTACATGGATATGGAATATGGAAGTAGATTTATATGACCCATAGGGTCGTACAGTGTAGATAAGCTCTTTTTCATTGAGCTTCCAAACTTCAAAGTAACAACAGCAAATATATATGTCATCAGTGAATTAAAATGCCTTGTTTGATAAATCTTTAATATTGATGGTCTGAAGATGTACCTATCACATCTAGCCCTGCCCCCACCTGTCTATTATGTCTCTTGTTTCCTGGTTTCCTTGTTTCGTGTGCTTGTGTTTACTTTTCCCATGTGCTCGTGTTTCCTCTTGTCAATTTTTAACCAAGAAATGCAATAGACAATAGATGCCTGCAGTAATACATAATTGTTGAGGCACACTTCAAGTTTTCCTTTTGTCATCATGCATACCACAGATTTCCTGTACAACTCTGAGTTCTGTCACCGCAATGGGATGTGTCAGTGGTGGACAGGAGTACAGACTACTTTGACTACTTTGTGTGGAATCAACCAACTCCTTTTATACTGTATGTGACCAAGACCAAAGAAGAAGTTTGTGGATTTTAGGAGAACCTGTCATGCATCAAAGACAATTTCCATCCTGGGAGAGGAAGTGTAGGTGGTGGAGAGCTATATATACTTGGGTACTCACCTTAACATCCAGACCCTCCAGAAAGTCGCGAATTCCGTATATACGTTCAAGAGGAGCAGACAGAAAGCAGCATGAGCGACTAAAATAACGGCAAAAAGATCGGGAAAAGCAGTATCCCGGTACACTACATGAAAGCGGGGATAAACTGTCCAGATCCGACCCGCGAATTGATTATCTATGGCCCCCTGGATGATATTTAATTACTATTAGAACCGGCCCGCAGGTCACAGCCGCCCGATGGTGTTTTGCACGCACAAACACTACATTCCCCACAGTGCAACGGTAGCCCGCGAAGTCACTGCAGCGCACGCAAGCGGCGAGGGTCTGAGATAAAGTTTATAAGTTTAAACTTTAAACTGAGATAAAGTTTATTTATCTCTGATCCATATCTATGAGTTACTAGTTCGCTCTGGCGCCAACCACTGGCGATCGATCTCGATATAATACTTAATTTGTGTCCATTTTACAGGCCGCCCGGTAACAACTTACGTTCGCGAACCCCGCCCCCCCCCCCCCGGTCAACAATTAATGTTCGCCACCCCCTCCAGGTTCAAATCTCACTCCAAGCGATCTTGAAAAGTTGGCAACCCTGAATAAATAGGTAAATAGATAAATAAAATGGACTACTAAATAGAGGAAACCATACAACATTTACTCCCTGTTGTAATGTACTCACAAAAAAGCAAAAACACACCGCAACTTCCATCGCAATCTTTTTGAAAAACACCCCTAGCGAGGGTTGTGGACAAAAGGGTGTTGCACAAACTGATTAGAGTAATGGACAACACATCACATCCCTTACATAATCTACTGGACAGCAGTGTGTGTTCAGTCAGGGGCTTCTTCAGCTCCGCTGCAATAAGGTCATATACAACAACTCAATTCTGTCAAAGTCTAATTTATTTATATAGTTGTTTTAACAACATAAGTCCCAGAGGACGTTTGCAGGGAAAACTGCGAACGTCCTCTGGACGTTTTTTTTGTAGGGTCGCCAAAATGTTACAGGGGACGTTCAGTGGACGTTACAAAGGACGTTTGTAGGACCACCTGGAAACATGCAGAGGACAATGAGCGGACGTTTAAGGAACGTCCTTTAAACGTCTCTTATGTGTTAAATTGTTTAGGTCTACTTCTTATGTTACTTCTAAAACAACTTCGATTTAATTGATTTAGTAAATCGAGGTATTGTATATGGAATAAAAATGAACACACAAGAAGTGATAGGCTGTAAACAAGTTACAAGTTTTTATTTGAAATGCAAAAAAAGTGTCTGATGTGCGCATTTTGAACGCAGTTTCAAGCCTCCTTTTCACGCGTTTCTTGGGGTGAAGCCTAAAATAGACAAAGATACACGTTTGTTAACATTTAATTTTGTGACCTCTGGTTATAATAAAGCGTTCGATAAACGAAGTAATTTGAATGTTTTGCCTGAAGAACATCAGCTACAAATCTAACAAATGCTAACCTAGCTAGGTAGCTATAGTTGGCATTAACTTGCTAATAGCGAACACTATCGTTGGCTGTTATCTGTGGCTGAGACCATCAACATCAGTTAACGTTACTATTGAAGTTTTAATGCGGGGATTCATATAACTTTATCATTTGGTAGCGTAGCGTAGTGATAATTTAGCTCTAGCCATAACCATAGAATTAATGTCCAGCCACAGATGGACATCCGTTTTTGGTACACCTGTTTGATTTTGCTGATCGGGTTTTATGATTATCCAGAGGGGTTAGCTGAGGGTTTATTAAAAATCACCTTATACATTAGCCGCAACTCAGAAGATACATTTACTAAGATAAGGTATTTACTAGCTAACCATATTTTACTAAAATGTAGGTGACTCACCTTGAATTTAAAATAACGGCTTCTGTCAGAATATTCATGTTAGCTAACATTCCTACGTCGCGAGAAGACGGCTCGTGCGTTTATGTTCCCGCTTGGTAATCCTCTAGTGCAGGGGTGGCCAACCCGTCATAGACCAAGAGCCACTTTTCTTACTGTGTTACGGCAAAGAGCCACATCGTAACAAGGTAACAAAAATAACGTTATTTCAACGACTATACGGGGACGTCACCGAACGTCCTGTGAATGTGTCTTTGGAAACGTTCCGCCAGGACTTCGAGGGGACCTGCTGGGAACGTCCTATCGCAAACGTTATAAAAAACCTCTAATAAGAACGTCCGCTAACGTCCCCGGGACGTTCGTTGTTTGCTGGGATATAACACTTATTTTTGTGTCCATTTTACGGTCGCCGCCCCCCCGTCAACAACTTACGTTCGACAATTTACACTCGCCACCTCCTCCAGGTTCAAATCTCACTCTGAGCAATCTTCAAAAGTTGGCAACCCTGAGGTAAACGCTTTAACGGCATTCGTTAATTTGATACTCTTATTGGGTGATACAAAAATATCGCCATTAACACTAGGAACCCGACGGCCGCGAAAATTTTCGCAAGGCTTAGTAAGGTCCATGTAGCCCACTCCCCTGCTGTGAAGAGATTAACGCCCATTGTCTTGGTAATGCGGTGGAAGCGTCTCACCCCCAGCTCATACGCCTGCCAAAGCACAAGCGGCTCACCTCCAAGCTCATACAAGGCACCAAACGTGATACTTCACGAAAAACTTGGTTACAAACAAGCAGACTGTATATGTTACCGATCCTACAACAAACAGCGGAAATTTTGTAGACTCGTGTTTCAAAAGATACAATTCAAGCGCACGTAGAGAGTTTCTCAAATGAGTCCCGTCAAACAATAAAAATAAATAAAATTGTCTGAACCTCTTTGTATATTGTTTGAAGCTCTTTGTATATTTACTACACTATATAATATTTGTTACACTTTCTGTTTCCGCGTTTGAATTCGCGTTTGAAAAGCTAAGAAATTATATGGCGCAATTATATATATGGCTGATAAATGTTGTGATCTAAACAGCAGACTGGAAAAGGAGAGGAAAAGACAGGAAGAACAAATTCATGTGCTGTAAAACAACTTTATTTTGATCAAACATGGATGTCTATTCCGGGTTTCTTGAAGTGGAATGTCAAGAAAGTTGAGGGTGTCTTGAAGTTGAGGGTGTACTCGCCAGATGCACTTGCCGCATGCAACACACGCGTTGATGCTGTGGAGAACAATTCAAGGTACACCTTACATTTTGAATAAAATCTTTCAGAAGACAAAAATACGTAACATATGTGGTGTTACGTATGTAGGCCTACTTATCAACGTACCTTCATGTAGTTGTAGCCAACAGTTGCTACACAGCCAGGGTGTACTCGCTGCATGCAACGGGCCACCGGCGTGTTCCTGCGTGCACTGTGTATGCACGCACCTTCATGATGTCTGTCAACGGCGCACTGCAAAGAACAAAGTACATGTTATATTTTGAACGAATTTATTCATGTGTACCAGCCAGGGACCCTCTTTCTTACATTTGCGGCAGGTTCATCGTTCATCGCTGCCAAGGTCAACGGGCCACCGGCGTGTTCCTGCGCGCACTGTGTATGCACGCACAGAAGTACATGTTATATTTAGAACGAATTCATTCATGTATAAATTGATTCTGTGAAAATGTCACAGGCATGGGTCATAACAGAACGGGAATCCAATTCCAGCAACCATGAGAAAAATAACCAGCAACCACGACGAGAAATAAACAGAGGACTAACACGGAAACAGACATGAAATGGCAGGAGATGCGGGGCAGACCGTGACACCGGGTTTCATGATGTGCGACTGTGGAACAGAAAGAGAAGAGATTTTTGGTTATGTTCAAATAATAGTGTGTGTGTATATATATGTGTGTGTGATTGGTTGTCTGTATATATATATAATATATTTATATATATATATATATATATAAATATACTTATCGACGTACCTTCATGTAGTTTTAGGTACACAGTTGCCACACAGCCAGGGACACTCTGCCCTACACTTGCGACAGGTGTACTTGCCGCATGCAGCGCACGGGGTTATGCTGTAGTTCCGGTTGCAGTTTGTCTGCACCTGACACGTAGTCTTCTTTCCAGGAGCAGGCGAAGGACGTGGCGTTCTCTTCAACTCCTTTTCCTGTAGGAAACGAAGACGGAGTTCCTCAGCAAGAGTACACATAAAAACTCTCCTACTCTCTGTGGACCCCGTACATGCCGTGTACAAAACATGCGCGTTCATCGCTGCCAGGTCAAGTATGTTATAAAACACTGCAACGGGCCACCGGCGTGTTCCTGCGCGCACTGTGTATGCACGCGCCTTCTGGTCCATGATGTCAACGGCGCACTGCAAAGAACAAATACAAAGAAGTACATGTTATATTTTGAATAAATTCATTCATGTATGATAAATTGATTTATCAATGCCAACACATGCATACCTTCGTCCGGTTGTAGTCCGTCACAGTGTTTGGCTTCTTTTTGCGGTCGTCTGCAATCTCCACGTGCGTGTGCATAGTGCTCAGAACGCAAACTGTTTTGTTGGGCTTGGAGGCATACACCGTCAGAAGCGCATCATCGGATCTGTACACCTCCGTTGACAACTTCTCACGTCCCTTGGCGTTTTTGGCTTCCAAAGGAACTTCTCGGCGAATCTTGTTCATTGTCCCAAGCAGAGTCGTGTTGCATTCCAGCAGCTTCTTAGCCAGGGAAAGAGATGTGAAAAAATTGTCTGTGGCTACAGTTCTGCCCTTGCCCAGGTATGGCTTCATAAGCTTCATCACCACATTCTCGGACACTCTTTCCCCCTTGGGACGATCGGGGTCCTTTCCAAGGTATGGAATGGCGTTGCACATGTACTTTGTGTTCAACTCAGAAGCAACCCAAAACTTTATTCCAAACTTGTCCGGCTTTGAGGCAATGTACTGGGTGAATGGACAGCGAACCTTGGTCGGAAACAGCTGCTCGTCGACTGTCAGTTCCTTGCCTGGGGTATAGCACAAAATGCAGTTGTTCACAAATCGCTGCCAGATGTCCGAAATCGCAGCAAATCTGTCGCTCTTTGCACGCTCCGCACGGGTGTCCTTATTATCAAAGCGCAAGTACCGCATGATTTCTTGGTAGCGGTCCCGTGCCATTGTCTCCTGGATCGAAGGCACAGCGAACATTGCCGACCAACAGTCCGACATCGCTCCAACTGGACAGAGGACTGCTCGTAGAAATAGGATTGCTACGAATGCCATAAACTCGCTGACCGACAAACTCCAGCTGCTGTCTGTTCTGCGGGCTTCATGGACAGTGCAGTCTGTGATGATTCGCAGCATCTCCATGTCGAGCAAACACAGAAAACTCTGCAGTCTGCTTGTGATCCTACGCTGTATTAGTAAAAGTAAACAAATGACGCTAGGTAAATTACACGTACTAAATATCATTCAAACACAAGCAGAAACACTGGAAAGAAATATGAAGTTACTATACCTTTGCATGCTCTGTAGGCCCGGACGGCTCAACAAATGTTGAATTAGGCGAACAGCTGCTGACACGAGAGCGTGCGATGCCAACCTTCTCCCAAACAGTTCCATCTTTTGCCCGTACGGTTGGTGCAGGTGTGGTGTCAGCCTGTGTCCGTCTCTTCCTTGGAGGGCTCTGTTGTACCTCATCCGATGTACTGCTTCTTTCTTCATCGGATGAATCGCTGGTCAAAAAACAGGAGGGTCCTTCTCCCGCATCGGACTCACAGCAGTCCTCGTTGGTCAGCAAAGCCGCAACTTCTTGACCGGTGAACGTCCTCTGTCTTGCCATGGTGTTTTGCGTCGTCTCCACACAGGATAGTAGTGAAAATGTAAGTCGCCTGCCTTTGGGTTTCAGCTTTTATCATGACTCTGAAGAACACACCCACAACAGCGCATACTAATTATACTTTATTATAATAGGTGGCGCTTCACACATAACGCCGAAACCGAAACCGGGCTAATCCCCTGCATACACGGGAACAATAAAAGTTGATTGGACCCGTGATAATGGTTCACGGCAATCCGTGAATATCAGTCAAACACAAGCATAAACACTGCAAAAAATATTATATTACTATGCTGTATGAGTAAAAATAAATAAATGACGCTAAGTTATTTACACAAACGAAATATCTTATTTACACAAACGAAATATCAGTCAAACACAAGCATAAACACTGCAAAAAATATTATATTACTATGCTGTATGAGTAAAAATAAATAAATGACGCTAAGTTATTTACACAAACGAAATATCTTATTTACACGAACGAAAAAGCAGTCAAACACAAGAAAACACAAAAAATATTATATTACTATGCTGTATGAGTAAAAATAAATAAATGACGCTAAGTTATTTACACAAACGAAATATCTTATTTACACGAACGAAATATCAGTCAAACACAAGCATAAACACTGCAAAAAATATTATATTACTATGCTGTATGAGTAAAAATAAATAAATGACGCTAAGTTATTTACATGAACGAAATATCTTATTTACACAAACGAAATATCAGTCAAACACAAGCATAAACACTGCAAAAAAATATTATGTTACTATGCTGTATGAGTAAAAATAAGTAAATGTACAAATAAATATTACTTTACTATACCTTTATTACTTTGTTGCTGCTATTGAAGTGCATACACAAGAAAATCTGGGACGCTTGCTTCATACATAACGCCAATACCACGCTAATGATAATGTGTTTCACGGGAACAATATGAACCCGTGATAATGGTTGGTTCAGCCATGTAAATGTGTGGCGCTATTGAAGTGCATACACAAGAAAATCTGGGACGTTTGCTTCATACATAACGCCAATACCACGCTAATGATAATGTGTTTCACGGGAACAATATGGACCCGTGATAATGGTTGGTTCAGCCATGTAAATGTGTGGCGCTATTGAAGTGCATGCACAAGAAAATCTGAGACGCTTGCTTCATACATAACGCCAATACCACGCTAATGATAATGGTTCACCGCTCTAAATAATACTTATGTCAATATGTAGCGCTTCACACATAACGCCGAAACAGGGCTAAACTTTATTTATTTATTTTAGACTACAAACTAGACCTGGTGCACACAGACTGCACACAGACTAGACCTGGTGCACCACAGAGCTCCTGCCACAGAGCTCCTGCCTGTCTTTCTGCTCCTGTCTTGCTCTGAAATTAACATATGTATGGTCCTGCTAATTGGGCAGGAGAAGGAGGGGTGATGTCCTCAGAACCTTGAAATCTCAGGAGTTCCAGTGTTAATCTATTCTTAAAGTTGGGTTGGGAGCTGGGTCAAAATAGGTAAGCAAACTATGATGACTTTCACCTTGATAGTTTAGGTCGGGTGTATTCCTAACCAAATTGCACAGTAGGGGGTGAGAACGAATTTTCAAATCTGTGAATTACACCCACAAAAAAAATCGCACGTGTGCTTACATGGATGCAGCCACGAAGTCGCCAGGTTTGCTTCATGGAAAATTCATTTTTAGGAAGCTTCCTAATGGAGGCATTGACAAGACTAAAGTTGTTTGCACCTTATGCAATGCAAAATTAGTTTATTATAGGAGTTCTACTAGTCTGAAGTACCATTTAAATCAGGCCCGTAGCCAGGGGGGATCGAAGGGTTCGTTCGACCCCCCCCTCCTCTAATCTCACTAGTGATTTTGAAAAGTTGGCAACCTTGCTTAAAATTAATAATATGTTTAAATTAGTGGTGGCGTTAACAGTGTTCGTTAATTTGATACTCTTATCGGGCGATATAAAAATTATCGCCGTTAATCTATTCTTAAAGTTGGGTTGAGAACTGTGTCAAAATGGGTAAGCAAACTATGATGACTTTCACAGGCATGAAAATCTGTCACCTTTCGGCGAAATTCACCGTTTTAAAGTTGAAAAGGGTGACCTACGTGAATCGTGTAGATCCTATGAGTTTTGTGTTTGGGGGGGGGGGGGGGGGGTCGGGAGATTATATTTTAATTATCATATTGACTTAATTAGCAAACAGAGCACTTCCGAAATTGGCTATTTCAATGACAGTGGCCAGCAGTTTCCGCCCAGAACCTTCATAGAGGCCAAATAGCGTTTCAATCTTACCAACGTTCTTCATTCATGTTATTCATTTACTGCTAAGCGGGATGAGAAGCAGGACCTAGTGCTACACCGCGGACAAGTCAGAAGAGCGTACATTTACCACTACATTTACCAGATCGTACATTTACCACTACATTTACCACATCGTACATTTACCACTACATTTACCAGATCGTACATTTACCACTACATTTACCAGATCGTACATTTTTAATTGGGTGGATTTAATTGGGTTATTAATGGTTTCAATCGTTTTCATATTTTGCGGTAAAACAAAGTTACTGCCGTTCGCTACAGCGTTGAACACTGTCAGATCTAACCACAAGCTCTTGTGATAATAGGCCCATCTATCTACCTACAGTTGTGATCAAATTTATTCAACCCCCACTGAAATAAAGTGTTTTGGCCAGTTTGACATTGATTTTGATCATTTCAGTCATCTTATTTACAATTATATCAAAGAGGCACTTATAAATTAGACAAACATAACATAATATTTATGATGGAATAACCACAAATGTCTTTACTGTGCTCACATCATTATCAGTTTTATTCAACCCCCTAGTGACATTATTTTTTAGTACTTAGTACAACATCCTTTTCCAGTTATGACAGCTTTCAAGCGTGAAGCATAGCTTGACACAAGTGTCTTGCAGCGACCTATGGGTATCTTAGCCCATTCTTCATGGGCAAAAGCCTCCAGTTCAGTCACATTCTTAGGCTTGCGCACTGCAACTGCCTTCTTTAGGTCCCACCAGAGGTTCTCAATTGGATTTAAGTCTGGTGATTGCGATGGCCACTCTAGAATGTCCCAGCCTTTCATGTTCAACCATGCTCTAGTGGACTTGGATGTGTGCTTCGGATCATTGTCCTGTTGGAAGGTCCAACATCTCCCAAGCCGCAGGTTTGTGACTGACTCCATCACATTTTCCTCCAAGATCTCCTGGTACTGAAGGGAATTCATGGTACCCTGCACACGTTGAAGCTTTCCTGTACCATTAGAAGCAAAACAGCCCCAAAGCATAATTGACCCCCCGCCATGCTTCACAGTAGGCAAGGTGTTCTTTTGTTCATAAGCCTGGTTCTTCCTTCTCCAAACATAGCGCTGGTCCATTGTCCCAAACAGTTCTAATTTAGTTTCATCTGACCACAGTACACTGTTCCAAAACCTTTGTGGCTTGTCCACATGACTTTTGGCATACTGCAGTCGACTTTTCTTGTTCTTTGGAGTCAGCAAGGGGGTGCGTCTGGGCGTTCTGGCATGGAGGTCTTCGTTATGCAGTGCGCGCCTTATTGTCTGAGCTGAAACTTCAGTGCCCACATCTGACAGGTCTTTTTTCAGTTCCTTAGCAGTCACGCGGGGATTTTTCTCCACATTACGCTTCAGGTAGCGCACAGCAGTCGCGGTCAGGATCTTCTTTCTGCCACGACCAGGTAACATTTCCACTGTGCCCTTTAACTTGAACTTGCGAATGATACTTCCGATAGTGTCTCTTGGAATATTTAACAACTTCGCAATCTTTTTATATCCATTGCCATTCTTGTGAAGAGCAATAACCTCTTCTCTTGTCTTCTGGGACCATTCTCTTGCCTTCACCATGCTTGGAAACACACCAGTAGATGTCTAGAAGGAGCTGAGTATCACAGTCCTTTTAAATCTGCCTAATTGGTGCTTATCATGCTTGATTGCTGCTCGTTGACATCCACAGATGTTTTCAATACCTGATGGAAAACACTGGAATGAACCTCTGTTCTTAGGAGTGGTAGTCGTAAAGGGGTTGAATAATTGTGTCAATGAAGAAATCACAAAAAGGCCATTTAATACTTTATGACAAAAAAAATTGATGCTATCTTAGTTGCATTTAGTTCTTTAACAAGTCCTTGTAAGATTTCATTATGAACACAATTACAAATGTGCACTGAATTCCATAAAACCCTTCGCAGCATTGGGGGTTGAATAAATTTGATCACAACTGTATTTAAGTTCGCGTCAACCCTGTGTAGTTAACGGTGACATAAAATAAGAAACAAGATTTTTTTCTAGTGTATCTGTAGTTGTAACTGGTGAATCCAGGGACGTGTGAGGATCACATTCGCACCAGGGCTGAAAAGGTTGAAGATGAAGTTGTAAACTCCTGTCGTTTGAGTCTACCCTGTGTTTTAGCTCATGTTAGAAAATAAAAACACATAAACCTGGTATTTTTACAATAGTTTTCGCTGCTGATATATGTATTGGTTCATTAAGACGTAATGGTTTTGACTGAGCCATCCGGAATGGCGAAAGCGGCTTCTTGCGTTTACGGATTGCGTTTACATTGAATCCATTGACATGACAGTCAAAAAAAATTTTTTTTATGGATTTTACTATATTTTACGGAGCCCGTAAGGTGACATCATGTAAAAAATAAATAAATAACGCGTGGCCACGACTTATTAACGCGTGGGAACGAGATACTAACGTCGCCTTACGAGCTCCGTAATATTTGGCATCACCTGTCGCTGTATCCCCGTACACCAGCATCCTCTGTGATGCGTGGTGGGGCACCTGTATGCATAGAAGACCATTGCACACCTTGAGACGGGGGAATTGGGACCACAGCTTACGAAGGAAGGGTGAAGCAGTTTTAAGTTTCCACAGGGGTGGTCATCGACCATAATCAAACCAGTCAAGCACCACTGCAATATCGGGGTCTTTCCGCTGTTCCTCTGGTAGGTTCCAATCAGCGTGAATGTGAACTAGGTTTGTCGATGTAGGACACAAATTGGAGACCGTTGCATGGCAGTCCCGATCATGGGATGAGTCCTGACCCTGATCTGCAGTTGTCTGAGGCCTGTAGCCAATGAGGATTTCTCAGGGAGTGTTGACAATTCATTGTGAGGGCGGCGAGACATGGCATCGGCATTGAGGTGTTTAGAGCCGTCCTTGTGTATGATTATCCAATCATGAAGGTCCAGTTCGACCGCCCAACGTGCATGTCTACCTGTGGGATCCTGATCTATCGGAAGTTTCTTAAGACCAACTAATGGTTTGTGGTCAGTAATGATGGTGAACTGACGGAAGGCCAAATAGTGGCGAAAATGATGGACAGACCACATGATTGCAAACAGCTCACGGTCAAAGGTGGACCACTTCCTTTCTGAGGTGGAGAGGGTATGACTCGCATATGCCACAACATATACCTTTCCATCTGCCCTTTGGGACAATACACTACCAATAGCCTGAGTGGAGGCTTCAGTGTACAGCAGGAATGGAGCTGTCAGATTAGGGAACGCCATGACAGGCAGGGAGGTTAGGGCACGTTTCAGTACATGAAAGGCCTCATCCATTGTGGGGGACCATTAAAATGGCACACTTTTGTGATTTAGTCGATTGAGTGGCTCTGCAATGTGGGAGAACTGCCTGATAAATCGCCTATAATAGGAACACAAGAATAAGAAGGCTCTCACTTCTGTAGCAGAACAAGGAACAGGCCAGGATGCAACCTTCTCAGTGTTCGCGGGATCAGGCTGAACCCTCTCACTGGAAACATGATGGCCCAAGAAGATGACTGAAGATTGGGCCAGGTGGCACTTGGATGGCTTCAGTTTGAGGCCGGTAGCACGAAACCATTGGAAAACTTCTGTCAAGTGCGCTAGATGTTGCAAAAAGTCTGCACTATACACAATAATATCATCAAGATAAATCAAACAAACATTCCAGTGGAGGCCCAGAAGAACCAACTCCATTAAGCGCTGGAAGCTTGGAGGCGCGTTTGAGATACCCATAGGCATGGTTCGGAACTGAAAGAGACATGCGCCAGTAGAGAATGCAATCTTCTCTTTATCTCGAGGGTGGAGTGGAATCTGCCAATAGACAGCAGTGAGATCAATAGTGCTGAAGATTTGAACACCAGTCAACCTGTCTAAGGTGTCATCAACCCGAGAGAGCGGGTGAGAGTCCTTAACAGTAACTGCATTCAATTTGCGGTAGTCAACGCAAAACCGATGGGTGCCATTCTTCTTGCGAACAAGCACCACCAGTGCGGACCATGGACTATTTGATTCTTCGACTATACCATGTTCCAAGAGCTTGTCCAGTTCCTCATGTAGTAGTGCTTGCATTGCTGGAGACGTGCGATAAGGTCGCATCGCAACTTAATTGGCTTAGCGTTCCCTGTGTCAATGGTGTGGTAGACAAGGTCAGTGCAGCCATAATCATAAGGGTGAGAGCTAAACTCATCTGCAAATTCTGACAAGAGGCTCAGAAACTTGTGAGAGTCTATTCAGTTTACTGTCCGAGTGTTTCAGGTGAGTTAGTTTCAACTCGTGCATTTCAGCTCTAAAGTCAGCAAGTGCCGCAGTCAATTCAGCCATATGAGGCGGTGCACAGGTGTTCGCTTGGGGTAGAACGGTTACAGGAATAATATGCGTGTGCACAGCTATAGTCAGAGCCAACTGGGCTTGTTCACATTGAGTTGCCACTTTCAATGCAGCATCCAGGGTAACTGCTCCATGTTCGTGAATTTTTAGTTGTAGGGAGGGGTCCAAACCTGTCACGAAACGTCAAAAAATGTCACAGCTTTGTGCCTCAACACCATATTGAGGAAAAGCCTTGACCACTAAATTAGTGAGATCAGCGGCATAAACTTCTAAAGGCTCCTGTGGTTTGCGGGGACGAGTGCCCAGATGAGTTTGAAAAGTAGCCAAAAAGGAAGTATGTCCAAAAACAGCACTCAATCGAGCTTTAGCTTGGTCGTAATCGCTTTTCTCCAGCGCGGGCAAACTTTGCCAGTATGCAAATGCGGGACCGCTAAGTCTCGCGGCTAGCAGTCTGTCTTTAGCTAACTGTTCAGTCGAAACATCCAGAGCCACTTCAAAACGCTGTATCCACGAGCTAAAAGGTTCCATGCCTTCGACCGTAAAGGGAGCAGGGAGATCAATTCTAAACGGCATTTGTGAATGCGTTGCAACAGTGGGCAATGACACTGCAGGGGCAGCCTGCTGTTTGTCCGCCATTTCGTGATGTACACGCGACTAGCAAAACGTAGCAGTCCGTAGCATAAACTGATAGGCAGCCTCAAAAAAATGAAAAGGTAAACGAGTCCAAATCCAATAACTTAGTCTTAAAATAGTCTTAAAATCTTAAAATAATTTTTGAGTTTCCTCAAAAACACAAACAACCATGTGTACCAGAAAAAAAATCGCCAACCACCACTGTAAAACTTAAAAATGGGTGAGGTGTGCCTCTATCCCTCTAAAGCTAGCTCACCTCAACCATGGGCTGTGGGAATTCCAAAATGAACGCATATAAATTAATGGCATCTTTCACATCCAGTGAAAGCAAGGACCTTAAAAAGCTAGGTTTATACTTTCGCGAGTGACCGTAGCGCGCGACTCCGCACACCTCACGCGAACCTCTGCGAACGGCGGAAGCGTACTTGCCTCGTCACATTCTTTGCAGTGTGTTGTCTGAAACGATATCTGGTAGTATAAAGAAACATCCCTCAAAAACAGGGGAAGGAACATTTACCTCATGAATTTTAATGTTGCATTGTGTTCCAGGTTTGAAAAGTGCTGGAATTTAGGCTAAAGTACTTGAAAATGCTTGAAACTGTAACTACTTCATTTCACAACAAATAGCTATCTGACTGAACAGTCCTCTTGTATTACGTTAACAAATACGAACCTCTTAATTCCAGGACGAAACATGAGAGAACGTGAAGAGGTTAAATTGGACGTTTTGAAAATAAACAACCATTAAATAATGTGATAAAAAAGTGAATTATTTCGAATCATTTCGAGTATATGTATAAATATTTAACTTAAGTTTAACGTGCTGGGAAATATTGAAATGGACCTTCAAAGTGACGTACAAGTGCTTGAATTCCATCTTGTAAAGGTGTATGAACCCTGCAAACATGACTTTGTTCATTGCGCTGAAGCGCGGTGCACGTGAACTTACAAAATTCGAGATTCGATTACGTCATTTTCGGCGCCATTCGACATTGCACAATTATTCCTCTTATACCACAGAGTGAAAAAAGGGGTCAGTTAGGAAAGGAACTCACATGCCAACTGTTCACCAATGTAAATTAGATTTTGACTACATAGTAAAAAATATAAACTTACATTGAACATTTTAAAAACAAGTCACAAAAAGATTCTGTAATGAGAGGCCCCTTTGATAGGAAACATTGATTGGTAAAATGTATGGTGGTGTCTGTGTCTACCGCAGGAAATTGGAGGGTGTGACAGGCAGGGAGTGCGAAATAAAATGGAAGTGATCACACCAAGTCTTAGGGAAAAAGGATGGTTTAATGGAGAAAGTGCGCAAACCAAAAACCCGTGACATGCTCCGTATTAAAGATACAATGACCAGTGGTCAACTGGTACAAAGACAAGACATATAGGTCATATGTTATGAGGGAGTGATCAGATACTGCCTCACTTTAAGCAATAGCAAGGCGCATATGCTGAGAAGAACGATATTTATTAAGGTCACATCCATCATCCAAGACATAAGAACAGATATACTACATGAAATGACAGCAGAACCCTCTTCCAAGAGGGATGAATCCCATCCTGCTTCAAAAGACCAGGCCTGCTTTCAAAATGGGTCTAGTTTTCTATAAAACCCACATTGTTTTCTGAGCACCATTTGGGCATCCAGCAGTTAAGAGCCCATAACCTGCTGCATGTTTTGACATCATGCTAAATTTGAATGGGGCCAACCTGTTTGACATGCAAACTTGAAATTAATGATGCACAGCCCTATAGCAATACTGCCCAGATGTCACCCATTTGCCCTGCCATCTAAACATGTCATAAAACCAGTTAATTAGCTTGGCAAGTACCTTTCTTTAAAGTAATAATTTAATTTAAATGGCAAAAACTGCCATTGTCTGTGGCTGAATATGCTTCATAAAATAAATTCAGTAAATGAAAATAAGTGTTCCTAGTTACCCCAACATTAAGCTGGTTATCCTCTATTGACAATGTAATTACAACATTTTATTGGAAGTACCAAAAGCCTCAAATCAAATTAGCCATTCTCCAAAATTGTTATACCTCATCACCTCTAAAGTCAATGTTCCCATAAGGGGGTGTGATAGGGAGATGGTGCAGCCAACAATAATAATAATAATAATAATAATACATTTTATTTAAAGCGCCTTTCATAAACACCTAAGGACACTGTACAGAATAAAATGGGAGAAGGGTCAGGTACAGCAGTAAATAATATAAAACAATTAAGAAATATTAAAAGCAGCAATACTGGCTATATTGCCAAATGCTTTCGCTCATCCTTCCAAATCATCAGAATCAGGTGTTCCAATCACTTCCATGGCCACAGGTGTATAAAATTAAGCACATAGGTATGCAGACTGTTTTTACAAACATTTGTGAAGTGAGCTCTCAGGAGCTCAGTGAATTTGAACATGGAAATGTGATAGGATGCCACCAGTCATGAAATATCCTCACTTCTAAATATTCACTTCTAAATATAGACAGTTAACTGTCAGCTGTATTATTCGAAAGTAGAAGTGTTTGGGAACCACAGCAACTCAGCCATGAAGTGGTAAACCACATAAACTGATGGAACAGGGTCAGCGGATGCTGAAGCACATAATGTGCAGATGTCGACAACTTTCTGCAGTCAATGACTACAGACATCCAAACATCATGTGGCCTTAAAATTAGCTCAAGAACAGCACAGAGAGCTACACTAGACTCTAGAGCAGTGGAGACACATTCTCTGGAGTGACTAATCATGCTTCTCCATCTGACAATCTGATGGACGAGTCTGGGTTTGGTGGTTGCCAGGAGATCGGTACTTGTATGACTGCATTGTGCCAAGTGTAAAGTTTGGTGTATGGGGGGGATTATGGTGTGGGGTTGTTTTTCAGGAGCTGGGCTTGGCCCACTAGTTCCAGTAAAAGGAACTGAATGCTTCAGCATACCAAGACATTTTGGACAATTCCATGCTCCCAACTTTGTGGGAACAGTTTGGAGCTGGCCCCTTCCTCTTCCAACAGTGCGCAAAGCAAGGTCCCTAAAGACATGGATGGCAGAGTCTGGTGTGGATGAACTTGACTGACCTCAAACCTGTAGAACACCTTTAGGATGAATTAGAGACTGAGAGCCAGGTCTTCTCGTCTAATATCAGTATGTGACCTCACAAATACACTTATGGACAAATAGTCAAAAATCCCCATAAACACACTCTTAAACCTTGTGGACAGCCTTCCTATAAGAGTTGAAGCTGTAAAGGTTGGGCCAACATCATATACCATTCCTAATTTATAGGGTTCAATGTCACTTGAGCTCACATGTGAGTCAAGGAAGGTGAGCAAATACTTTTGGCAATATAGTGTATATTAGCATAGACAACCGTTGGTAGCAGATGTTGTAAGGAGTAGAAGGAATAAAAAGGAATATTTATGATATGTCTGCATAAATGCCATTTAAACTATAAACGCTGGCTCCAGATAGGTTAGGCCTGGTTCTGCAAAGGGCCAGGAATGTGCAAAGCAACATGTACTCTTACAATAGAGACATGTTTGGGCTTGTAAGGCAGGCAGTTCAAGCCCCATGAGCAGCAGTAGCTGTGGCTGAAGTGTCCTTGAGCAAGGCACCTCACCCCCTGGGTGCAGCAGCCAGCGGTGGTCTGCTTCCCTGCGTATAATCACCCACTAGGTTAAACGCAGAGTGGAATTTCCCTAAAAGCATTCATAAGGGTGCTTCTTCTTCTTCTTCTTTTCTTCTTGAATAACTTTACTTCATGTTCCTCTTGTGGATATGCAGATTCACCACTTCCCACTCTTGTTTCAGTTTGTCATAGGTAACAAATCAACTGTCCAGAGAAGCAAGTAACCCTCACAGTCTCTCTGTATCTGTATCTGTTTTGTTTTGTTTTTACTCTGATTGCCACATAAAAAAATGGACTGGAATTTTCAAGTCTACTTTTTCATATTTTCTGGTAAGAACAAACTTAGCACAGCTATTGTATATGTGACTGGCTTTCTCATTATTAATTAATCATTGAGTCCTCCAAATTCAGTTATCTCTCATCTATAAGAAATGTATATATATATATATATATATATATATATATATATATATATATATACACTGTTTCCTTGATCTTGTCACATGTATAATGTTTTGCATCAGACTCTGTATCTGTTTAATTAACATCTCAATTTCACACCATGTCGTGAGTGATGTCAGCAGCGCAATGCAGATGGCAGTGGTTAGTAGGTGGAATGATGGGTAAAGTTGCATAGGTAATATGGATAAGCCAAATGAGAGGGAATCCAAGGGTGGGACATTTTAGGGAGACTGAATAATATTAATGGATGTCAATGGTCACATGAGTATTCAACTGACAATTGTTTTTTAACCCCCTAAAAAAAATAGCTAGAGAGGTCTGAATAATTCCTAAAAATAGTGATAAAATCGCTTAGTTGCCAACGCTGCTGCCACTTTACCGCCATTCACAAATCGACGTGTCTCATACCAGACCTCATTTAGTGGGCATTGCCCCCCTGGCCTTCCCAAACCTCCACTGTAAAAGTTGGTCATGGTGTGACGGGCGGGGGTGAGCAACAAAAAGGAAGCGATCACGCCAAGTCTCAGGGAAATAGGATGGTTTAATAGAAAGTGTGCAAACCTAAAACCCGTGCAATAGATCCAAATTAAGGATATAATGACCAGCGGTCAACTGGTACAAAGACAAGACATATATAGGCAAACAAACGACCCTCAGGTGAGACGGATCACGGGCTCCGCCCACCTGAGGGACGCACATGACGTCACCAAACAACAACAACAACAACAGCCGCTGTGGACAGAGGCGGCCAGCAGGGGGCCGCCTCACCGTGACAGACCCCCCCACCAAGCCGCACTCCCCTCCACTGGGTGTGTGACACACAGCGGCTGCACACAAAACACAAAGGGGCAGGAAGGCAGAGACAGGCAGGAACACACCTCCTGCCGTCCGGGAGGTGGAACATAAAACACACAACATTAAACAGCTCACCTCCCCGGGCGGGACCCTGGACCGACCGGGCCGTTAACAACATAAAACCACGCCCCAGTCGGTCACAGGGCCCTCACGCCCTAACCGGCTTTCAGCCGGTAAGCCCCACGGGTGTGAGGACGAGGGGCTACGGCTCCTCTCTCGTCCCTCGTGTGTGTGTGTGCGTGCAGGCTACCTCTCCAAGGCGTGGCTACTTCACCTCCTGGACCTACCTCCTCCCAGAGCTGACCCCTGCCTTCTGCTAGGGGTCACCCCAGCCTCCTGGGGAGCCAACCCCTCCCGGGGCCTCTCATCTCAAGGTGGACTCCTCCACCCAACCCAGGAGCGCCAGAGACCGAGGCCCAGAGCACCCCCGACTCGGGCTAGGGAGCAGCCCCAAGGGCCTCCTGGTCACCCCGGGCAGGAGAGAGGATCTCCATCCCGAGCAGGAGCTTTTCAGACCGGAGCCCCATGGTCCCCAAACATCCGGGGGCCCCAGCCCTCTAGGGAGGGGCTCTTCACGACCGGGCTCCGGTCACCCCACAACACAAGGGGGCTCCTGCCAGGTGGAGACCCCCACAAGGTCCAGGAACACTGCCAAGGAGAAGCACCTGCACAAACACAACCTCACACACACACACACACATACAAACACACACATACAAACACAAAACACAAACGCGCCTTACCCCCTCCCTCGGGAGAGACGCCCTCCGTGCCACACCCCATGGCACAGGACCACAGCCGGCCCCCCCCCAAACACACATTCAGGGGGAGGAGCATGCGTGGAATTACACGCAAACAGTTGACAACACGCTGGGACAGAACACACACGCAAAGACTAGACAAACAAAACTGTGTACAAACAACGAACGGAACGGGATTTATACGTGCACGCTCGGTAGACACTGACGCGCCGCTCTGGTTCGCAGTCGCTCCCCCACATTAAACACAAGACGACGGGGGAGCGAGGCGACGGTGATGAGCGGTACCCGCGTCACACATGAAACATTCAACACAAACACAAACGAGCGACGCACACTGACCAACGTTACCATTCATACGTACACAGACACCACACAAGACGAAGAGCATACCCAGGGAGACTGCCCTGGTCCTCGCCGTGCCACACACACACACAACACGGGCACGGCGGAGCTCTTCAAACAAAAAGACAACAAACACAAAGAGTTTTTCCCAGGGCAGACAGCCCTGGTCCTCGCCGTGCCACACACAACACAAAAGCACGGCGGAACTCTTCACAAAACACCACGCAGACAAACACTTACCACGAGACATGACCACGAACGAAGGAGAAAGAAAAAGAGACTCGGCGGCTTCCGAAGGGTGGCTGGTCATTCTGTGACGGGCGGGGGTGAGCAACAAAAAGGAAGCGATCACGCCAAGTCTCAGGGAAAAAGGATGGTTTAATAGAAAGTGTGCAAACCTAAAACCCGTGCAATAGATCCAAATTAAGGATATAATGACCAGCGGTCAACTGGTACAAAGACAAGACATATATAGGCAAACAAACGACCCTCAGGTGAGACGGATCACGGGCTCCGCCCACCTGAGGGACGCACATGACGTCACCAAACAACAACAACAACAACAGCCGCTGTGGACACATGGGCAATTATCCTGAAATGATATGTTCTGTCTTCTTTATCTCTCTCTCTCTCTCTCTCTGTTTAATCTAGGAATATTTTACTAAAAATAAATGTTTAAAGAATACCAGGCTATATGGGAATGGCATTCTGGGAACAGTAAGATTATCAGAATTGGAAATATTATCAGAATCAGTTTTATTTTTTTATTTGCCAAGTATGTTACACAAATAAAATGTGTTTTTATTACACCAAGTATGCCATTTGACGTGCTGGCAGTACAACTTATATGTTGTCTTGTTTAAATGTTTATGGATATTGCATTTGGAAATGATATAAAAAATTGGTTTGGGTGTCCAGGGTCTTAAAATGAATATTTGGCTTTTGATCAATAGGATTTCAGTCAGTGGAAGCTTTCAACATTGAGCCAACTGCTTGGAAGGAATTTTCCCCAAACCAAAACATCATTTTTGGATATAAAGTGGTGCAGAAAGATCCATTAAGGTGAGTAATGAACAGAGTGCTCATTGAAATGCTCATAATTGCACTTTATGCCGATGAAGCAACACTTGACAATACTCATGAGTTCTGCAAGTGTTTTATGCAGTGGGTGAGTGAAGGTGTGAAGAAGTGAGTCCAGTTTCCCTCTCATCCTCCTCTTAGTCTCTGGACTGCCATTCTTGGCCCCACAAAGGTCGTTCTTGACCAGTTTCTTCAGGCTACAGGCTCCTACAGATTCCTGTACTTCTCCTTTCCTTAAACGATGCAGCCTATATCACACAGTCAACTGAGAATGAACAGGGAAGGAGATAGCAAAGTCCCCTGGGATGATCCAGTGCTACACATGAAAAGAAAGACTTTACGGTTTTATCTCTGTAAACTGGCATGGGAGAGAATGCTAATGGTGCCTAATGGTAGTAAATCTGCTCAAGCTTTAGGCTACTACTCTGCTCTTATCGACTGTTCAGGACACCACTCCCTGATTAGTACCCAGCTCCAAAGATGTCAAGGAGCACGTAAATCATTCTGAAAACTAAACAACTTTAATCGTCACAGTGAAATGGACAAATACAAAAATCTAATTTAGCTAACATATTTCTGCCTCTCCTCAGTGTGATTGTGAGTGATCCTTTATTTCAACAAAGTGAGAATAAAAGAGGACAAGTTTACAGCTGTGCAGTAAAAACAGGAAAATGTTCACCATTACAAATAAATGGTATTGTTTCATATTCAGCGTTCATAGTGTAAAAATGTAAAATATTGATACGTGACATGCTAATTCTGACATGACATTTCTTTGGAGGTGTTTTTGGGGAAAATGCAACTTGTTTGTCAATATTCATGCTTTAAAATAGTACCTCCTGAGGCTGTTAATATGTCACTTGGACTTTCAATGACTAGAGGTCTGCAACCTTCTAAGTTATTGGTAAGATTCAAATTCATTCTGCATTTGATTCCTCATTATGAGGATGGATCAGTGCACACATATCCATCTGTCAACATATTTTACTTTTGAATACATCAGTCTAAATTTGAAAATATGTAAATTCTCATCCAATTTTAGGATTATTTTTCCCTTGCTTGGTTAAGGGTGGCATTTATGTAAGCAAGGTCTGTGTTGCAGTTATTTAAGTAAAAGCAAACCCTGTCTCTCTCTCAGGTGTGCGGCCCCACCATTCCCAAGGCATGTAAAGTAACTACTACCTTCAATGGCATGTGTTTTATTCATGAAACCAATGTTCCAGAAAGCCCTATCCCAAGAGCTTTAAGAGGTCATTCACCCACCCCCCAAACAACACCAATCACCAATCTTTCTTTTATTGAATCTGCTCTATTTCTGAAGGTCTTCTTTTGTTCTTCATCCTCAGACTGCCCACGTCCTGCACAAACAGACATTGCCTTTTTATTGGATGCCTCTGGAAGTGTTCTACCTAATCAGTTCAAGCAAATGTTGACTTTTGTTGTAAAACTTATCCAAGGGTTAATCAACCGAGATATTCAGGTACAGCAAGCACAGGGAAGTCTGTAATAAATGTATTGCAATCTCATCCAACTTTTCAAAAACTTTGCATAAGGTGATGCATGCAAATGGCAGCATAGGCAGTGCCATTGTCCAAAGTTCTGGAACCCCATTACAAGAGGTAGGGTGGAAGCTGCTTGCGATGTTTTTTTTAAGTAAGTTGAAAGTAGCAGGAAAGATTAAAGAGCACAGCCTTCCTATGCATTAAGTAAAAAAATACCTGCCAGAACCCATAGCATGAGCTGAAGTATGAACAGAGAATAACAGAATAAAAAGCTTTGGTGTAACTGGTGCAACCAATCAAAACATTTAACAGTACAATTCCACATCAACAAAAAGAATCGGCATTCAAGCCACAAAAATCCAAACCAACACCAACAAGACTCCCATAATATCTATTTGCTGTAACATGAAGCATTAAAGACAACATGGGACTTAAATAGTTTTATTTACATAGCTATACTTAAATAGCTATACTTATATATTGTAGCTATACTTGCATTTCTCTGGAGTGAGTAGTAACTGTAGAGCACTGAAGAGTATGCTGTGCTGTTGCAAGTTAATACTGTATATAAAGTGAAATAACACTGAACTTACACATGCCTTATTAGAAGGGTATGTGGATGATGAAGTAGATTGTCACAGGAGGAGAAAGGGAGATGAAGGTGAGGGTGGCAGAGGAATGTAATGTCCATAGTTCAATATCAAAGAAACAAGAACAAGCGAGAAGTCAAGTCTGATAGGCTCAGCACAGAAAGTAGTGGGAATAGTGATACTCAAGTTTTTAAAGCAAAGGTGATCATCATTCATCCAGGAAGGCTCTTAAATGCGTTGAGAAGGCTAGTCAAGTATATTGTACAGCACTGATGGCAGAGACCTGGCTTAAATCAAGTAAGAGGTGATTGGAAATAAACAGGACAGGTGCAGGTGATGATGAGTGGGCATGACTAATAAGTGGGCAATTGAGATTGAAGGAGTGCTGTGGTGTGAGGGTGAGGTGGTGGATGAGTGGCAGCTTCCCGGTGTGATGGATCCAGCCTCCTGTGGCATGGATGGGAGTCACGGTACGGCGGGCCCCCTACTAGTCGCCTCTGTCCACAGCGGCAGTTGTCCTGTTGTTGTGTTCTTCCCTCAGGTGGGAGGAGCCCGCGTTCCGTCTCACCTGAGGGTCGTTTGTTTGTCTATATATGTCTTGTCTTTGTACCAGTTGACCACTGGTTATTATATCCTTAATTTGGATCAGTTCACGGGTTTTGGTTTGCACACTTTCTCCATTAAACCATCCTTTTTCCCTGAGACTTGGCGCGATCGCTTCCATTTTATTTTGCTCACCCTGCCCGTCACAATGTGTTTTGGTTCAGTCATGTATAATTCTAATGAGGCATATCTTTACTTTCTTGAATGTCTGAAATAAAGTTTGAGTTCCCATAAAATACAAACTCAAACCTTGAATGAGCTGAATCAGGATTTGCATTGAGATTGTAAACTTTCTGACAGTGGAGGCAGGGAGGGAGTAAGAGGAGAGAGTTGCAAAGGAGTTTCATCTTTCTCCATCATATAACTTAACAAAAAGTTACGTGTATCAAGCGTGCAAAAGAATACAAACACTGAAAGCTGATGTGGTGGCAGTAATCCATCTGGCGTGCTGGCTGTAAAGGATTTGGTTAAGCAGGTAGGACGCAGATGCAGATTTGAGGAGTTTACTAAAAGAACTAACACAAAAACAACATACTCATACAAAGAACAGAGGTGACATGAACAGCTAACATGAAAATACATAAGGAGCATGAACCACAAAAGGCATGAACAAAAATTAGTACTCACAACTTACAATAACCGACAACACTAGAGACCAAACACAGGACTTAAATACACTAACTAAACAAGGAACACAACAAGACACACCTGAAAGCGATAACGAGGAGTAGAGAACAAGACAGAGACTATGGATTTCAAATAGGGATTTCAAAATAAGACACTCAAACACACAGAGAACAAAACAAAAGACATGACTGACAGGGGGAGGCAGGACCACGTGATACTGGCAGTAATCCATTTGACATGGTGGCAGTAATCCATTTGGCGTGCTCGCAATAATCCATTCGACGTGCTGGCAATAATACATCTGACGTGCTGGCAGTAATCCATCTGATGTGCTGGTAGTAATCCATTTGACGTGCTGGCAGTAATCCATCTGATGTGCTGGCAATAATACATCTGATGTGCTGGCTGCAATCTATGTGATATGCTGGCAGTAATCCCTCAAAGGGTGACCAGGGTAGCCGAAGGCTCAGATGAGGACAAGATAGGCAGTGCAGTGGCAGCACTGCTGGGAGAAAACTGTGGGCTTTTATTAGGTAGAGACACAAATGATACACTAGAGACTAAGTTAGGTGGGCTGTGTGTGTGTGCGTGTGTGTGAGAGAGAGAGAGAGTCTGTAGGTGTGCTCTGGCAAGGTGCCCAGTGCACCATGACAACCAGCTTTTGGCACAAGGATTACTGCTAAGCTTTTATATCAGCTGTACTTTAATTTCTGAATTTATTTTCACAGTTTGCTGTTGCACAGTTTTCAACTGATTTTACCATAGAAATATCATTCAACGACTTTAGAGACTTCAGTCAAATAATGAACATTAAACAAAAAGGTGGAGGAACCTACACTGCAAGGGCCATCAATAAACTTGTGTAAGTATTATTCAAGTGTATAAATATATTCATACCTTTATGTGCAGTATAGTTGTAAATTATTATATTTTTATAAATTATTATAAGGAAATTTACATTTTGCTTATTTTACTCACAGCCAGTATATTTAGTATGCAATTATTTTATCATCATAAGTAAGGCCAATCTCAAAATGATCCTGAATTTCACGTCCAATTTTATAATTTTTTTCACAGGAATGAACTATTTACCAGCAGGGCAGGGTCCAGGGCAAATGCTAACAGAGTTTTGATTGTTATTACTGATGGTGAATCAAGTTATGGCGATGACAATCTGAAAGAAGCAATTGAAAATGCAAAACGGAACAATATCATTAGATATTCTATAGGGGTAAGAAAATTCTACTTGCAGACATTTTAAGATTAAAGATATTCTAGAACAAAAAGTACTGGTTAAGCAAATGAGATGAGGCACAAGATGATACACAAGTTTCAGAAAACGCACTTAATACCCTTGTTGACAACTCAGCTTCTTCTTTTATTTCTTTGCAAGGTTGGTAAGGCTTTTGATACTGAATCTGCACGGGACGAGTTGAAAACCATTGCATCTGAACCAGATGATGAACATGTGTTCAAGGTGGAAGACTTTGACTTGCTGGACAAAATCCGTGATATCCTGGAAGGCAATATCATTGCGATTGAGGGTATGTTAATAGCTCTTTGATGTCCCAGTCAAATTATTCATTCAAATATTACAATTAAAGTTTTGTTTGTCTTGTTTTGTTTAAGGAACCCAGACTTCAGGAGATTCCAATAAAATGGAATTTGCACAGGAAGGGTTTAACGCAGCATTTACTCCAAATGTAAAGTTACTGTTTTGCATTAGTTATGCATTTCTTTATTGAGAATGTGTGTGGACTTGTGCACACACACACACACACACACACATATATATATATATATATATATATATATATATATATATATATATATATATATATGAGTGAGAGAGAGAGAAAGAGAGTGTGTATTGTCAAAAGTATTCGCTCACCCATCCAAATTATCGGAATCGGGTGTTCCAATCACTTCCATGGCCACAGGTACATAAAATTAACCACATGCAGACTGTTTTTACAAACATTTATGAAAGAATGGGTCGCTCTCAGGAGCTTAGTGAATTCCAGCGTGGAACTGTGATAGGATGCCATCTGTGTAACAAATACAATTGTGAAATTTCCTCATTCCTCATTGCTTAATGGAATGGGTTTCCTGGTCAAGCAGCTGCATCCAAGCCATACATCACCAAGTGCAATGCAAAGACTCTAGAGCAGTGGAGGTGCATTCTCTGGAGTGACAAATCGCTTTTCTCCATCTGGAAATCTGATGGACGAGTCTGGATTTGGCTTTTGCCAGGAGATCGGTACTTGTCTGACTGCTTTGTGCCAAGTGTAAGGTTTGGTGTATGGGGTGATTATGGTGTGGTGCCCCCTAGTTTCAGTGAAAGGAACTCTGAATGCTTCAGCATACCAAGCCATTTTGGACAATTCCATGCTCCCAACTTTGTGGGAACAGTTTGAAGCTGGCCCCTTCCTCTTCCAACATGACTGTGCACCAATGCACAAAGTAAGGTCCATAAGGACATGGAAGGAGACTGGTGTAGATGAACTTGACTGACCTGCACAGAGTCCTGACTTCAACCTGATAGAACACCTTTAGGATGAATTAGAGCAGAGACTGACAATTCCATGCTCCCAACTTTGTGGTAACAGTTTGGAGCTGGCCCCTTCCTCTTCCAACAGTGCGCAAAGCAAGGTCCCTAAAGACATGGATGGCAGAGTCTGGTGTGGATGAACTTGACTGACCTCAAACCTGTAGAACACCTTTAGGATGAATTAGAGACTGAGAGCCAGGCCTTCTCATCTAATATCAGTATGTGACCTCACAAATACACTTATGGACAAATGGTCAAAAATCCCCATAAACACACTCTTAAACCTTGTGGACAGCCTTCCTATAAGAGTTGAAGCTGTAAAGGATGGGCCAACATCATATTTAATCCTATAAATTAGGAATAGGATGTCACTTAAGCACATATGTGAGTCAAGGAAGGTGAGCGAATATTTTGGCAATATAATATATCAAAATATATATATATGTGTGTGTACATATATATATATATATTATATACTAACTTTTTATGCATGAAAGTTAGTGCTCCTTGAGTATTTTAGATTTTTGATTCTGTTATTTTATCATCGGCAGTTTTTTTTATGAAATGTCAGGTTTATGATTACATGAAACATTGAATCAGAGCATGTGCAAAATTTTATTAACAACAGCTGTATTGATAAAAGACTCATGTGAGTTCTCAAGTAATCAATCAAGCAGCCCAATCAAACGAGATGTCATTGGAAAAAGATTTCAAGCACACTGATTAAAAGGGAGTAAAGCACAACAATGCCGAGAGGAAAGGACACGTTTACAACTTGAGATTTGGATGTTCATTTGGATGTTCATCATCAATCATGTGTTGTGAAAAGCGCTATATAAATATATTTGATTTGATTTCATCAGATTATAATTTTTTATTATTATTATTTAAATATGATTTTTTAATGACAATGTTTAGATTGGTCACAAACTTTCAAGCAGCATTATTTATATATATATATATATATATATATATATATATATATATATATATATATATATATATATATATATATACTGTGAGGAGAACAAGTATTTGATACGCTGCCGATTTTGCTAGTTTTCACACTTGCAATGCATGTAGAAATCTATCATTTTTATCATATCACATGCTCTTCAAGTGTGAGTGATGGAATCTAAAAACAAAATCCAGAAAATCACACTGAATGACTTTTAAATCATTAATTTGCATTTTATTGCAGGAAATAAGTATTTGATACCTTACCAAACAGTACGAATTCTGGCTCTCACAGACCTGTTAGTTGCTCAAGAGGCCCTCCTGTTCTCCACTCGTTACCTGTATTAACTGGACCTGTTTGAACTAAATAGAATAAAAAGACACCTGTCCACACTCACACACAAACAAACTCCAACCTCACCACAATGGGCAAGACCAAAGAGCTGTGCAAGGACATCAGGGACAAAATTATAGCCCTGCACAAGGCCGGAATGGGCTACAGGAAGATAGGCAAACAGGTTAATGAGAAGACAACAACTGTAGGCACAATAATCAGAAAATGGAAGAAGACAAAGATAACAGTCAACCTCCCTCCCTTTGCTCCCTGCAAAATCTCACCTCGTGGGGTTGCACTGATACTGAGGAAGGTAAGGAAAGAGCCCAAAACTACTTGGCAGGACCTGGTCAATGACCTGCAGCAAGCTGGAATCACTGTTTTCAAAAAAACTATTAGTAATACATTGTGCTGTCATGGCTTAAAATCCTGCAGTGCACACAAGGTCCCCCTGCTTAAGCCAGCACATCTCCAGGCCCGTCTGAAGTTTGCCTATGACCATATAGATGATCCAGATGAGGTGTGGGAGAAGGTAATGTGGTCAGATGAGACGAAAATAGAGCTTTATGGCCTAAACTCCACTCGCCGTGTTTGGAGGAAAAAGAAGGAAGAGTACAAACCTAAGAACACTATCCCTACAGTGAAACATGGAGGTGGAAGCATCGTGGTTTGGGGATGCTTTTCTGCAAAGGGGACAAGGCGACTGCACTGCATTGAGGGGAGGATGGATGGAGACATGTATCGCGGGATATTGGCCAACAACCTTCTTCCCTCAGTAAGAGCACTGAAGATGGGTTGCGGTACTTCGGGTCACATGACAGTGACCCGAAGTACACCCCCCGGGCAGCTAAGGAGTGGCTACTTAAGAAGCATCTCCAGGTCCTGGAGTGGCCTAACCAGTCTCCAGATCTGATCGAAAATCTCTGGAGAAACCTGAAACTCTGTGTTGCACAGCGACAGCCTAGAAACCTCAAGGATCTGGAGAAGATCTGTATGGAGGAGTGGGCCAAAATCCCTGCTGCAGTGTGTGCAAACCTTGTAAAGAACTACAGGAAACGTCTTACTTCTGTAATCGCAAACAAAGGTTTCTGTACCAAGTATCAAATACTTGTTCACCTCAGTGTGTGTGTGTGTGTGTGAACTGATTCGCAAACTTTCTTCATATGAATCTTTGTGCTGGCATAAGTTGATTCTAACATTAGACATATTACATTACCTTCCTCAGTGACAAGTATATGTTCATGCAATTACGTATTAAGAGTCTGTGATGATGGTGATCTTTATGTCTTTAGGGAAAAATAATACTGAGTGCAGTTGGAGCTTTCCAATGGAAAGGGGGATACCAGGAGTATAATTCACTTGGACAAGCCTCCTCCTCCTTTCAGAACGGCAGTGAGCATGACAGTTACTTAGGTGAGAATCCAGCTATTTTAATAACTATTAGAAGAGGAAAAATGTAAGATGTCACTTATATTTATTTTCCAAAAAGCTACCTGATATAAGATTACAAGAGGAACAGTAATCTTACAAAATAACTACTGAGAACAGAAACAAAAAGCAGTCAAAATATATATAAAAAAATCCTTAAAATTACTTTTTTAAAGAAAATAAATACTTGCTTTGAGACTTGGTCACATAGCTGACTTAGGAACATCTGGGGATCTCTAGAATCTCAGGTAAAAGTGATTCCTTAGCCAATTCCAGTAGGTGGTGTGACGCACAAGGGAAGTGCAAAAATAAGGAAGCAATCATGAATTCTCATACATAATGGAGATGTAATGAATAAAAAGTGCACCAATTCAAAACCCATAACTAATCTAATTTAAGGAACCAATAACCATTATTCAGCTTGTACATAGTTAAGACATACATAGACAGACAAACAACCCTCAGGTGGCGAACCCCCTCAGGTGGCGAACCCTCAGGTGGTGAACCCCGTAGGTGGCGTCACCTGAGGGACCAACACAATGCAACAAGGACTGAAAAGAGATAAATACTGCTGGCCCCTTCCATACTATGACAGGTGGTCATAATTTTTCTCCAAACATGGGAGTTTGAGGTACTGGTTCCCAAACACAGAATCATTTCAGTTGCAGAATATTTGGTGTATTCCTTAGATATATTTAATTCCAAGAATGTATGTGTTCCCATTACCAGGTTATTCAATGGCAGTAGGAAGAACACAGTATGATAGATACGTTATTCTGGGAGCTCCAAGACATGGACACAAAGGAAGAGTGACCATCTCATCACTGACCACAACAAAGCAGCTGCATTTGGATCCTCCAGAGGTTGCACATGTGACAGTTCCTTTACAACCACATACAATACCATACTAACAAGTAAAACAAAAATCAAAGTTTTCAGAACATTACAATAGTTGACAAAAATGCCTTAAACACCAATGCATAAAATTATACTTTTATAGCAATTATGACATGGTCTAAGACCCTGATACTTCAACAGTGGAACTTTCACAGTCCCATTTGAGAACTATGAAAATGTCCCTTTCTCATAGCCTCAAATAGGTGCCTACTATGGAGATGTAGTGGGTGTTGTAGACCTGAACGCTGACTCCTATGCAGATCTACTACTAGTTTCTGCTCCACTGTATATAGATGATGATCAAGAAGGAAAAATCTTTGTCTACTCCTTTTCACACAGGGTAAGGAGAAAGCAGAGCAGCTGCTTAGTTATCATTTACATTTCTCATAAACCAAAAGCCTAGCTCCCTAGTTTTATTTGCATACTTTTCAAGAACTAACTTCTTTTGTATAATTTTCATCAGTCACAATCACAGGTACTATTTGTACAGACACTGGAGGGAATGGTAGGACAAAAAGGTAGGTTTGGATCTTCTGTGGCCAGCCCAGGAGATCTAAATGGGGATAAGTTCACAGATGTAGTGGTAGGAGCTCCTTTGGAGGATGATGGACAGGGAAGCATCTACATCTTTAATGGAAGAGCAGGTGACATCTCTAAAACCTTCTCCCAGGTAAGGGAAAGCAAGAAAGAGATTATGAATGATGCATTTTACAATCATTGACTCTGCCTAAATTGTTGCTTATTCCCCATTTTGTGATGACAGCGAATCAGTGGTTCATCTATACTCAGAGATCAAGGGTTTTTTGGCTTGTCTTTGAGTGAATTTGCTCTGGACCACAGTGGAGATGGTCTACTAGATATTGCTGTTGGAACAAAAGGAACAGTCATATTGTTCAGGTTTGAACAAATGTAGTCAGCAACACACAACTAAGCTTTTGCCACTGTATAAACAAATCATGTTTCAAAGTGTGTATTCATATGTATGTTTATGTTGTGTTTGGGAACTTTAGGTCCAGACCAATTGTGACTTTGGTGACCACAGTGACTTATAATCCATCCAAAATCCCAACCAAAATCACTAATTGTGAAAAGCCTTTAGAAAACACCTTGCATTTGTGTTTCAGGATGAGCTTGTTAAGTTACAGTCAGAAAAAAGGTATGTACAGATGTGCAAAAGTCTTATAAACACCAGGAGATTCTAAACTGTTAATCTGAACAGAAAATGTTTATAGTCAAGTAGTAGGGGAGCTGATCTTGTGATTTGAGGGTTGTAGGTTTCACGTCCCACACTAGGCCATGACTGAAGTGCCCTTGAGCAAGGCACTTAACCACAACTGCTCCCTGGGTGCGGTGGATAGGGCTGCCCAGTGCATACACAGCCATATAGTGTTCACTAGTGTGTGTTCTCACTGCACAGATGGGTTAAAGGTGAAGGAAGAAAGAAGAAATTCTGACTGGGGTGTAAATCACAATTGGAAACTTAAAAACACTTAAATCTGCCTGTAAAGACATACAAGGTGAAATTTGTAGTTGGATAATGTATTAAGGTTGTAACTATGATGAAATACATATATCCAAATTATACATTACATTTACTTTAGAACTCTGAAGGCTCTAATGTTCATAACATTCCAAATTTTGTATGATGTATGTCAATTTATTGCAATGAGGTGGGCATAATTGTACAATAGGGGATATGACGTTTAAAATTTGCTCAGGTGCTGTACCCATTTTTGTTTAAAACAATATTAGTGCTTCTGCTGCTTCAGACTTGCTCTTCTTGCAAATGTAAGAGCAACTTGGTATTTGTGTCTCGTCAAGTAGGCATGTAAAGATTTGTCTAATTTTTCATTACAGTATTTGGACAGTGAATATTTTCACCCTAAAATATATCTCACAATTGCATTTTTGTAAGGGAAAACATTTCTCTTGTGATTATTGTATGCCAGGGCGATAAGAGGGTGGAAACATTCAGAGTAGAGTGAGATTGATTAAGGGAAAATCTTGTGTGAGAATTCTCATTACATTCCAGGGTCAAAAAGCCAGGTAGATGGGAGAGAAATACACGATTTACTAGAATCACAGGGTTAGACATTTCATTGCAATAAACACAATGACCATAGAACCACAAACCATACCACATTGACTTGAAATAGCTGAACATGAAACAAAGACCAGACACTAGTGACCAAACACACAGGGATAAATATGTGTACTAACTAGAAACAAAGCAAGGAACTGCAAGAGCTCGCCCCCGCTGTCTATCACATCCATTGTTTCCCCTTTTGCCTTGTCTTTCCATTCTCTGTGTTTCCTTTTCCCCGCTTCAGTTCAGCCCCTCGTTCTAGTCATGAGTTTCACCTGTGTCATGATTCAGTCTTCACCGTGCATTTAAACCTCTCGTCTCACCCTGTCCTCGTTGGTCATTGTTGGTTGTACTCCAGTAGCTTTTTCCTCTGCTCTACAGTGTCTCTGGACTCCTGCCTACCTGAATTGATTCCCCTTATTGTATTTCCGTTTGGTTTTTTCTCTCCCCTAAACTAGTTTTGTAATCTGTTGTTCACCTCTGTGCCGTTTAGTTTCTACTGCCCTGTTCCCCTTGTGTTCTTTAGCAGGGTCGTTGTATTACGACTTGTTTTCATGCTTGACTTGGCTTAGTTTCGCATGTGTGTCTCGTATTTTTTTCTGGTTTCGGTTTTTCCTTTATCTCAATGTACTTACTTTTAGTCTGTTTCTTTCTGTTTAGTCTGTTATTTAGCCTGCCCTTTAGGTATCCTGCCTGGTGTTTGTTATAATGTTTACTAGTCTTGGCTTATCACCTTGTCTACTGTCTATTTAGTCCAGTCTTGTTCATACTGAAGTTAACTCAGTGTTAATTTTAGCACATCTTTATGTAATTTAAATATTTAGTTGTATCACAGTTTAAGGGAATGAGAGATCTTAATCTAACTGCATGCTGCAAACACAACCACACCCATAGATTCAATATAACTCTATAAACTCTATATAATTTTTTGGTAATGACTCTAATCAGTGCATATGTGCCAGTCCTTTAAACAATGAGAGATATGATATGACCTAACAGTTCTGCTCTGACTGGCCTCCAAGGTTTGATTCTTGGGCCATTTCACTCTTTCAGAAACCTAATTTTCTAATTTCAACAAAATCATTGCTGTCTTGTAGGAACTCAACAATTTTAGGACTGTTTCTAAGCATCAAACCTTCTTCTCAGTTCTACATTTACATTTACGGCATTTAGCAGACGCTCTTATCCAGAGCGACTTACAAAAGTGCTAAGTGTTTCGTCAGAATATGCATCTCTATCTAGTATAACAGGTTTAAGTCCAAATTACTCGAGCTCAAGCACTGCCATAAACAGTTGCCATTGCTGATACCTAGAAAGAAGACAACAAAATATAAGATTAGACACAAAGAGCAATACCTAGCAAGACTAAAATACCTACAAGACTACATGCAGTATGAGTGCAATAATTAGCAAGTGTTCCCAGAGATAAAGTGCAATTATGATTTATACCAATGCTTTAGTAGATTAGTGCTTATAAGTGCTTTACAAAGAGATGGGTCTTCAGACTGCGTTTGAAAACCACGAGAGAGTTTGCTGTTCGGATAGCCAGTGGAAGTTTGTTCCACCATCTGGGAGCTAGGACAGAGAAGCATCTTGTCGCGTGTTTTCCATGAATCTTGAGGGATGGCGGGTCAAGCCGAGCCGTACTTGAAGCGCGAAGGGCTTGAGGTGCGGATCGACTCTTGACCATTGCCATAAGATATGAAGGAGCTGGTCCATTTTTGGCTTTGTAGGCAAGCATCAGAATTTTTAACTATATGCGAGCAGCCACGGGAAGCCAGTGAAGGGAGCGCAGCAGTGGAGTGACATGAGTGAACTTGGGTAGATTGAAGACAAGCCTTGCTGCTGCATTCTGGATCAGTTGCAAGGGCCTGATGGCCTGCAGAGGAAGACCAGCCAGGAGCGAGTTGCAGTAGTCGAGCCTTGAAATGACAAGAGACTGGACAAGCACCTGGGAGGCCTCCTGAGAGAGGAAGTGTCGGATACATCGGATGTTGTAGAGAAAGTATCTGCATGACTGAGTCAGGTTCGTAATATGGGCAGAGAACGACAACTGGTCATCCAGAGTCACCCCAAGGTTTCTTGCATCTTTAGACGGAACAATAAAAGAGTTCTCGAATGAGATGGCAAGATCCTGCTGAGGACCTGTAGCTCCAGGGATGAACAGCAGCTCAGTCTTGGTGGTATTGAGCTTTAGATGATGAGCTGCCATCCATGAAGAGATGTCAGTCAGACATGCAGAGATACGGCTGCAAACCTGATTATCAGATGGTGGGAAGAAAAGAATTAGTTGAGTGTCAACAGCATAGCAGGGGTACGAGAAACAATGAGAGGTAATTACATCACCAAGAGAACGGGTATAGAGGGAAAAGAGGAGAGGACCTAGCACTGAGCCTTGAGAGATACCAGTAAGGATCCTGCAAGGAGCAGATGTAGACCCTCTCCATGTTACCTGGTAAGAACGCCTCTCTAGATAGGACTCAAACCACTTCCATGCAGAGCCCGCGATTCCCAGGTCAGCGAGGACAGATAGGAGGATCTTGTGGTTCACTGTGTCGAAAGCTGCAGAGAGGTCCAGAAGGATCAGAACCGATGACAGTTTGGATGCTCTTGCAGTCTGGAGCTTCTCAGTCACCGCTATGAGGGCCGTTTCTGTTGAGTGTGCTGGTTTGAAGCCTGACTGGTTGGAGTCCTGGAGCAGGTTCTGAGTGAGAAAGAGAGACAGTTGGTTGTATACTGCACGCTCAAGAATTTTTGATAGGTAAGAAAGGAGTGATACCGGTCGGTAGTTGCAGACATCCGAGCTGTCCAGGGTGGTCTTCTTCAGAATTGGGACCACTCTGGCAGTCTTGAATGCAGCTGGGACCTGGCCTGATGACAAGGAGCTGTTCATGATAAACGTGATGAAGGGTAATAGATCCATGGAGACTGTCTGGAAGAGTGTGTATGGAATGGGATCCAGTGGGCAGGTTGTTGGGTTGCTGGAGTAGCTGTAGGACCTCATCTGTGGAAAGAGGAGAAAAGCATGTTATGAATGGCAAGAGGATGAGTATTGGTGAAGGAAGTAGAGAAAGAGGAAAACGACTGACGTATTTTATTAACCTCCACAAAGAAGGTGACAAAATCCTCCGGGGTAAGTGAAGAGGGTGGTGGAGGAGAGGGGGGTTTGAGAAGAGAGGAAAAGATACTAAAGAGCCTGTGTGGATCTGATGCTGATGCTTCCAGTTTCTCCTTGTAGAAGGATGACTTGGCAGCAGTAACCTCTGTTGAGAACTTGTAGAGGAGATGATAGGAGTGTAGATCAGAGTCAAAGTCAAGCTGGGACTTCCTCCACTTCCTCTCTACCAATAAGAATGTTATGGTTTACAGTTCTACAGCAGCAATGTCTGCACTTAGATCAAGCAGTACTACAACTGCCAGCTTCCCAGAATTCGTATTTAAATTAATGTTATTTATATATTGATTAGAGCAGTCTCAGTACTATGAGTAGGAAATGCATACTGAAATTTGTTGACAGCCATTTGTAGATTTACTGTAGATTTCTTTACTGAACATTTATGTTCCACTTATGTGGTGGGTGTTTACCCCCTGCTTTGGCAGAGTTTCAGCTGATTTACTGAAGCTATACTCTTAAGCCTTTGGTTGCTTCTGAATATGTGCTTGTTTACAAAACGTTCAATTTGGTCTTGTAACGATTACAGATATATGTGTATTCTTCTCTGATGAGAAAGAAGGATCTATTTTCAAAAGTTATCAGAAGTTTTTCAGAACATTGCAATTGGGAAGGTTTGATGTTTTTAATGTGCTGTCCATGATGTTAAACATGGTGCTCTGTGTTCAGTACCGAACACATTGTGTTCAGTTCAGAACACATTGAACACACTGAACAGGCTGAGTATTGAATAGCTTTTGAGATATTGCAAATTTTGCAAATGACGTTTTCTCCTTTTTAAAGATTTGTCTGCAAACATTCAATATACCATAAAGCTTGATGCAAAACGACAGAGCAATCGGGCATTCTTTTTAGCAAAAAATCGCGATCTGTCTGGAAATATGACTGTTATCTTGGATGAGGTATGTAAAGATCATCACTTCTGGATAGAGGTGAGTGCCATGCTGGGTTTGTTCTGGCAGATCTTTTAAAACTTGAGTTTATGCAAATTCAGTGATTTAGTTAGGAACAGCTATTTAATTTCACCACCCACTTTTGGAAACACTTAGTTTGCATGTATACTCACTAGCGATCATTTTGGGCACACCTATCTCACAGATGCTTTATACAGGTGTACAGATTATAGATTGCAGCCCATCTGTGGTAAAAAAAAAAAACAATTCATCAGTGTCACGGTCACAGCTCCGGACCCTTCCCTGTGGGCGTGCCGTTACGTTGTCTGCGTGCTGTTATGTCCATATTAGTGCTTCCGTGGGTGTGGGTTGTCTGTGAGCGTGTTCGTAGTCGCACCTGTGCCTTGTCTCAAGATCACGAGGGTTTGTGTTAATCACCTATTTAATGTGCGTTCGCGCAGTGTCTTGTGCTCGTCTTTGTCTAAAGCTACGTGTCAGCGTGAGTGTGTGTGTGTGCTGCTTGCGCTCCGCACAGAGCTTACTTGTGTAGTTGTCAATAAACGTTATATGTTCACCGTAACCGTCTTGGTGCCTGCCTCCTACACCCGGACGTTACAGAAAGACGAGCCTAAGAACAAAGAGAGACATGCCAGGATACGCCACCCGTGCACCAAAGGGGAAGAGAAAGAGCCGGCGTCGCGAATCCCCCGTCACAGAGCAGGCTATGAAGCAGGACCCCTTGTGTGCGTACTTGCTGTGCGCGGCTCGAGAGACGGAGGATAGAGAGATGGCAGAAAGCCTCCGCCAATCCGCGGTGCGCATATGGAGGGAAAAGCACCCTCCCGCGTCCCTAGAGCTGCCACCCATGGCAGAGGGCAGCAGCGTATTGGAGGAGAGGAGAGCACCGCTCCTGGTCTTCCCCGAGGAGGAGGAGACCAGTAAGCCCCTAGTGGTGGGTGCAGGCGCCTTTGCCCTCACCCCTCCCGAATATGAGTTCGGGAGTGAGGACTCCGGAGAGGAGGAGAGTCCCCCCCTCTCCGTGTGTTCTGATGAGGAGAGTGAGGGCGAGGTCAGCTGCCCTTCCCCCACGTCAGCAGCTCCCCAGACGTCAGATGAGGAAGAGGAGACCAGCCCCACTCCACCGATCTATTCCGATGCCCACAAGCACCCGGAGAAGGCGGAGGATGATGTCAGCCCTCCCCCGTCCCTGTACTCTGAGTCCACAGTGTACTACGGAGAGGGGGAGAACGTCAGCCCCCCTCCGTCCCTGTACTCTGAGTCCACAGTGTACTACGGAGAGGGGGAGAACGTCAGTCCCCCTCCGTCCCTGTACGCCGAGTCGACAGGGTGTTACGAGGAGAGGGAGAGCACCGGTCCTTCCCCGTTTGTTTGCTTGGATCCTTCCGGGTTTAACAGTGGGAGTGACGTAGAGGACTGCACGTCGGCGGGCTCGGAGGAGACAGTGAAAAGGGAGAAGGGGTGTCCGCGAGGCGAAGAGGGCTCTCGTGCTCCATCAGTGGGGAGCAGGATGAGCTGGTCACACTGCCCGGCCTCGGGAGAGTCCATGTTCCTGGGGCGGAGTGAAGCGGAGGTGGAACCCATGGAGACCATGACAGAGAAAGCGTCGGTGATCCCGGGAGCACGAGAGGGATTCGGCGTGGTCAGTGGTCCGAGGTGGGGGTCCCGTGCGCCTTTGGGGATGTCACAGAAGCCCGCCGGCGCGGCGCCGAGTATCGGCTCCGGGGGCGCCCAAGAGGAAGTTCGAGGCTCCTCGGGGGAGACTCCCGGGCGAGAGGTCCAAGGGCGCACCGAGAGGTGCAACGCGCGCCGGAGGCGCAGCACCGAGGGCCGAAGGGACTCCGCCACCTGTACCGCCTGCTCCGTCCTTTCCGCCTGTCTTCCCAGGAGGGATAGCGCCACCGCTAGCGCTCTGGCAGGCAGCCCAACCGATAACGTGGCTGCCTGTCCCTGTATGATGTATGTCTATACCCCTGTGTTTCCCTAATCTCCTCTTCCCTCTTGTTCCCTTCGTGTTCAGTGTTCCAGTGTGTGTGATTGTGAACGTGCCCGTGTTTAATGTATTTTCCCCTGTCTTCCCAGGGAGGGTGTACTAGAGCTGTTTGCGGCGGTTCCCACCATCGGGGGAGACGGCTCTCGGAGGCTCGTGATCCCGGTGGCTCCGGGCCTGCCCGTCGGTGTAGGTTCGGGGCTTTCCAGCTGCGCAGGACGCTCCGGGAGTAGCGAGCCCCTGGTGGAGGGTTCTGTCACGGTCACAGCTCCGGACCCTTCCCTGTGGGCGTGCCGTTACGTTGTCTGCATGCTGTTATGTCCATATTAGTGCTTCCGTGGGTGTGGGTTGTCTGTGAGCGTGTTTGTAGTCGCACCTGTGCCTTGTCTCGAGATCACGAGGGTTTGTGTTAATCACCTATTTAATGTGCGTTCGCGCAGTGTCTTGTGCTCGTCTTTGTCTAAAGCTACGTGTCAGCGTGAGTGTGTGTGTGTGCTGCTTGCACTCCGCACAGAGCTTACTTGTGTAGTTGTCAACAAACGTTATATGTTCACCATAACCGTCTTGGTGCCTGCCTCCTACACCCGGACGTTACAATCAGATATAATCTACCCCATCATTGGTCAGTTTGTAATGAGAGCACGACAGCTGGCTGGATACTAATTATCGTTACAAGAAATCCCATATCCACTTTCATATTTTACATCTTCTATACATCAAATTAATCTGAAACTATAGTCAAAATGTCAGTGTTCAGTAAAATCTTGCAAATCAGATTGTTAGGATCAATAATGCTCCCATCTGTTGCTACTTAAGTCTACAATTTTTTGTTGTTTCCTGCCCCACAGGCCTGCCCTGAGGATGCTCTAAACCCACTGTCCAATGAGTTAACATTTACATTTGAGGGCCTCCCTACTAACACAATGGAAAACCTAAGGCCCATCCTACATCCAAGCATAAAGAACACTTCAGATCATAATGTAAGGAAAGACAGAGAGTGAGCCTTTAATCTAAAAGTAACAACAGCCACAGAAATACAGCAACAAAATACAAAATATAAGGAAGCCTGTTTTAATTTAACAAAATCCACCTTAGCTGCATTTATCTACAGTAGTTGCCATCTGAGTAGAATTATAATGAGAACTAAACTTAGTAGCAATGTCATTGACAGTGTAAACTAATTTCACAGCTGGACTTTGAAATAAACTGTGGAAACGATAACGTCTGCACTGACAATCTCAAACTCGATTTCAACTTCTCTGGGTATGGACTTTATTTGTAAAACACAATCATGTAATTATTTGTAAAACACAATCCCAGTAATATACTCATCAGAGGTCACAATGTGGTTACAGTTCATTTACTGTCTGAAGAAAATGTAATGCACCTCAATATTTATCTTTATATTGTTACTTTATTTATTATCTTAGTGTATTGACTTCATATAACTTTTTCCAGATCCTCAGATATACAAGTTGGAATCATGCAAGATTTGAATGTCATGGTGTTTGTGCAGAACAGAGGGGAAAACTCCTACAACAGTCACATAACTCTTTCCTACCCCTTTGGACTGTCATTCAGGAAATTCACCAGAAAACAGGCAAGACCAGTATCGACACACATTTTTTGCTCTACTAGCTTATGCTCTATGGGCCCAAAGTGTGCCAGGAAAACATCCCCCACACCATTACACCACCACCACCACCACCAACAACCTGAACTGTTGACACAAGGCAGGATGTATCCATGCTTTCATGTTGTTAACGCCAAATTCTACCATCTGAGACCAGGCAACATTTTTCCAATCTTCTATTGTCCAATTTTGGTGGGACTGTGCGAATTGCAGGCTCAGTTTCCTGTTTTTAGCTGACAGGAGTGGCACCCGGTGTGGTCTGCTGATGTAGCCCATCTGCCTCACGGTTCAACTTATTGTGCATTCAGAGATGCTCTTCTGCATGCCTCGGTTATTTGAGTTACTGTTGCCGTTCTGTCAGCTCCAACCAGTATGGTCATTCTGCTCTGACCTCTGGCATCAACAAGGCATTTGCACCCACAGAACTTCCGCTCATTGGATATTTTCTCTTTTTTGGATCATTCTCTGTAAACCCTAGACATGGTTGTGCATGAAAATCCCAGTAGATCAGCAGTTTCTGAAATAAGACCAGCCCATCTGGCAACAACCATGCCACGTTCAAAGTCACTTAAATCACCTTACTTCTCCATTCTGATGCTCTGTTTTAACTGCAGCAGATTGTATTGGCCACGTATACATGCCTAAATGCATTGCATTGCTGCCATGTGATTGGCTGATTTGACATTTGCATTAATAAATAAAGTGGCCTGTGAGTGTATATACAGGTTAGTACACATCATTTAGGGCATTTAGTAGATGCTCTTATTTTATCTTAACATACCGCTTGTTACAATAGGCCAGTCCCAGGGCTCAGGGGCGACGCCCATTGCCAGACACACCTCCACAATGACACTTCCCCGCTCAGCCATCCGCCTACTGACACACCTTCCTATTACTCATGCACCTGTTATTATTTTATCCCACCCTATAAACACCTAAAGGTCCCGCGATTCAGTGCTGTGTATTCCTTGAGCCTGTCCAGAAAGAGACAGCATAATCCACAACCTGAATGTGTTGTCTTTTGCTCCTCGAGCATGCCGAGTCAGTTTGGGACTGTATTGCAGGGCCTAGCGCCTTCTTTTCTGTTCTTTGGTGAGCTGTTTTGCATACTTCTCTGTTAACATGGACATTAAAGACTTAACAGCTGCAATCTCGCCTCCTGCTGCTTCTGCCTCGTCACAGTGCTCCATTTCATACTAACAGGAATTGTTGAATCATTGCTATGCAAATGTTTCCTTGGTTACTTTCAACATAATATTAAACCTAAAATAGCTATGCTTGATATTCTACATTGTTTACCTTCTTTTTTGTTTCCAAATGTGGCTAGCTTGTCCCTTTCCATTTTACATTACATTATGGGACAATAGTGTCCATCCAAACCATACTTAAACAACCATGCTTTTTGAGTATACTCACTTTTGACATTTTTAGCTATACTATATACTCTAAAACTAGTATTAATCAGTATTAATAATCAAACATTATTTGAGATGGTGAGGATGTTGCTGAGCCTCATTGTATTTATCATAGATGTTGTGGCTCTTTGTATTTGTCATACATGTTGCTGTGTGTAATGTGCTAGTGCTAGGAGGCAGACACACTCGTAGAGAGCAAGGTCTATCAAGAACTGGGCTGATATCCCTATTTGGGGTAACATTGCCCACACGAAGCACATGTGACCAACGCAGTATCTTAACTAACAGTAAAGCAATGATCACTGATCACTAGAGGGCGATCAGGAGAATCAAAGAAGACACAAACACAAAGGAAGGTACTCATAAATCCTAACAGATATATTTACAGGAAACAGAACACAAGCAGAGTACATTCTACACAGAACTACAAGCTGACAATATAAGTCAAGACTACTAACAACAACCTACATAAAAATATACCTACAAAAGGGAAGCACTAGCTGACAAACTGAGACATGACATATGAACACAGTACAGGGGACGGAAGAAAAAAAAAACTAAGGAAACCAAACTGAAGCCATTAGCATGCACTTGAGAGACAGCCAGAATGTACAAAAGCAAACTAGAATAACATTAATGTGTCATATGTAATCCGGTACCCACATCATGTTTTTGTGTTTGTCTTATTTGTAATTGTAGTTATTGAAGTGTGCTTTGTATCATTTTAAATATGTGTATATCATAAATAATGATAACAAATAATCCTTGTTTTACCTTCTGCCCAATAGGGCAGAGTGGAATGTACATCTTTGGACAGTGATCAAAAGGTTTCTCTGGGAACCACTACCTGTCACATCAGTAAACCCATCTTCAGGGAGAATGACTTGGTGAGTCAAAAACATTTGATCTGCAGTTATATAGTTAGTTGAAAAAAGGGGAATCGATCAAATGGGTCATTGAAAAATATATTCACATATTCAAATTTGTAAATTTTAAAATTTGTGCTGGTCTGTACTATTTAAGAAAACATTAGCTTTTTTTCAACACACACACACACACACACACACACACACACACACACACACACACACACACACACACACACACACACACACACACACGTTGCTTTACACAGCAACATCTGAGAGAGATGTTTATAATAAAAGTCCATAACAATTATGTTACACAACTGAATCTTACCTGCATTTCTCCTTCCTAATGAAGATTGTTTTCATGTTAGAAATGTTGTGTACAAGGTATTACACAACTGCAACAAAAATGTCTTAACTGCGGTCTATCTTTCATATAATTTAACTTGTATTGACATATATTCTTCCCAATCTCCAAGCAAGTCTATTGCTCTCTCTTTTCATTTATTTATTTACTTTTTATGTAGGCTTTGGGCAATTTATACAGTACGTCTGGTGTGGCCATTATGTAATATTAAACCAGTATTAAAGGACCTTAATGAAATGTTTTGAATTAATTTAAATGTGTTGCTTATCTGGTTTTCTTACATTTACCATATTACTTAGTGGTAACTATGGTGGTCAGTTATTTAGTTCAGGTGTATGGCCCAGTTTGACAGCAGCCTTTATGGCCATGAGGACACTTCTATGGGCTCATCCCATTAGCTTTATGGAATCAGAGTGTAAAATATCTAGAACTGACTCAACTGGGTCCAAGAAAACACTGGCAACAGTCTGGAGCATCTCTTTACTCAGAGGCAATAATTCATTGTTAAAGTCTATGGGACAAAGGGGAAGCCTTCAAATCAGCTTGGACTCATGTGGGTCCCATGTCTCTTCATCTACCTTCACTCTCAAGCTCCAATTTCACCACACAGAACACAATGCAAGAAATATAAGCAATGATTAGGAGCTGCTCTGAATGTAGCTTCAGTTTTATGTTGCTTGAAAGTTTTGGTGTTTTGAGTGCCACCTTGTCGTTAAAGCTTATTACATCACATCTTTTGTCTAGTTGTGATTTGTAATTTGATGTAGCCTACCACTTTTTTGCCTGCTTGAGTCAGTGAGCTCAGTGGTTTATAATTCTCTACTCAAAACAATTGACTGAATGAAATCAGATCAAGCTTCAAATTGCCTCTTTTCTAAGCAGACCCTAACAAAATTGTTAAAATTGTTAATAATCTTCTGCGTCCCCCTTCATCTCCTCTGGCCCCTACATCTGATCAATGTAATGCATTTCTTAGTTTTTTCACTAACAAAGTCTCAGTTATCTATCAGGATCTGCTGAAGGATCAATCACATAGTTCTTCTTTCTCCACTTCCTCCCAGATGACTGTCTCGCCCTCTGTCATTCTCCACTTTTTCTTTAGTTAACTCTGATCATATAATTAAATTCCTCGCCAGTTCTAAGTCTACTACCTGCATTCTTGATCCTATACCTACATCTCTGCTTAAACAGGGCGTCTCTTCTCTATCCTCCTCTATTTGTCATCTTGTAAATTTTTCTCTTGTTTCTGACCAAGTTCCATTAGATTTAAATACATCTGCCATCACTCCGGTTATCAAAAAACAGAATCTTGACAATACTGTTCTAAATAATTATTGCCCAATATCTAATCTACCATTTCTCTCAAAGATCCTCAAACATGTGGTGGCCTGGCAAGTACTTCTGTACATGTCTTCAAATAATCTCTTTCCAGTCTGGAGGCAACTCTTGTTTATGTGTTAAATTACCTTATTCTCTACTCTGATAATGGCTATGCTTCTCTTATTTTACTCCTCGATCTCACTGCTGCCTTTGATACAGTCAATTATGCAATACTGTTCTCACGGCTCCGTGATCTTGGTTTTTCTGGTACCGTTATTTCTTGGTTCACTTCATACCTTTCGGATAGACTTGGTCAGGGCTTGGTCCTAAGACCACTGCTCTTTACCATTTATATTCTGCCACTCGGTGAGTTGTTACGGCAGTATGGATTACAAATCCATCTCTATACTGATGACACTCAGCTTAATCTCAGCTTTAAAACTCATGCCCCTTCCCCACCCCCATTCATCACTAAATGTATCTTTGAACTCAACCTGTGGCTGCATGCTAATTTTCTTTTATTAAATGCCCATAAGACTGAGTTTCTTATCATTGGTACTAAGTCTGGGGCCCTTTCGCTTGCCAGTACATCGCTTACTGTTGCTGGTATGCCGGTCAATTCATCATCTTGGCGCTCTGTTTGATCCGACTCTTTCATTTGAACATCATATACGTTCACTCACTAAGTCAGCCTTCCTCCAACTCCGCAATATCTACCGCCTTCATTCATTTCTGTCTCCTACATCTGATGAAACCTTGGTTCATGCTCTCATCACTTCTAAACTAGATTACTGCAACTCTCTGTCATCTGACTCTGGTCCCTGAGTTGTTCCCAGATTCAAGTTGAGCACTATGGGTCGAGCACACTTTTAGTGTGGCGGCTCAGACCCTCTGGAACTCTCTTCCCCTCTCCCTCAGTCTCTTAACATCTCTTAACACTTTCAAGGCTCAACTAAAAACCCATCTATTTAATCGACATTTTCTCACAACTTATTATATTTCTGATCAAATGGGTTGCCTGCTTCACAGTAGCAATATGGCGTCAGACTCCAGTAGTGTTGTCACGATACTAAGAATTACAACTTCGATACGATACTTTAAAAAGTATTGAAATTCGATACGATTTTCGATACCAAAGTCAGATACTGTGCTCATTTCCGTTTTAAAGGCTTTTAATTTATTTTTTATAAACAAATGAATATTGTATTTTGTTTCACAAATGTCAAATAAATAAAAGGTGTAGTCCTTACCACATTAAAACAGAAAAATAAATAATTGCACATTAATATAAATTAACATAAATAATAGTAGTGCACTCTGGAATTCACATTTAGAAGTTAAAAAAGGCTAGTGCAAAAAGTGTATTTTAAGTATACTTTTTTTTTAATTAACACGAGCTGCGAACACACTGCGCTTGTTTTAGCTGCCATTTCAGCATTGCCAACTGTTCTGTGCATTACGGCACCTTGGGTGGGTCAAACGAAAGCGCATTTTATGTAAAAAGAATCGATTGGCTCCTTTGGTTGGTACAGCTTTAAAGCACCGTTTGCAGACCGGTTTTGATGTGTCCACGGGGTTGCCATGACTGTCTGAAATGTATGCAAATAATTCCATATTTCGCTTCGTGCATGTAGTTTTTTAACAAGCTGAGGATGGTCCGCAATATTGCTTGTATTATCAGCCATCGTACACGGTTTCTTCTTATTCTGCAGAGAGGAGGCAAGCGCTGCACTGCTGTACGCGCACACTGCCCCCGTGTGGCACTCTTTGGAAATACTGCTCTTAAATTAAAAAAAAAAAAAAAAAAACGCACTTAGTCCTATAGCACCGATACTAAGCAAACTGGGTATAGTACCGTTTTTAATGACGAAGTATCGCGATACTACTCTAGTATCGGTATACCGTGCAACACTAGACTCCAGATATCCATATTTTTTTTCCAGGCCATATTTGACATTACATATAGCATAAACAAAGACGATGATTTTGACCAGATGGTGACATTTACTGCAACAGCTGACAGGTATGTTCTAATATTCTACTGAATGATGCATTTCACATAATGAGTTGTATTTAAGTGGAACCTTTTCATATTTTGTTAAATGTTTTCAACCAATCACAGCACACTGTAGTTTTGGTCGTCAGTCTAGTGCTTTGTCTTTCCTTTGTCATAATTAATTCCCTGTGTGAATGAAAAGTCATGCCTGAAGTTGTACATAGACAACTCATGTAGCAGAATATATTGTATGGCATATATTTTTTCTCTTGCTCTTTAGTTTCAATACATACAACATTTTGGAAGCATTAAAATTATTAATTTTACAGTACAACTGTTCCAAAACATTGACCTGTCACATTCAGAATGTTTCCATTTAGAACATGAATCATCACAATCAACTGTTTCTGCATCTGTTGTAAAAAGAGTGATATCTACAATAAGCACTTTACCAAAATATACTAAACCTTACAGTGGCAATGACAAGCACTCTGAATACAGCGAGCTCTCCAAAAATAGAACGATAAATGTCAAATATGCCATCTATGTAGCAATGATAAGGTATGTTCTTTTTTCTTCTATGTTAGTTCTTTCATTAATTTTTCCTTTCTACAAATTTAGCCATTTCCAGTTCCCAAAATTGCCATGCCATTTCTGATGAAGGGTAAAAAATAACCCTCATTTCCTATTAAGCCTATGAAAACTGCATATGAAAACACAATATGAAAACACATAGTTAAATCTATTAACATTGTCCTACATCTCAATATACTCAGCATACTGAGAAAACATTTTTTGATCCTGTACACACTAACAAGTTCAACATTTAGGCATCTGTTCAAGTTTTAATAACAATATACTACTGATTTTATGTCAAGGCATGAGAATTCCAGCATACATATTAACTTCACTGCAGGCAAGAACAATCTTCAAAAAACAGTCACACAAATATTCAAGGTAAGAAGAAAAAAATGCTTTTGGCATTATTTGAAAAACAGTTAAGTTTTCATTCAGCAGAGAATGGGTTAAAATACCCCCTCCCCAACCCCCTTTGTGACAGATGGAGAATGACCTAAGGGACCTCAACCTCACTTTTTTTATCAGAGTCCCCATAAAAGTAGGAGATGAAGACATCTGGACCAATAAGAACTTGCAGGTACAGTATATGTAAAAACACACTGCAGTACAGGTAAACACAAGTACAGCAAATGTTATGACTAGTACTGTTTAACTTTACAAAAACAAGTTTTACTGGTACAAAGCATTATAAAGCAGACTGTTTCATAAATATCCAACTATCTTTAGGAGCAGTTGTGAACTTTTTTACCTCCTGTCTTGCCCTACATGTAACTACAGTAACTGGTAAAGCAATATTATTCCAGAAAATTAAACTCTGATCATTCTTTTCAATATAAAAGCTGCATGTTAACTGCAATAGGCTACTAATTATTTTCAGCATAATAAATGTATGTAATGACAGACTTAATATTTTGAGAAACTTCATACACAATACATTTTGTACATGATAAAAGTGCTATATTGGCAAGAGTTCCATTAGGCGTTAGTTGAAAATGTATATAATATCTGATTCATTGACTTAAAGAATGTTGGTATTGTAAATGAACAAGCAAACATGGAAATGCAGATATCAAGTTGAGGACAGATATATAATGGCACTTCTATCATAAAATGACATGGTCCATCCATGCTCACAGTTCTGGATAATCTTTATTTTATTAAATAATGAAAAAGAGCATTTTGACATGTAAAAAATAGTAATTCTCGAGTGAAATGTTCTCTTGGCACTCTGTCACTGGCAAAAGTGTGCCGCTATTAGACGTAAAAGCATTTGCAAGCTATTTGAATACGTTATGCATGTAACTTGAAAGGAGTATGGTTTGAGATTACCTTTTACAGGAAGTTTTGAGTGAAGTGTAGTCCCTGCTCACAAGACAACTTCCTTGAATTACCCCATTATAGATTATTTGTTTGTTTTTCTTAGATTGAAGGTTGCAGTTTTACCAGAGATGAGCAACCCATGAGCTTGGATTTTCTGACAGAATTACAAGGGCACCACAAGTTGGTGAGGAATTGCTAGGATTTTGTTTCATTACTCACAATTCATCAGTAATGCTGACAACTAATTCTAAAAACTATTCATATGTGGTCTTTGTTAAGGCTCTTCTGATCACTAATAACTCTGTTTTAGAATTGCTCCGTGGCTAAGTGCAGACTGTTTACTTGTAACACAAATATCCTGAGAAGAGCTTCAAAATTCTACACTATCTCTGGGAATGTGAGCTCAGGGTGGATCAAACAGGTACATTTCTATGAAAATATATAATTCTATATAAGTAATACTGCCCATTTTCCACTGTAAAACCAGACAGTTCTAAGTACAGATAGTAGCCATTCCGATCACATTTCCACTTGAACACCAATTGTGGCAGTGAGAAACCATCACGGCCACAAATATCTGATTTCCAGCACAAAGTTGTAGAACATGAAACTGTAACTAGTCTGAAAAGTCCAGAAGGATATAGAGTAGCCAGACATGACTATAGTAACTGTGTTGGTCTACAGTAAAAAAGACCCCTCTCTTTGTGTCCCCTCTCTTTTTCAGACTAAACTCAAGTCAGTCATTTTTGAGCTAATTAGTACAGCAACTCTGGAATATGACAAAAGTAAATACATCTTCATTCCTTCCGATTCTGCGCCCATTGTAAAGGTAATGTAACTATTTCTAAATGTTTTTAACACCCTTTTAGGTGCTGCGTATGCACATACACATGTATGTCTGTAAATGACCAATCACATTAAAGTTTGATTTTCATTTTGTCATTTTAATGTACCCTCTCTAACCTTGCCTTTATAGCCACAGTCAGCAGTCAGCTAATGAATTTTGATATGCTAATATAGTATATGTCAAATGCTCATCTGCTTGAATCCATGCTTTTCATATATATTCTTGTCTTGCATACAGTAACTTAATATTTCATTTTCTGGTATGTAAAAACACAATTTGTTTTTGATAATGTTAATCTTGTCAGTTAAAATTTATCAAAAGGAAACATCGCTATGCAGTCCAGAGGGGTATTACACAAAAGCAAGATAAGGGATAGGCCTATGTTGGTTATCCTGGCTGAATTTTGCCTTGAGTTGGTTGCATGAAAGCAGGTTAAATCTGCCCCAGTCAAGTTACTATGGTCGCCACTTCACAGTTCACCTTTCGTGGACTTGGGGATTTCGTGAAATTGTGGATTTTTGCTAATTCATGGGTATTTTGCAGAACTTGATCTGTGGAAAATATATATATATTTGAGTTTTTACATTAAGAAATCCCAAAATGTATAAAAAATATATTTAAATATAATTTTAAAACTTAATTCTAACAATAAAGGAATGTTATAAATTATAAAATATTACACTTTACAGTAATAGTGCATATTTACTAAGTGGATGAATACACACAGAAAACAAGAAGCAACATCGCCAGCCTGAGACGCTACTTGCCTACATGACATTGTAAACAACATCACAATTTATAAAACCTTAAACTTTGATAAATATAGCATCCCTACTTCCCGAATTTTCGTTTATCGCGGGTGGTCCTGGAATGTAACACTCAGGATAAAACGAGGGAACACTATTGCCAAAAGTATTCACTCACCTTCCTTGACTCACACGTGAGCTTAAGTGACATCCCATTCCTAATCTATAGGGTTCAATATGACATTGGTCCACCCTTTGCAGCTAGAACAGCTTCAACTCCTCTGGGAGTTCTCCATCCAGAAGTGCATTTGTGAGGTTACATACTGATGTTGGATGATAAACACTCTCAATAAACGACAAACACCAAATCAGGAGTGGAATACGATGTACTCATTTGACTCTTTTTGCTCTTGCTTTCGTCTCTAACATTGTCATCCTATATCCTACAACGCATGTGCACCTTTCCTTTGTGTCCTATCGTGGTGCGTTAAATATCTTAACATTACTACAGACGTTACAAACAAGAAGGCCTGGCTCTCAGTCTCCGCTCTAATTCATCCCAAAGGAATCTTGCTTTGAATCTTGCTTTGTGCTCTGGTACACAGTCATGTTGGAAGAGGAAGGGGCCAGCTGTTCCCCCAAAGCATGGAATTGTGCAAAATGTCTTGGTATGCTGAACCATTCAGAGTTTCTTTCACTGGAACCAAGGGGCCAAGCCAAGCGCCTGAAAAACAACCCCACATCATAAGCACCCCTCCACCACTTACACTTACACTTAGTACAATGCAGTCAGACAAGTACCGGTCTCCTGGCAACCACCAAACCCAGACTCGTCTATCAGCTTGCCAGATGGAGAAGCGTGATTCGTCACTCCAGAGAACGTGCCTCCACTGCTCTAAAACCCCGTGGTGACATGCTTTACACCACTGCATCCGGCGCTTTGCATTGCACTTAGTGATGTATGGCTTGGATGGAACTTCTTGACTCATTCCATGAAGCTCTCTGTGCACTGTCCTTGAGCTAATCTGAAGACCACATGAAGTTTGGATGTCTGTAGTGGTTGACTCTGCAGAAAGTTGGCGACCTCTTTGCACTATGCGCTTCAGCATCTGCTGACCCTGCTCCATCAGTTTACGTGGTCTACCACTTCATGGCTGAGTTGCTATCTTTCCTAAATACTTCCATTCTCTTCCCCTCCTCTCTTCCATTGAGCTTCCCCTCCTTGAAAGACCAGCATCCACCACTGTTTCATTCTCTTAATATTCATCTGACACTATTTAGGAATATTTAGGAGGAAAATTCACAATTTGTTGCACAGGTGGCATCCTATCACAGTTCCATGGTGGAATTCACTGAGCTCCTGAGAGCAATCCATTCTTTCACAAATGTTTGTCAAAACAGTTTGCATGCCTAGGTGTTTAATTTTATACACCTGTGACCATGGAAGTGATTGGAACACCTGATTCTGATCATTTGGATGGATGAGCGAATACTTTTGGCAATATGGTGTATTTGGGGATTAACATATGAAGATAGGTCTTTATAGGCCTTAAAGCCAGGTTTATATTTAACGTATCGCAACTGGCGCAAGGTTACACACTCCAAAAATGACAGTCGTGGAGGCTCCGCTTTCAAACACTTTCAAACTATAATGCAGCATACGCTGCTGAGCGAGGAGGCGGACACAAATGCTGAGAGCAAGATTTAATGAAGAGAATTCCATATTCGTTGTCGTTGAAACAGGCACGGGTCATAACAGGACGGCAAGCCAAATACGACAGATAAATCGACATGACTAATAATACGGAACTTAAACACACACAGCAGGGAAACACTAAACAGGCAACAGGCATGAAAATGGGTCAGGGGTTAAAAAGGTGAGAAGACCGGGGGGCGGGGCATGTTGTGACGTCATGGGGATACGGCGACGGGGCGTTGACATGTGGGGAGGCGTTGACATGTGACGTCATGGGTATACTGCGACGGGGGGGGGGGGGGGGGGGGGGGGGGTTGGGGGTGGCTGCTGGTGTACGGGGATACAGCGACAGGTGATGCCAAATATTACGGAGCTCGTAAGGTGACATCATGTAAAAAATATAATAACGCGTGGCCACGACTTACTAACGCATGCGAATGACTTACTAACGCATGCGAACAAGATAATTAAGTATTACTTTATATAAAGCCAGGTTTACCTTCCTTGGGCAGTCAGTTCGCGAACATCCCTGGGATCTGCTTGCTTTGCTGTGAAAAAATAAACTTTGTTGCCGCGTGTGAAAGGCGACATTAGTATCTCGTTCCCACGCGTTAATAAGTTGTGGCCACACATTATTTATTTATTTTTTACATGATGTCACTTTACGGGCTCCGTAAAATATAGTAAAATCCATAAAAATTTTTTTTTTGACTGTCATGTCAATGGATTCAATGTAAACGCAATCCGTAAATGCAAGAAGCCGCTTTCGCCATTCCGGATGGCTCAGTCAAAACCATTACGTCTTAATGAACCAATAAATACATCAGCGGCGAAAATTATTGTAAAAATACCAGGGTTCACGTGTTTTTATTTTATAACATGAGCTAAAGCACAGGGTAGACTCAAACGACAAGAGTTTACAACTTCATCTTCAACCTTTTCAGCCCTGGTGCGAATGTGATCCTCACACGTCCCTGGATTCACCAGTTACAACTACAGACACACTAGAAAAAAATCTTGATTCTTATTTTATGTCACCGTTAACTACAACAGGGTTGACGCGAACTTAAATAGGTAGATAGATGGGCCTATTATCACAAGAGCTTGTGGTTAGATCTGACAGTGTTCAACGCTTTAGCGAACGGCAGTAACTTTGTTTTACCGCAAAATATGAAAACGATTGACCATTAATAACCCAATTAAATCCACCCAATTAAAATGTACGATCTGGTAAATGTAGTGGTAAATGTACGATGTGGTAAATGTAGTGGTAAATGTACGATCTGGTAAATGTAGTGGTAAATGTACGCTCTTCTGACTTGTCCGCGGTGTAGCACTAGGTCCTGCTTCTCGTCCCGCTTAGCATGAATAACATGAATGAAGAACGTTCGTATGATTGAAACGCTATTTGGCCTCTATGAAGGTTCTGGGCGGAAACTGCTGGCCACTGTCATTGAAATTGCCAATCTCGGAAGTGCTGTTTACTTATTAAGTCAATATGATAATTAAAATATATACATATAATCTCCCGACCCCCCCCCCCCCCCCCCAAACAAAAAACTCATCGGATCTACACGATTCACGTAGGTCACCCTTTTCAACTTCAAAACGGCGAATTTCGCCGAAAGGTGACAGATTTTCATGCCTGAGGCAAGAGCAAAGTAGCTACTAGATAGAACGAAACTCACAATGATCACAAAATCCACAAAATAACTGACTGGGACTATAAATACATAATTAGCAAGACACTGGTGGAAACACTGATGACACGGGCGTGGCAGACGGAGGGAAACTATGGAGGGAAACACTTTCAAGGTCCATTTTCAATATTTTCTAGCACCTTACAGCTGTAGTAAAAGCCCCTTACAGCTGTTTATACAAATACACATATACTCAAAGTGATTAATTCACCTTTCATTACATTAAAAGAGATGGTACCATGTTTGGTAATGGTAGATGTCATGGTAGGCCGGCCCAGATCCTCTGGGGAGACAACCATCTCACGCATCAAGTAAATGCTCCTGCCATCCTGCCTCACAGGTTCACGTGCCAGTTGTCTGTCCAAAATTCATGCAATTTGAAAATTCATGAGGAGTCTCGGGATGTAGCAGCCGTAGATTTTGCAGTATTACTGTGTATTGTCATTTTTCATTCTAGTTGACTAACTGCAAGTTTTTTTTTATTAGGGGTGTCTTCAACTAAGGATTTTCATAGTCAAATCTTATTAGTTAGATTTTCCCTTTAGTCGACTAATAGTCTAATCGGGTTTTTTTAAATCTAGAGCACCTTAAACGGGATCCCGTTCTCATTCAGGACGTTTTTCCACTTCAGAGTAAAAACCTAAAACACTCAGAAAAATGAATAAACATTGGCTTTATTCAGCTTTTATTTATTTATTTACTTTTTTTGTTGTTAATGTTCTCTAACGTTCATAAAAAAAATAGTCACCGTCAGTGCGCAGTGCGCATATTGAACTGTCAGACAGTGTCACGGAACAGCTCCGGACCCTTCTCTGTGGGCGTGTCATTATGTCGTCTGTGTGCAGTTATGTTCATGTTTGTACTTCCGTGGGTGTGGGTTGTTTGTGAGCGTGTTCGTTTGTTACACCTGTGCCTTGTCTCGAGGTCACGTGGGTCTGTGTAATTCACCTATTTAATGTGCGTTCGCGCAGTGTCGTGTGCTCGTCTTTGTCTAAAGCTATGTGTCAGCGTGAGTGAGTGTTTGTGTGCTACTTGCGCTCCGCACCAAGCTATTTCGTGTTGTGTCCAATAAATGTTGATTGTGCACGTGTCTGCCTCCTGCACCCAACGTTACAGACAGGCACTGTGCAAAATGTCAAAAATATTTAAAATAAAATATGCCTGCCTGAAAATATTAAAAAAATTGCCACACAACAGCAAAAAATTATAAGTAAAGGTTCAAGTAATGGGGTTTAAAAAGCAAACAACAACAAAAAAAATGTATAGGCGTACTTGCCGAGACGAGATGACACAACCGAAACGACAAACGGCTGAACTGTTTTTTTTTTTTTTTTTTTTTTTTTTATGGTATGGTTTTAAATGGTATGCCATGTTGGTTGTTGTCGTGTGAAATGAATAGTATTTTCAAAATACTCCCACATTTTTGAAGTTTTTTTTGTAGCCATTATAATCTCGGCAGATGCTGAAGATCCTGTAGCGTGTTCAGCTCCGCTCATTTGGATTGTGCAACTGCAGGGTGTGATTTATTAATGTGTAGTAAGGAAGATGCCTATTGTTAATGTGCACACATAATTTAAAAATATTTATTAATAGAAATTATGATGATTTTATTTGACAAAAGGTTATATATAATGAAAACAAAGACAATTCATAGCAGCATCCTTGGGCACCCCCATGCAGTTGGAATGGTACATTCAAGTATGACGTTCATAGTCGATTGGGGTATAGTCGACTATAGTCGAATCAGCAACTATTGCAGGTCACCCCAACTTTTTATATTCATTCATTTGTGGTAATTGAAATTACAAAATATGGCTGAGGAAGTGGCAAAGGTGGTTTAAATGAAGTCTGTGACAAGGGCAATATATTATATGGTCCAACTCCCGTTGACCTGTTTCCTCTTCATTACTGGATGTACTGGATGAGGAAACCCTCATTCTCAGATGAGCATTTTGGCATGATTAGACTGATTGTGTTCCATGTGCAGTAGTTTTGCTAAATGTACCTTGTATATAGCAGACAGTTTCTGAGGCTGGGACAGATTCAGACTGTCCCTCCCTGGATCTGCTCCATCACTGGCCTCCCATTATTGAAATGGAGCGCCAGCTCCTCTGCTGGGGTCAAATCCTAGTTTGGTGGCTGGCCCCATGTGCCAATTTAATGGACTTGTTTTTTTACTGCTACAATCATACAGACATTCCATATGTCAGCAGACAAATAAATCTATTCACCTCCTTTGTTCATTATTATCTACACTGACCAAGCAGCACTTGTTCAGCTGTCCTGGGATTTCCTTATTCTACTTTTATGCAATAGCACTCAGGACTTCAAAAATTTCATTACAGTGAGTGGGGAGTGAGGGGTGAGGGGGAGGGGGTGTTGCAGAGAGAGTGGTGCAAACGATGTGTAAACGAGAAGTCAAGCCAACAACGGAATGAGACAACAACCAACACAACTGACAGACATGCACACAGCAGACTGTAACTAAGGGTGCCTACACAAGGGGAGTTGTACCTATCCGTTACAATGTTAAAAGGCATTTTTAGATGTTCTCTGATGTTCTCTGAACTTTCACATTACTTCTGTCCCAGTTTTGTGAAATGATGAGAGCTACTTTAACACACCTGTATTAAATTTAAATGAGTAAAAAGATTGATGCATTCAAATTGACAAAGAAATTAAACTACTTCAAGAAATAACAACCTGCAGTGCTAACTGCAAGCATTTTGCATGTGTGTTAAAATGTCATTGTCAAGAGAGTTGAGTTTAATAAATTGAGAAATAGTAACTTACAATTACAAAATACAATACCTGGGCTGTATACAAAAGAAAGACCAGCAAACATACAGAAAATGAAGGAGACTAAACCAGGGACACATGAAATCAATTACAAGGGGCAGGATTACAAAATACCAGGCCAGGCAAACCAGACTGAAAACATGGAACATTACAGACGGGGGGCAGAGCCAGGCTTAACGACTGGTGGTATCTAAAAAAAAATTCTGGATCTTAAATATCAGTGAGTGGATTTTTTGTGAGTAAATTTACCCTTAAAATGTAAATGAACACACCAGCTTGATAATGCTATCTTTGGACATGATGTGCAGCTTGTCAGTCTGAAATCAGATTATTAGCATTAAACTATGTGAAATTCAGTTTGTTAGTCCTGCTTACTATCAGGCTACATTTTGATATTATATTTAATGTATTATTGTTTCTACAAAATTCTGGAACGTTTGCGCCAAAGACATTTGTCGATGTGTGTGTGTAGATTATTACCCAGGTGGAGGTGTATGAGGAGAAAAACATCCTTAAGGAGGTTGTTGGAGGTGCAGTAGGAGGCCTGCTGCTTCTGGCTCTCATCACTGCTGCTCTCTACAAGGTCACTGCAGCTCGCTATATTGAAATTTCCTGAATTCCTGTAATAATACATAAAAATCTGTTCATGTCTTACAGTACATTTTCTTGACTTGATGTGTCATTCTATAACAGGCTGGATTTTTCAAAAGCCGCTATAAGCAAATGTTGGATGATGCAGACACAGGGGCCGAGGGGCCTAAAGAAGAGGTGAAAGCACATGGAGAAGATTCAGCCGCTGCGCAGTGATCACCCTGCCTGAATTTGTCGAGCTGCCAATGTTGCAATCTGCCAATGTCAGTCGCTCAGTTCCCTTATAAAACATATATCTGCCAGCTGTTTCATGCATTTAAAAGCTTTAATTGCAAACTAGCTCAAAACTGAAAGTCGCTCTATATACACGTGTATATTTGTTATTACACTGTCTAAGATGTTTCTGGATACAAAACCCAATTTTGTGTTAATAATAAATTATTTCAAATGATTAAACAAACTGAAATAATTGACAATCATTTATGAACCTAATATTTATAATTGAGTATGAAGCCCAGAAGACAGCTTCTATGGACAAAATCGACATACTGGATGTGTTTGTAAACCAAACCCCCCTCCTGTTGCAATGTCAGACACTGACACAGTGGTGAGGCTGAAATGGATGCTGTCAGTCTGCTACAATCTAGGCAGGTGGTTGTGACAATGTGCATATAGTGAATGAAAGACAGAAAAAACACAAACTTTTCCTTGCTCCACACTTGCACAGCTGATGAAGGACCTCTCCCTAAAATTTCTCTGGAAACTTGTGTGTATGTGTACATTTTAGACTCAGGGGGTATGGACGTGCAATAAAGAGCAATATTTATTTACAAAATAAAGACACCAACACTAGGAGACCGAGGATGACATGGCCTTAGGACAAGATGTATGAACTAGAAGAAAGGATCAATGACAACAATAATGCAAGGGAATCTAGAGAGAACAAATTACAACAACGTCAGGAGACGCATGCACTACACTTCAGTAAACATGTATATTGTAGAACACGTAGAACTAGATTTGCATTTCCTGAAAGAAATACGAGAGACCTTGAAAGGTGTGCCCTGTTCTGACTAAGGTTATGGCTAATACCCTTGAGTGAGGAAGTATAATGTCAGTGTCCTGCCTGGGACCAAGATTTGAGTAGTGTGTGTATATTAAGCTGTGTATGGTCTGTGGGAATGTATCTGGTGTGTAGTGTTTATGTTGTATATGGTGTGTATTATGTATGCAGGTGTGTAGTGTGTATTGTGTTTATGATGTGTATGAAGGTGTGTACTGTAGTGTGTATGGTGTGTGTGTGTGAGAGAGAAAGAGAGAGAGAGAGAATGATGGTGAGTATACGGTAGTGCTGGGCGGTATGACCAAAATTCTATATCACAGTATTTTTCAAAATTATATCGGTTTCACGGTATTTGATGGTTTTTCCCCCCATGCATGATTTGTTAACCACATTGATTACAAAAAGAATTACTGCAGTAAAGTGGTTAAGAGTACCCTATTCCACTGTTAGAAAAATGTCTCCTCCTCTTGTATTACGTTGTAATTCCAGGACGAAACATGAGAGAATGTGAAGAAGTTAAGATTGGGCATTTTGAAAATAAACAACCATTAAATAATGTGAAAAAAAGCGACTTATTTCGAATCATTTCGAGTATACGTATAAATATTTAACTTAATTAAGTTTAACGTGCTGGGAAATATTGAAATGGACCTTTAAAGTGATGAACAAGTGCTTGAATTCCACCTTGTAGGCTAAAGGTGGATGAACCCTGTAAACGGAACGCGACCTCGACACAGCGGAGCCCCTGCGATTGCTACCCGTATTTTCCAGATTATAAACCCCTACTTATTCCCTCAGGCTTTGAACCATGCAGCTTATAATGAGGTGTGACTTTTCTGTAGATGTTTCTTCACCAGTCAGGGGTGGAGCAGAAAGTTAATCAGGTAGGACAAAGTTGTAAATCAAAGAAGAAAGTGCTCATTTTCATTTAGCACATGCAAGCAGCAGGCACGACGGATTTTTTTTTTTTCAAACGAATGTGTTGTGCCAAATTCCGACCCCCCTCATTTGCACAGGCATTAAGACGCTACAGATGATATTCAGGATATACAGTGATTATAACTTAGTTCATTGAGCACTCTAGTTTTGTCCTAACTAGATATTTAGACATAATACTGCTGTAATACTGCAAAGTCATGTGGTCAGATGTGGTCATGTGGTCAGATACACACTGGCTATAACTTCGGTATAGCCAGTGTGTATTTTATTTCAAATAATTAACACCCTTGAGCCAGTGTATCTTTGGACATAGATAATGCAGTTTGCTGTGATGGATAATTAAAGTTTAGCTCTTATTTATGCATAGAAACGTAAATCGACAATATAATCTGTAGCGTCTTTATGCGGATAAACGATAGTAGTCGGAATTTGCCACAACACCGGCTGAAAGCTAAAACGCACATGAAATACTACAGAAGTTCAGAAACTGGTCCTTTTTTTCTTTGGCAAAAGTTCCTTTGGGGCATCATATTTTACTTCAAAGTTTGGTAGAATTTGTAGTGTGGCTGGTTTATGAAAAATTCTTATGATAACAAAAATAAACACCGGTTTTCGGTGTGAACCGGTATACCGCCCAGCACTAGTATATGGCATAAAGCAGACCTGGGCAAACTACGGCCCGCGGGCCACATCCGGCCCGTTGTGCGTTCCTGTCTGGCCCGCGAGAGGCCAATCATAAATGAAACAAATATCTATGTCGTGCGTGCAATACAACTGTGACGCTTTTATTTTGAAAGCGCTACGTTTGTGTTAATTCCGTGTGGACGTACCTGCGTGTGTGTGTGAGCTGTGCGAGAACACTGTAGGTGATCAGCGACAAGTTAAGGCTGAATTTAAACTTTCGGGAGTGAACGTTGCACCTCGCGTGAACCTCCGCAAACGGCGGAAAATTTACGTGAGGAATGTTAATTGTGCATTGTGTTCCAGGTTTGAAAAGTGCTGGAATTTAGGCTAAAGTACTTGAAAATGCTTAACTGTATTTCGATTCACAACAAATAGCTGACTGAACAGGGGGGTATTCCAGAAAGCGGGTAAGTAAACTCAGAGTTAACGAAAGCTCAGGTTTTCCATTCCAGAAACCGAGCTTAGAGAGAACCTGAGTCAGCTGGGAAATATTGAAATGGACCTGGAAAGTGCCGTAGAAGTGCTTTAAAGCTAGGTTTAAGCCTGGTTTATACTTGACGCGAGCACTCACGTGAGCTTGGGTTGATACCCACGTGAGCACTTTGAAACAATAATCCATGCATTTATTACATCACGGCTGGATTACTGTAATGCACTTTATTTTGGAGTTAGCCAGTCCTCCCTCAAGCGACTCCAGTTGGTACAGAATGCTGCTGCCAGACTGCTGACTGGAGTGTGTAAGAGGGAGCACATAACTCCTGTTCTGGCCTCCCTCCACTGGCTGCCCGTGCAATTTAGAATTCATTTTAAGATTCTTTTATTTGTTTTTAAGGCATTAAATTGCCCCTCCTTACCTCTCTGAGCTTCTACATCCACACGCTCCCACTCGGTGCCTCAGGTCAGCTGATCAGTTGCTCCTGAAGGTGCCGAGGGCAAAGCGCAAGCTCAGAGGGGATCGAGCCTTTTCAACTGCTGCACCTAAACTGTGGAACGACCTACCTATCCATGTTAGACAGGCCCCATCTCTCACTGTTTTTAAAACTCGTCTTAAAACACATTTTTATTCCTTGGCTTTTAACTCCACATGAGACTTGAGTATTTTATGAGGTGTTGTTTTAAATAGTATGTATTAGAATATTTATAGTGGTCTGTGTTTTTATTGTATTTTGCTCTTCTTGTTTTTTAACTAATTGCACACTCTGTAAAGCACTTTGGTTCGGCTGATGCTGTTTTGTAAAGTGCTATATAAATAAAGTTGAGTTGAGTTGAGTTGAGTTGACACGGTGCGAGGGTCCGCGCAGCGAAAATGACTTAATTAAGCCTGGTTTAAGCCTGGTTTATACATGACGCGCCGCGAGTGGCGCGAGGGTCCGCGTGGCGAAAATGACGTAATCGCTGTGGCTCCGCCCGTGCGCGTGGGCCTCACGCGCTGTTCGCGAGGTCGTGCACCTCTCGAATTTTGTAACTTCGCGCGCGCGCCGCGCTTCAGCGCGATGGACAAAGTCATGTTTGCCGGGTTCATACACCTATACAAGGTGGAATTAAAGCACTTGTACGTCACTTTAAAGGTCCATTTCAGTATTTCCCAGCACGGTAAACTTAATCGAATTTTGTAACTTCGCGCACGCGCCGCGCTTCAGCGCAATGAACAAAGTCATGTTTGCAGGGTTCATACACCTTTACAAGGTGGAATATACGTCACTTTCAAGGTCCATTTCAATATTTCCCAGCACGTTAAACTTAATTAAGTTAAATATTTATACATGTATTCGAAATGATCCTAAATAATTCGCTTTTTTATCACATTATTTTATTGTTGTTTATTTTCAAAACGCCCAATCTTAACGTCTTCACGTTCTCTCATGTTTCGTCCTGGAATTACAAGAGGCTCGTATTTGTTAATGTAATACAAGAAAACTGTTCATTCAGATGGCTATTTGTTGTGAAACAAAGTAGTTACAATTTCAAAAATTTTCAAGTATTTAGCCTAAATTCCAGCACTTTTCAAATCTGAAACAAAAAGCAACATTAAAATTGGTCAGGTAAATGTTCCTTCCCCTGTTTTTGAGGGGTGTTTCTTTATACCAACACACATCGTTTTGGAGAACACTGCACAGAATGTGACGCGGCAAGTATAAACGCCTCCGCCGTTCGCGGAAGTTTGCGTGAGGTGGGCGGAGCCACTGTGATGATGTCATTATTGTTTGTGTGGCCCTCTGACACAATTCAGGTTTCTCAAGTGGCCCCTTGTAAAAATTAATTGCCCACCCCTGGCATAAAGGAAGGTGAGTGGGTGGGTGTACAACGGTGTGTGTATAAAGGTGTATATGTAGGTATGCTGACGAACCAACGTTCGATGCGAAAAATTCTGGCTCAGTAATGTGTTCCAAACTACGTTGTACTTTTGTAAGGGTGTCATATAACATCACTCCTCACCGCCTAGCAGGTGTATGTTTTTTTCCTGAATAATACTGTGAGTTCGTTAAGCACAACCCAGCCAATCATCAGGCACTATTTATAGTCAACTCTGAGGCGATTTCAGGTCGGGAGACCAGCGATAAGATACTTTGTTGTTTTCAAGCGGTCTGTTTTCTTCATCAACGCTCCGGACACCATCGAAATATATGTGGACCTAAAAATACAGCTTTTATCTCAATACTGACCAAATTTTATCGAAATCCGTGCAGGCGAAAGTATTTTACTAGACCGCGGAAAATAAGTAGTCATGATTGACATTGGTGTATCGAACGTCACGGTAGCTAGCAACTTTAGGCTAAAAGCGGTGTCTCGGTTTAACTCGTTCCCACAGTGTTTTCTTGAAATCGGTACTGATACCAGTGTTATGTAGTTTAATCTCATTGTTTTCTGATATAACTTGTTGTTAAATGGTAATATAGTTAACATCACTTCGAATTAGATTATGATTAATTAATAATTATGATTAATTAGAATTAGATTATGTGAATTTCAGTCCCACGACTTCTATTGTAATTAATGTATTATATTTTAATGTGATACATGATATTATAAATATCATAACTTTATATCATTATATAAATATCATTACTTTATCAATTCTAAACCAATTTTAAAAATTCAGGTATCATTTTAAAGGTCTATTTCAGCTCTGTCTAGATATGTGATTCTTTTTAAGCTTGGGGCTGTTTGAAAATTTGAACGAAAGTTGCGTGTGCGAGTGTCAATTGCTAAGCGGGAAGACCGCTAGCAACCGCGGACAATCTATAATAGTAGCAAAAACATAAAGGATGCAGCGCTTTGGTGCATGGCACTATAGTGAGCTATTTTTAAAACAAGCCCGCGGGCGACTCATGACGTGGGTGACCCCTGGTTTATTCAATATTGACGGCAGCCTAACTTTTTGATTGACAGCTAATTGAGCAATAGAACACGAGAGGGAGTGTGTTATCGTGAATATATGTACATGCCGTTACTTGACAACGCGTCCGCGGAGTGATACAGAGAACGAGAATACCGTGCTGTTACACACATAACTGCAGGGTTAGAACACTTCTCAACCAGTCGGATTGTGAACGAACGGTTGTATGATTGGCGAATGATCATTTAGTGTTAGAAGGGGAGGGACAACTGTGAATTTTGATTGGACATAAATTTAAGTAGATTTCTCGATGGGACCAATTAGGTTTACAAATTTATATGTAATTCATTGGCCCTTTGGCGAGCTACTTGGAAAGGGGTGGCGAGCTACTGGTAGCTCGCGAGCGACGTGTTGGAGACCCCTGGTGTACATGTTGCATATGTTGTGTCTATGAAGGTTTGCAGTGTGTATTGTGTGTATGACAACACATCCTTAGGTATGTGTGTGCATGTTTGGAGAGAAACATTCAATATCAGTTTTATTCAATGAGTAAAAAAAACCAATAAGTTATTCAGCGACCTGCTATGAGACCAGGTTCTGAGGCAGTAATAATAATCTTTATTTGTATAGCACTTTTCAGACATACATGCAACTCAAAGTGTTTTACAGAATAAATAAAAAGAAACATTAAAAGGAAGCAAAGAAGACAAAAATAAAATATTAAGAAATTAAAGATAAAAAGGAAACAAACACAATAAAATTATGAAATAAAGTGACAAATTATAAAATAATAGACAACATAATGTAATAAAGTAAATAAGATTGAGAGTTTCTTAACTAAAAGCAGATCTAAACAGGAAGGTTTTGAGACTCTTCTTGAAACAATGCAGGGATGAAATGCCTCTGAGCTCTTCAGGAAGAGAGTTCCAGAGCTTTGGGCCATAGTGGCTAAAAGCACCCTCGCCAATCTTTAATTGGCTTTTAGGAATCACCAGTAGATTACTGTTTAAAGACCCGAGAGACCTGACTGGAACATATCTAACCATCATTTCACTGAGGTAAAGAGGAGCAAGACCATGAAGACATTTAAAAACCATGACTAGAACCTTAAAATCTATTCTAAAGCTGACAGGTAACCAGTGAGTGGAGTGCAGGTGTAATATGATCTCTCTTTCTCCTGTGGGTCAGAACCCTTGCAGTCGTGTTCTGAACTCGCTGTAGTTGAGAAATATAGAGCTCTTGGAAGAGCAGATAGAACAGCGTTACAATAATCTAGCAGCCTGCCACCTGCTAAATCTGGTCTCCACAGTGAATGCCGATAAGGCAACTTCAAATGATTCGTACAAACGGCTGTCAAGATCAACATTTTCAAAATGTTATGCACTGTGGAATAAGTGCGGACGAGCTACAACTGCTGCAGAGATGGTGGAAGATGTGTGCAAAATTCAGCTAATCCATCCCAATGCAACAAGGTGGAATTCATTGCTTCTTGCAGTCGAGAGAATCCTGGGCATTGTGAAAGATCAGGGAGAGGGAGCTCTGAGGACCCTATTCACTGCACTCAAGTTGCCCATGTAAGTACTATTTTTGGACATTCTGCATGCTTTCTCTGCTTCAAATGTATTTTTGTTTGTGAAATTCTTCATAATCTGTAAGAATTGTGCTACACCAGTAAAGTTATTATTATAAACATTATTACAGACTTGAAGCCCACAAGAAAGACATCACATACTACATCTATACATAACATTACAGTATAATAGACATATATTTTTAAAGGAAGGCTGATATGCACTCATACCAGTGTTCCCCTGATCATAGACGAATAAGCTTCTGAACATTAAGTTAATTTCGAGAGCGGTCCAGCTTGCTCATGAACTTGCAAGGTTCCTCAGCTGGGCCATAAAAATGGTTAAATTTGGAGTATGTATCAATCCCAACATTGCATGGAGATCATCTATGATTCTATGATGGGCCTAAAAGCTAAAAGTTGTAACCCATGCATACAGCACAGTACTTTGAGACACACACACACACACACACAGTTAAACATGTGACCCCATTAATTGATGTTGTCGTTGTCTTTTAGATTGAGCTCAGTTGAAATTGCCTTTCTGGAGGAGTATGCCAGAACCATGGGACCAGTCAGCAAAGCCCTCAACATTCTTCAAGGAGAAAGTGATGTTCAGATGGGATGGCTCCTGCCTACTTTGACGCTCCTCATCACAAAGCTCGACAAAATCCGCATCACTAGCAGATACTGCAAGCCATTGGTGGATGCCGTTCAAGAGGGCCTGCAGCACCGCTTTGCAGACATGCTTGTGGAACTGGAATTCATTGCTGCTGCCATCCTTGTCCCAAAGTTTAAGACATCATGGACGTGTGACGAAGACCTCATACAACGAGGCAAGTCAACATTTAATTATCCTTTTTTATGCCAGAAAAGGAGTAATGTTAGTCTCACACGCACACACACACACACACACACACACACACACACACACACACACACACACACACAGATTAATAATCTAATTATTTATTGACATGTCTATTTCAGGCATGGATTACATCAAGGGCCATCTGGAAGAAGACTCTGCCCACCTGTCCCCAGCTAATGGTTCCAGTGAATCGGATGATGAGGACTTCTTTGCTAGCTTCAAGAAGTCTGCTGGTCAAGAAGGTGTGAAGCAATTGGAGGGTTACCTTGCCTCAAAGATTGACCACAAGGATGTACTGAAGTCGTACCCTGCTGTATGCAGGCTGTCTTTGAAGCTTAACACGGCCTTGCCTGCATCAGCAGCGTGTGAGCGCCTGTTCAGTACAGCAGGGCTCATTTTCAGTCCTAGGCGAGCACGGCTAGATGCAAAAAACTTTGAAAACCAGCTCTTACTGAAGAGGAATAGAACGTTTTTGAGTTGAGGTTGGTCAATTTCTATGTAGCCATGTAAGTACACCCCTCACATTTTTGCAGATTTGTAAGTCTATCTTTTCATGGGACAACATGGCTGTAATTAGTGAAATTTCAGTGAAAAATTAATTGAAGCGGTTATATAAGTTGCATGATGGCTACTGTTAACTTTAATGTTGTCCCATAAAAAGATAAACTTACAAATCTGCGGAAATGTAAGGGGTGGGTGTACTTCTGTGACACGCTGTATGCAGCCCATCCATCCACATATTCAGTTTACCCAAACATGCCTACAACCCTTCCACACACACACACACACACACACACACACACTTAAGTGTTTTGTTATTAGTTTTTTGACAACTGAAAAATGAAAAACAAAATAATGAAACTTGAATGAATGCTTTTTTTTGTTGTTGCTCCAAAAGCACTTGGTCTTACTTAAAAATAATATCGTTTTGAGTATTTTGTGTTTGCTAGGCAAATGTAAGGCACTGTTTCGTTGTTCACCTGTTGATCGAGTAGACCTAGGGGTTTTGATGTGACACTAAGAAAAAATGTTTTACTTTTATTACTTAAGTATTTTTGAAGGCAGATACTTTTGTACTTCTACTCAAGTAAACAATTGAGGTGAATACTTTTACTTGAGTAATATTCAATGCAAGGTAACTGTACTTTTACTCAAGTACATAATTGGTGTACTTCGTCCACCACTGCCTGTTCTAGAGAAATATAAAGTTGAGTGTCATCTGCATATTGATGATAACTAATACCATGTTTATTAATTATATGTGGTAATGGAAGCAAATATAGGTTGAATAGTAACGGCCCAAGAATTGATCCTTGGGGGATGCCACAAGTTATTTCTTGACGTGTGGAGGAAGAGGTACCTAATGCTACATAGTAATCATGCCCAGTCTAAGACTAAGCCACTAAGGCCTACCCAACTCTGTAGTCGATCAAGAAGTATTTCATGATCAACGGTGTCAAAAGCGGTGCTTAAATCTAGCAGAAAAAGGACTGAGAGTTTGCCTGCATCCTTATTCAATCTCAAGTCATTTACTACCTTAACTAGGGCTGTTTCAGTGCTGTGGAGAGCTCTGAAACCAGATTGAAAAGTGTCATTTATTTGATTTACTTTGACAATCATTCAACTGGATTGTAGGATCAAGATTTCTGTTCTTTAATAGTGGTTTAACCATTGCAGTTTTAAAAATGTTAGGGAATTCTCCCAATTGCAGAGACTGATTAACAATTGTTAGAACTTCATTAACTAATGAGCTCAGAACCTGCTTGAAAAAGCATGTTGGTAAAGGGTCCAGTTCACAAGTAGAGGATTTTAGTGATGAAATCACATCAAGTAGTGTTACCATGTCAACTTCTTGGAAATAAGACATATTGAAGTTAGGCTGAGTAACTGATATAAGGGTTGATAGTCTATTAGTGCTTGTTGCTATGTTCTGCCTTACACTAGTAATCTTGTCCCTAAAAAATATTGCAAAGTCATCACATTTTTCAACTGAAACAGGAGGAGGTGGGGTTTACTAGCTGATCTATACTTCTGAACAAGACAGCTGAGTTATTACTGGATGAATTGACACTCTCACCCACATTCCCCTTCCCATCTCTTTGCCCTAAGTAAACATTGCTCTGGCTACCTAGATCTCTCTGTGTGTCTCTCTCTCACACAAACACACACACCTTTATACCTACATGTATGTATAGTTTCTATGTATGCTTATGTATGTACAGTGATGTCAGTAACGCGTTACTTAGTAATCTTACCACTTTTTTCGGTAACGAGTAATATAACGCGCTACTATTTCCAGTCCAGTAATCAGATTAAAGTTACTTATCCAAATAACTGTGCGTTACTATTTTTATTTTCCCTAGTAAAAATATATATATTTGCTTTCTTCTTGGCTCAGTTCTACGGTAGCACTCGACTCCGCGCGCTGTGCGCGATCCTGTGAGAGCGTGAGCGCATTTTACAAGTCATTCTGTGCAGTGTTGTCCATAACGATATGTGGTAGTATAAAGAAACACCCCTCAAAAACAGGGAAAGGAACATTTACCTGACGAATTTTAATGTTGCACTGTGTTCCACGTTTGAAAAGTGCTGGAATTTTGACTAACATCGCCTACTTTAAAATGCTTGAAATTGTAATGGTATTTCGTTTCACAAGCTGTCTGACTGAACAGTTCGCTTGTATTACGTTTACAAATAAATTTACAAATAATACCGCGCAGCTACACAAATGTAATGTCAGGAAATACTGTAGCGACTACTACTCGTCACGGTGAATTACCTAACGGACAGACACTTGACCACTCAATGTGTCCTAGCCCTTTAAGTGACACTGGGGGGGCTGCGCACGCCAGGGGTGCAGCATGTCGCTACCCAATCCAAACCGGAAACCCAATTTTGACTGCGCATGCGCGGAATTTATCCAATTTATCCCGCCCTTTCCGTTTTACGACGCTCTTCTTTGAGAGTGTTGGAAAGTAGTTGGCTAGGTGGTCGTGGTTGTCTTGTTATCTGCGACAATGAAAACATTCGAATTTTATCGTGCCGTTCAGGTAAAATAGTTAATACAGTTATTTATCCGTGCAGGCTAATCAGTTATTAAATATGTTTGCTATTTGGTTTTGCAGGATTATTTCCTGAAAGGTGAGTTTGCTTCCACCGTGGGGAGCAGAGACCGGGTGAGAATACGGTTAGCAGCTTCCAGCTTCATGCTTAAAGGCAGGTTTAAGTTACCTATACTTGTTTTCCACAAATGAACCTTTATACATAGTTCTAACCGCAAATGCTTTTTATTTAAACAGAAATGTGTTCATTACTTAATTTTTTTCTACAGAGAACAGACTTTTCTACACAGGCCAGAGCAGGCGTTACATGCGCTTGGTCGTGCTGTCGGAGGACGAGAAAAGATCTGTTCTGATGGAGTGCCACAATAACCCTGGTACTGGAAACCATAATGGCGTCAGGGGTACCAGAAACAGGGTCATTGCTGGCTATTACTGGTCTACGCTAAATAAAGATGTCACTGATTGGGTAATGTATTGCAGCTATTATGTTTTAGTACTTACACTTGCAATCCAAGTGTTTCAATTTGGCAAACAGTTTTCTATCTGTATTAAGTTCTCTGTGAACATTTAGTGAACATCTTCATTAACTTAATTGTTAGTAAGTAAATTAAGTGTAAATGCTGATCATTACATAAGAGGTATTTGCTCAGTAAGCAAAAAAGGTTATTTTTTGTTTTAGTAATCAATAGATCATAGGACTATTGCAATATTTTGATTATATTGCACTCCCTTATTAAAGATGCATTTTAAAAACCACTTGTTCTGCATTTTGTTTTTAGGTCAAATGTTGCCATCGCTGCCAGATGAATGATCCCATTAAAACTGTTGTCCCTGTTTTACATTCTATTAAGGTGCTGTTTACAACATCATTGCAGTCAAGGTTTTACAATTATTTAAATAGGCTAAACACTCATATTTGTATAGGTGAAGGAAGCCTGGGAGGTACTTGGCTTGGATTTAATTGGACCACTACCCAAAACTGCACATGGCAACATTTATGCTTTGACCATGACTGACCTATATACAAAATGGGTTATTGCTGAGCCTCTGCAATAAAAAACAGCGAGTGAGGTGTCCTTGGTGATGATTAACAAGTTGTACATGTTTGGTATGCCCAGGAAAATTATCACAGACCAAGGCAAAGAGTTTGTCAATGGGGTAAGGACTTTGTCACACTTTAAATATAAATTGTTTTCCTTTACCTGTATTGTCTTTGCTTTACATGCAGTGCAATGTTTAAATCTGAAAATATATTAAATCTAATTTGTCCACAGCTCAATGACCAAATATTCACAATGATGAATATTAAACACGCTGTGTCCAGTGCCTATCATCCTCAGACCAATGGCCAGGTAACTTGTACTATATTTGTGTGCTTTTTATGTATTGTTGCTACAGTGTTTACTCACAGATTAATATGTACAGGATGAACGGACAAACCAAAACATCAAACGTGCTCTGAGAAAATATGTAAATGAGAATCACAATGACTGGGACATTCACCTACCAGCTGTGGTATATGGCATCAACACTGCCAAGCAGGTTTGCATACATAAAATTATGTCTATAATATCAACCTAAAAGGATGGAATGATTATAAGTCTGTGAATTAAAAGTTAATTATTATAGCAAATAACAGTGTAAACTTTTTTGTTTTTTTTTTTTCTTTCTTTTTTTATTGCAATTTTATTTCCAGAGCTCTACCAGGTACAGCCCCTATTTTCTGATGTTTCACCGGCACCCTCGTCTGCCTGAAGTCATCAATGCCTCTCCTATGGGAGATGACTTTGAGGTTGCTGACCCAGAAGATGACATTAATGGGAAAGTTACAGAAATGAAGATCCTTAATGAAAAGGTTTGCATGAAAACTTTACCATAATCTTTGTTACTGTTGTACATGTGTTGTTTTATGAGTGATTATTTTTGTAGGTCCTTAGCAATATAGAGGCAGCGCAGAGGAAGCAGCAAAAGACCTTTGGAGACCGGAAGCAAAAGTCTGCCAAGGTATTTGCAGCCAACACTGGGGACGAGGTTCTTATTTCCCACGACTCTAAGAAGCGCCGCACTGGAGACAGTCTTGGAAGTCTGCACCAAGGACCATATACTGTGTTGGACGTTTCAAAAGGTGTAGCCACTCTGCAAAAGGGTGTCTCTTCGGTCCAGAAGGTCAACATATCTAGACTTCGACCATATAAAAGATTAACAAGTAAGTGTTAGAAATACAAAATGAAAATTTTATGGAAAAAATATGAATAGTGTATATTACAAAACAAGATGAGAGTTAAGACATTATTAAATACAGAACCATTCCATTGACTGATTATCTTGCATGAGGCAACATGGATACACAGTGTCACTTTTCGTACTATCAGATGTACCGACTGAGAGGACATATTTGCGGGACCATTGCTATCCTCAGCTGGAATGGCAGGTGGAACACCCATATGCTCTCTCGGGTCTGCATTGGGAGAAAGACCTGAACCCTCTTCAAGATGAGCTGGTTAGCAGTGTGTCCATTCTGCAGTGTTACATTTTATTGTCATGTTGATGACTTACAGTTGTTGATCTTGATATTTAGCTTCACTATGTCCTGGATATTAACCGTCCATCAAATGAACTGATCGTGAAGGATGGTGTTACCTGTCTGACACATGAGGACTTTTGGAGCCTGGGATTGAGTCGGTGCATGGAGTCAAATGTGAGCATTTTAAATGTGACACATCTTGGTGTATTACATTATAAATTTATCCTATACACATGACTTGTATCATCAAAACTGTTGTCTGTGATAATTTCCAGATTGGAAATGCATGCCTTAGGATTGTGGAAGAAGCAGCACGGAAACACGTAACTGCTTGTCCTATTTTTAATACTGAGGCTCCCTAAATATCTCTTTATTTTGCATTTGGACATATTTGTAATCTTTGTACTGTATAGGGAAAAGATGTTTATATTTCGGACCTCTACGTTGTTGCTACATGGAAAGACAAACATGCAGACCCACAGCTCAGTTTGCCGGTAGGTTTAGTTGCGGTATTTCTTTTACTACTAATGAGAGCTATTTTTAGGATAAGATGTGTATGCAGTGTTGCATCTGACCGTGCCAATGTTTGTACTTTCTCTTTACTACCAGGAAAGCATCAGGTCAAAAGATGCCATTCTTTTTCCTTCCTGGAGTAGGCAGCAGGATCAAGCAGATCACTATTTACTCTGTGTTGAGTGCAGTTTTGAAACATTGATTTTAGCTTTCGTTGGAAGTTGGTTTATTGTTTTATATTTATTTTGGAAATATGAATTTCAGGTGATATTAGTACCACAGAGGGAAATTTTTTTTCTTGATTCTCTTCGTCCAAATGGCTTTGGAGATGATGTCTACAAAACAGTATTTAGGTTGAAATTAAGAATAACTGTTTTGACTTTGTCCTAAGGCAGTGTTTTTCATATTTTTGCCCAAAAAGTGACATTAAAGGAGGGAGGGGGGTGGGGGGGTCAGGTGGGGAAAAAAAATTTAAACATTAATTAACCAATATTTAAAAGCATCTTACAGAAATTGCTAGTTAGCGAGAAGCTAGTAGCTCAACAGCTATGCAGTGAAAAAACACTGTTTTGGAGACAAACTTGTTCGTGTGTCTAAGGTTTTGCGAGAGCCTCGTTCTCAGGCTCCGAGTTTTAGGTGGTTCTTGTTCCGCGTTTCAAGCAGAGCCTCATTCTTAGGAAACAGATTTCAGACAGAGCCTTGTTCTTAGGCTCTAGGTTTATGTGCAGCCTTGTTCTCAGGCATTAGGTTTCGAGCACAGCCTTGTTCAAACGCTACAGCATTCATGCAAAGCCTCGTTCTTAGGCTTCCACAATGATCATTTATTTACAGATAAAATGATTGTGTTTTTTTCTGTATTGCCAGAACAATTGCAAGCTTAATTGATCCTAACCCCTGGACTGAGAAAACAGGAAAAGACATTAAAGTAAGTTTTAATGTGTATAACTGTGGAAATCATGTGGTTACACATTTCTTATTTCATCCATTTTATTACTTAATGCTGTAGCTTTAACTAACTCATATAAAAGCGACATCCATTTCTCCAGAACTTTCCACGACAGACTGGACCAGATTCCTGTGGCATCTTTATGTTGATGGTAAAAATGTGTAATTTTTCTACACTTTCATGTATAAAAGTTACTGTTTACCGTTACTGTAAATTTATTGGGTTTTTTTAATGTATATTAGTATGCACTGTGCCTCTGCACCTCTGCCCCATGTACCTTCACAGAGGTAAGTCTAAGCACATTTAACCAACTCCGTAATCAAACTACTAATAAATTTGACTGTTGCCATGCTTTTGTTTAAAGAGTGATATGCCACTAATCCGTCGATGGTGGTGTGTTCAGCTAATGGAGAGATTTTCCATCGAGGGGTATGAATTACATTAGTGGTAATGTTTTTAGTATTTATGTAAGTTTTTATTTATGTAAATTTTTGGTTGTTTAAAATGATGTTAATTTTACTCCAAGACATGGACAGAGGTTTGCCTACTGGGCAGAAGAAGCCCCTCTTTTACTAAAGGGGAACTTGGAGCCTCTCTTCAGGGTGCCAAGGTCCACTGTTGGTCCACTTCAGTCAGATGGACTAGCTGAAAGTGACAGCACTGCAAAAAATAACAGCAACGTAAGTTATGTTTTATTTGACGTATTGAATATAAAAGTATATAAAAGTCACCTACCAAATATTCTTTTTAACGTATTGCTTTTGGGGATTTTCTTTATTTCATATAGCAACCACGCATCATGAGGGACCTCAAAAGAGCTTTGTGTTGGATTCACAGCCACACAGAACTCTTTGCTGGGAAGGTGACTGAGCCTGCTGTGATGAAAATGAGTGCTGAGGATCAACAGAATGCTCTTGAGGCTTTGAGTGAGCTTGAGAATGGATGTGAGGAGTCAAGGGATCCATTTACCTTTACTTTTGAACTCCAGGAGGACATGGAAACGTTTCTTTGTAATTGTGCTGATCTAATGGGCCTTAAGGTTAATTCAATGTTTTTGTAGTTGTATTTTGTTGTTGTTTTCAAAAAGCTTTTTTGTTTTATTATAAAGTCGTGGCTTCTTTTTTTTTTAACCCCACTGTCACGGTACGGCAGGCCCCCTACTGGTCGCCCCCATCTACAGCGGCAGCTGTCCTGTAATCGTTGTGTTGTGTGCGTCCCTCAGGTGGGCGGAGCCCGTGATCCGTCCCACCTGGGGGTCGTTTGTTCGTCTATATATGTCTTGTCTTTGTACCAGTTGACCGCTGGTTATTATATCCTTAATTCGGATCCAAGTCACGGGTTTTTGGTTTGCGCACTTTCTTCATTAAACCATACTTTTTCCCTGACACTTGGCGTGATCGCTTCCATTTTATTTCGCTCACCCTGCCCGTCACACCAACATAAATGCCAATTTTTTTCTCCAAAACACATTGCAGTTACACATGTATTGTTATACAAGTTAATAGATTAAACACAGTTGTACACTGCTCAATAAAAAACAAGTCAAAATGAGGCTCAGTATTGTGTGTGGCCTCCACGTGCCTGTATGACCTCCCTACAACGCCTGGGCATGCTCCTGATGAGGTGGCGGATGGTCTCCTGAGGGATCTCCTCCCAGACCTGGACTAAAGCATCCGCCCACTCCTGGACAGTCTGTGGTGCAACGTGACGTTGGTGGATGGAGCGAGACATGATGTCCCAGATGTGCTCAATCGGATTCAGGTCTGGGGAACGGGCGGGCCAGTCCATAGCTTCAATGCCTTCATCTTGCAGGAACTGCTGACACACTCCAGCCACATGAGGTCTAGCATTGTCCTGCATTAGGAGGAACCCAGGGCCAACCGCACCAGCACATGGTCTCACAAGGGGTCTGAGGATCTCATCTCGGTACCTAATGGCAGTCAGGCTACCTCTGGTGAGCATATGGAGGGCTGTGCGTCCCTCCAAAGAAATGCCACTCCACACCATTACTGACCCACTGACAAACCGGTCATGCTGAAGGATGTTGCAGGCAGCAGATCGCTCTCCACGGCGTCTCCAGACTGTCACGTCTGTCACATGTGCTCATTGTGAACCTGCTTTCATCTGTGAAGAGCAAAAGGCGCCAGTGGAGAATTTGCCAATCCTGGTGTTCTCTGGCAAATGCCAAGCGTCCTGCACGGTGTTGGGCTGTGAGCACAACCCCCATCTGTGGACGTCAGGCCCTCATACCATCCTCATGGAGTCGGTTTCTAACTGTTTGTGCAGACACATGCACATTTGTGGCCTGCTGGAGGTCATTTTGCAGGGCTCTGGCAGTGCTCCTCCTGTTCCTTCTTGCACAAAGGCGGAGGTAGCGGTCCTGCTGCTGGGTTGTTGCCCTCCTACGGCCTCCCCCACGTCTCCTGGTGTACTGGCCTGTCTCCTGGTAGCGCCTCCAGCCTCTGGCCACTACGCTGACAGACACAGCACACCTTCTTGCCACAGCTCGCATTGATGTGCCATCCTGGATGAGCTGCACTACCTGAGCCACTTGTGTGGGTTGTAGAGTCTGTCTCATGCTTCATGTGAAAGGACCACCAACATTCAAAAGTGACCAAAACATCAGCCAGAAAGCATAGGTACTGAGAAGTGGTCTGTGTTCCCCACCTGCAGAACCACTCCTTTATAGGGGGGGGGGGGGGGGGGGGGGGGGGGGGGGGCTTGCTAATTGCCTCTCATTTCTACCTGTTGTCTATTCCATTTGCACAACAGCAGTTGAAATTGATTCACAATCAGTGTTGCTTCCTAACTGAACAGGTTGGTTTCACAGAAGTGTGGTTGACTTGGAGTTATATTGTGTTGTTTAAGTGTTCTCTTTATTTTTTTGAGCAGTGTATTACATATGATGGACTTCTGTGACAATAAACACTTTTGAATCCTGAATGAGCTTTTAAACTACACACACACACACACACACACACACACACACAATATCTAAATGTTAATAAGGTACTGTCTGTTTTTTTTGTATTGTTCCCTAGTGACCAAACACTCCTCCTGATACAGATTATACTTTTTTAGTATAGATGTTTAGGACATGCTTTAGGTTAAATTAGTGGCCATTAATAGTGATGTTAAATGAAACCAAATAAACAAACAAACTCTTTTAGTAAGCATGAATAAACAAAGCTAAATATGCAACATTTCTGTAGCTTTGGGTAGTATAGGTTATGATTTATGGTATTTAATCTAGAAATAATGTCAAATTATTGAGAAGCACGCTCTCAATGGGTTAAAGCAGGGGTCGACAACCTTTGAGACATGGCGTGCCAACTTTAACATGTCTAGTCAATGAGTGTGCCACTGTGGCGGCGAATTGAAATTGTTGACCCGGGGGGGGGGGGGGGGGGGGGGGGGGGTGTAAATGGACACAAATTAAGCATTATATCGCGATCGATCGCCAAGTATAAATGCCTCCGCCGTTCGCGCGAGGTGTGCGTGCGGAGTCGCGCGCTACGGTCACTCGCGAAAGTATAATCCATTAATATAATAATTTATATTAATTTATCATTTTTTTGCTGATGCTGGTCCAGCGTGCTGCGTGCCAGTGATTATGCCTCGGCGTGCCAACGGTGGCACGCGTGCCATAGGTTGCCGACCCCTGGGTTAAAGCAACAAAATTATTACAAAATTATTTGGAATGCTGATTTTATAAGTACTTAAAAATATATATTTAAAACTTTTAAAATATTTTTAAAACTAAGTTAATAATTATAACGAATGCACATATAAGCATTTATCATAGCATTGGTTTTCACGCGTTTTTATTGTAAAATATTCCAATTCAAGTGTCTAGTTTGACGCGCATGCGTAGTCCAAATTGGGTATGCCGTATTCGTGCAGCAGTAGCCGTAAGACTTATCGGAAATGACGTACAATTCCGCGCATGCGCAGTCAAAATTGGGTTTCCGGTTTGGATTGGGTAGCGACAAGTGGGGAAGAGGGGAGAGAGCGAACAGTGCTGTTGTTCAGTTGCGTTATCAATAAAGTTTCCCTCCTCGGGATTTTTGGATTAAGCAGTTTCTGCCTCGGTTACCGAACCTGCTTCAATACATTGTTACTGTTAAAAATGCATTTCCAATAAAGTGAGTATTGGAAAAATTAATTTTGCTGCTGAATGTAACTACTAAAGTAACTTGTAATCTAACGTAGTTACTTTTAAAATCAAGTAATCAGTAACGTAACTAAGTTACTTTTAAAAGGAGTAATCAGTAATCGGATTACTTTTTCAAGGTAACTTAGCCATCACTGTGTATGTATATGTATTAATGTATTAGTATATCTTGTCATAGTTTGAGTACATACACTACCTACCACACACACACACACACCCCTACCTAAATGTATGTATAGTTTGTATGCATATCTATAGTATATGTATAGTATATGTCAGTCATGCCAATGATGTCAGTCGTATCAGTCATATCAGACATGCCAGTAAAGTCAGTCATGTTCTGCCAGTCATGTAAGTCATGTCATGCCAATCATTTCAGTCCAGTCATATCAGTCCACATTCATACTTTGAATACACAGACAGTCATGTTAGGCGTGCTAGGTGTACAAGGAGTGAAATAAAGCATCGGCTCTGGCTCCCTCAATCTCTCTCTGTTGGTAATATACAGGCCCAATCATGTATAGACACGTGCAGGCCTTCCCATATTGTTCACATAGATGCAGCCCTAGCCAGATGTGCTATTTCTGTGTCTCCTTTTCTGACACACGCAGATGTCATCACACACTATCTGTAGAGCACACACTGGCCAAACCCAAACTGTCAGTACGGGAGATGTAGGAGATGGAATCCCCCGCGGATGTTTTTAAGAAAACGAACCCAAGCGTCTCGTCCGCGCACCGGACGATAGAATACCCGCGAGTGGAAAGCCACAGCGTGCTGAGTTTAAAGAGCTAATACGAGGGAGAACCGAAAGTAAACGCGGAGAGACTCGACGCGTAATAACAGGGGAGAACTGAAAATAATAGCGGAAATACTCAATGCCAGTAACGGGGGAAAACAGAAAACAATCGCGGAATAACTCAACGCATAGCGAACACACAGAAAACCAAAAAGGAAAAAACAAGGACGCCAGGGGAGGTAGATGGCTGGCCGGCAAACGCCGCGACGAACAAAAAACACTTCCCAAGAACCAAAACCGCACTGTAAAAAAAAACAGTTTTTTTACAGGTTTTTCCCCAATAAATTTTACAGTTTTTTCCTGTATTTTAAAATGACAGGGAAAGTGTATTACAATTACCAGAACAAACTGTTTATTTAAAAATGTCATGTGATTTAACAAGAAAAATCTGTATAAATTAAATACATTATAAATCTGTTTTTTAACAATTCTTAGATAATAATTTTAACTAAACAAACTGTAAAAAGGAAAGTAATATTGATTAATCTTAATGAGACAAAGTAATAGAATCTTCTGGAATTAATTTCAAGGAAATATTACAAGACAACATTGATGCATGTTTTAATTTAAGTTTTGACATGTTAAATATGTGATTTTCATGTTATAAAAGTGAGTAAAAAGTAAAATGTTCTTGACTGTGATTTATTTTTATATTTATAACATACATAAAGAGTTAAGGCGTTCCAGATCCATCTCATTTTCAATCCACTATTAAATATGCACTGTATCTGTATCACTGTATCTACACTGTAAACCCGGATTAGGTTTTAATAAATTATTTTAGTAATCATTAATTATTATTTCATGTTTCATAAAAAATATTGCCATTACTAAATAAAACTAGTTGTTATCATTATTGAGCTGAAATAGGCATTGCAATGATCATGTTAAGTAAAGATAACTGAATATGTTAAGTTTATGATTGGTAGGGGTGGGGCCTGTTTGAATCGGACCACTACACAGTGTGCATGAAGAGTTGTTCTGGTTGTGCATATTGTTTGAAGAACCTTTCGTTATCACCCCGCTGCAGCCCAAATGCATGAGTTTTGAAATCAGTGTTTCTTCAAATGAGTATTTGCAACGTCAGCTTTCAGTGCATGTAACTTATTTAGTTAACGCGTAATATATTCTTATCGGTTCATATAGTGCTAGAACATGTGTCTGGCATTCCTGTCCGATCATAGTTTAACTATAACCGTAGCGTTGAAATGTGTGTTCTGACGGTTCGGAGTTTATGGCTCATTTTAACTATTAATGTTATATATATTTTTATATTGAAGCGTCGGTCCAATGGGGGACGGCGCTACTTCCCATGAGTCTCTGCGACTCCGGTATCGTTATCTGTTAATGTGATGTCTATGCATGTGTTGATTAATTGTGTACTTGATTATGTGCATTACTTGGTTTAAGTCCCCCTTCATCAATTTATGTAGTTGTACTGTGTGAATTATTCTATGCCATGTTTGTGTAGTGTTGTCGTGTTATTGCCATTCTCTCATGTTTTGTGTCTAAATTAAGTCTCTTCTGCGTGATCGTGGGGTCTGGCGTGATTATGTTGTTGAGGCAGTTTGAATTTAAAAAGCCTTGTGCTGCGGTGGATCTGTTTGCTACCTCTCCTTCCTACACCACACTGCAATATTGTTATAATTGAATGTGAACTAGAGTAAAGACCACATTCAATTTTAGGAATATTTCCTGTAAAATGACAGTGTTGCATGTTAAGTGTTATAATCACCGTTTTTTTACAGTTTATGTATGTTTTTAAATTTACAGTACTTATCTGTTTTTTTACATAAACTGTAAAAAAACGGTAATTTTCTGGAAACGGGGGGCGCCAGAAAATTGCCGTTTTTTTACAGTTTATGTATGTTTTTAAATTTACAGTACTTATCTGTTTTTTTACAGTAATTTTCTGGCGCCCCCATTTCCAGAAAATTACCGTTTTTTTACACTTTTTTTTTTTACAGTGCGATAGGAAGGATAACAGCGGGAGGAAAACTTGAGAGAGGCCAGGGAGCGGCGCAGGAGGTAAGTACTCGAAGCAGACAGGGAAATAAACAAAACAGCAGAAACAAGCAAATGGCAGGGTGGCGAAACACCGAGTCGAGACAACGAGAGAAAAAACGGTCTTGAGGTTGACAATATGAAAGCAGATAACTCAGCGGTGAGGCACTGCGTCTGTCATCCTTATAAACACAGGATGACAGGTGAATGCCATTACCGCTGATTTGTCTGTGGTCTGACTCGCAGTGTTCTGAATTGTTTTCTGCATCTATTGGTCTGTGTAGTAGACTGGTGGAAAAATGAACAAGATGTTGAAGTTTATGATTATATTCATGAATTCATTCTTCATTCAAACTTAAATTAATATTTCTCATGTTAAATACTGAAATGCGATTAATTTCGATTAATTAATTACAAAGCTTCCGATTAATTCGATTAATTTTTTTTTATCGCGTCCAACCACTAATATATATATATATATATATATATATATATATATATATATATATATATATATATATATGGATAGATAGATAGATATATTCAGGATTGTAGTGAATCGTGAGTCACAAGTACGTTAAGCTCTTGTAACAAGCGAAAACACAACGTGACGAGCAAACTTGAAAACTTAGTGATCACTGAATGCTACGAAAACAGGCATAAGCATAGAGCAGCAATAACCAGTAAGACATAAACATTAAAGAGCAAAGGAGAGACGGGATAATGGAGTACACCTAAATGTACAGAGTGTGATAACAGAGAAGTGAAGAACTTTACCAATGGGCGTTGCCGACAAGGAGAACATAAACACAAAGCACATGGTGACACACTGACGAAATGATTTTCTCAATTTTTTTTTTCACATTTTGTCTCTCATAGTTGAGATCTACCTATGATGTCAATTACAGGCCTCTCTCATCTTCTTAAGTGGGAGAACTTGCACAATTATAAAAATCACACATCAAACCTAACATGATTTGGTTAAGTGAGATAATCATTTATTGTTCAACATAATGTGTCATACAATATATGTTATCTGGAGAATCATTCTGTTTGTAATTATGTTGACTTTAATCTTATTTCTTAATCTACAGATTTTGAAACAGTTCCAGAAGCCATTGGAAGCAATGCCTACTGTCTTTACAGCCTTTAAACATGGCCTGACGTTTGAAGCCAGCACTGCATCTTGTGAAAATTCATTTTCCACTCTTAAAAATGTCTTCACGGAGCATCGCCAAACTATGCTTCATCAACGCAAGGCCAATCTGATCCAGTTGGCATTTGAGAAGGACTTGACTCAGAAATTTAGGAATGAATGGAAGGACAGTGTCTTAAGAAGGTTTCAGACACTACACAAACGCCGTCTGCCACTCTACTAAAAGTGGAGTAAACCTCTTTCTGCTCATCACACCTCCTCCCTCACATGCACAAACTTAGGTTTCTTGCAGGCAGAACAGTTCTGCTCCTTGTACTCCCTAGCTGTTGTAGTTAACCCTCCTAGCATGAATGTTTACTTCAGTCAGTGTTCTGACATCAGTGCTTATGTTTTTCACTGCATGTGTTTTTGCATATATTTGACTTTTAATTTAATTGAATGAACAAAGCACTGCACTATTGTTTTTTTTTGTTTGTTTGTTTAGATTTTGGGATTTTATTGACAGATTGTTGTTTCTCAGCACTGGAGTCGCCATAGAGCCGCTGTTCAATTTTAAGCAAATAAAAGGCTTTTTGAAAAAAATGTGCCCCCCTGAAAAAATACAATGCCCCCCCTTTAAAATGTTTCTGCAGCCGGGTCTGGTCTGACTGCTTGAATATTACGTGCGTCAGGTGGGTAAACATGTGGGTCTGGTTCAGGGTCTTTTGCTTGTTGGTCGGTCATTATCAGGGGGAGACCATTCTGCTGTGCCATGTTGTGTAGCACGGCACATGCTCTCACTATCCGGCAGACTTTTTCTGGGTTGTAAAGCAGTCTCCCACCTGATGCATCTAAATCTAAACAGCGCCATCGGCCTTTTAGCAGCCCGATGGTGCATTCTACAACAAAGCGTGTCAGAGTGTGCACGTCATTGTAGCGTCCTTCTGTTCTTAATCTTGATCTATTCGGGATTAACTGATGCGTGAGGATGGTTTGCGCATTTACTTGCAATTCTCTATTTAACCAGATGATGTCACTATTTCCCCACTCTCTCTATCTCTCTCTCCGCAATGTTTTACAGGTTTACGGCAGCTCTAGAGTTTGCTTAAAACTACGCACGTTTTTACGCCACATACTTTTTTATAAATCACAGTTTTTGCGCAAGATGTTGCGTGCGCACATTTCAGACCCGTTTTTGTGCGTACGCACGCTTTATAAATGAGGCCCCAGGACAGCACGTTGGCTTGCTGGTTCTTCTCCCCAGGCCGGTATGTAACCTGAAATTGGAAACGGGAGAAGAATAGGAACCACCTGTCCTGGCGAGCATTCATACTATTGGTGGTCTTAATGTACTCTAGGTTTTTATAATCCGTGATGACGGTGAACGGACGTTTTGCCCTCTTTCGCATAGCTAGCAGCTCACGGTCCCCCACACCATAATTTCATTCTGCTGCTGTTATCTTTTTAGAATAAAAGACTATCGGTCGGAGTGAACTGTTCTTCTTGGGCCGCTGCAATAAAACGGCGCCTACACCAACATTTGATGCATCTACCTCCACTATAAAGGGCTGGTTAGGATTGGGTTGGTGTAGGACGGGCGCCTCCACAAACGCTCTCTTAAGCCTTGTAAACGCCTTTGCTGCCTCTGCATTCCAGTTTAGCTTGTTCTTTCCCCCGTGCAACAGATCAGTAAGAGGCTCCGCAATTTGGCTATAAGTGCGAATGAAACGCCTATTAAAAAAATCGTGAAGCCCAGAAACCTCTGCAGCTCGCGCCGTGTGTGGGGCTGGCTTCATTTCACAACCACCTCCACCTTTCCTGGCTGCATGTGAATGGAGCCTGGCCTGATGGTGTAACCCAGGAAGTTCACCTCACTGAGATGGAACTCGCACTTCTCCAACTTGCAATACAGGCTATTACATCATGTATGTGTTGGTCCGGGGTTGGCGAATAGATCAAAATGTCGTCTATGTAAGCGACAACACACCTATTCCGGTATTCCCTCATTAATGAACGCCTGGAAGAACGACTGAGCCGATGCCAAGCCATACGGCAAGACGCGGTACTCATAGTGCCCGGTAGTGGCCGTCTTCCACTCATCCACCTTGTGAATGCGGATGAGGTTGTAGGCGCTGGGTAGATCTAATTTGGTGAAAATCCTTAACTGCTCCAGTGCCGAAGGCACTAAAGGCAGTGGGTAGGTGAAGTTTCCCAAGAGGGAATTGAGCCCTCAATAATCCATGCATGGCCTCAAACCCCCATCCTTCTTCTTAACGAAGAAGATGCTGGCTGAGGCGGGCGAGGTGGAGGGAGTAATATAGCCCTGCAAGAGAGCCTCCTTTATGTACTGACCCATTACTCTGTCCTCCTCCTGTGACAGTGGATATACACGACCTCGTGGAGGAGTAGTGCCGGCTTTGAGTGTGATGTGACAGTCCCAAGGGGCGATGAGGTGGTAGCTGAGTGGCCATGGTGGCCTAAAGACCTCAGCTAGGTCATGATAGGGAGCGGGAATGTCTGGAGTGGCGCTGATGTTGGGGTTCTCTATGCTGGTGGACTGCGCAAACACATTGGGGGATGACCGAGTGCCTCTGAGGGGCGCAACCCATTTTAGTAAATGTCTCATCTGCCAATCAATCACCGGGTTGTGCAGTTTGAACCAAGGGAGACCTAATGTGAGTGAGTGACGTGTAAAGGGGAGAACATAAAAACTGATCATCTCCTGTCGGCCCTGTACTGAAAGAGTGATGGGAGCAGTGCGAAAATAAATTAATCCACCACCCACAGGCCGTCCATCCAGTGCATGCACACGACGGGGCTCCTCCAGTCTCTTCACGGGTACGCCTAGCCGGTCTGCCATGCTCCTCCTCATTATGTTTCCCAAGGCTCCCGAGTCCACTAGAGCGAACACTTCCAAAGACATCACCCCTTGAGACACCATAACTCCCCAAGTCAGTAAATTGCCCATCAAGGAGTTACTCACCCGAGCGTGCCCCCTCCCAAAATTGGTGTTCATCCTCAGGGGGTGTGGACACTGGAACCTGCGGGGTGATGGAAGACGACGCTCTACCTCTCCTCTCCTGGAGTAGCCTGTCAAAAGTGATGGCTAGGCGCACCACCTGGTTAAAGTCCAAGTCCTCATGACGACAGGACAGCTCGGCTTTTAGGTCGGGCCTCAGTCCTGCCAAGAACACGTCCGTCAAGACGGCGTCATTCCACCCGGTCCAGGCTGCTAAAGTGCGGAAGTGCATAATCTGCTGCGCTGCGGACTACCTGTCGCAGCTGCAGCAGGCTCTGTCCGCACGCTCTCCCCCTAGTGATTAAACACTGCCTTGAACTCGTGAACAAAATCTTCGTACATGTTTGTACAGGGCGCTTCCCCCGTAATTCCAGGGCTTTACCGCTCAGCTGCGACACCAGGAAGGCCACTTTTTCCTGGTCGCCGAGCTGTGGTTGACTGGCAAAGTATAGCTGGCACTGTACCATGAATCCCTCACACCACTCAGGATCCCCTCCGTACGGCTCAGGAGGGGCGATGGGAGCTCTGGCTGGCGCTGTCCTTGCTGCTGGGACCTGCACAGACAAACTCTGTAGGCAGTTATTTACCATTGTCAACAGGGTTCTGAGCTCCTGAAGCTCCTGTTGCTGTTTTCCAAGTGCCCTGCCTTGGAGGGCGAGTATCTCCAAAGGAGAAGGCTCCTTGCCTCTGGCTGCTTCAGGCTGCACATTCTGTGATGTCTGAGATGCGGGGACAAAGGCGGCCAGAGGCGAGGGTTGAAACTGAGGAGGTTTATTATCCATAAGCGTAATAGAAAAGGCAAACAAAAATAGAACTGTAAACAGACAGTGTTAGCACTACTCTAAGTAAATAGTGAGCACACAAAGGTAGCAGCAGCAGAGAGGTCCAGCGTGAAACATCCAGCGAGGCAATGTGCAGCAGTGGACCGAAAAAAAAAAGGGTGCACACATAATGGGGAACAGGTGCTAGTATTCAGGTGAACGGGACGGTAGGAGTGGTTTAGTGCTCGGGAGCGTGTGTTGTGAGCAGTGTTGGGAACGTTACTTTAAAAAGTAATTAGTTATAGTTACTCACTACTTGTTCAAAAAAGTTAACTGAGTTAGTAACTGAATTACTCTATAATAAAAGTAACTCGTTACCAGGGAAAGTAACTATTTGCATTACAGTTAAAAAAAAAAAGTTATATGCCAATGAATAAGGATTTTTTGAAAAAGCAGTTTTCACAGTCAGTTGAAATGATTAGATCATAAAGATGTTTAACTTTTGATATTTATTGCACATCAACAGACCAGTGCAGGATAAAATCCTTTAAAATCCCAAATCTTTGGGAAAAAAATAAAAAGCAAAAGTAAACAGTAACACTATATAAAGTGCATTTACATCTATCAAATTAAATTAAATTCTCAACCTGAGACAACTGGACAATAAAACCTCTATTGTTAATTAAATAAATCAAGTACCCAGTCTGGTAGACATTCAGGAACTTCAAATATTTTCTCAAATAATGTTTATATCGCCACCTTGAAAATGCTAATTGTTCTTCGGCTTGCTCCTGACTCGTCATTTCAGCCTCTTCTCCGTTTGTGTGTCACTGGCTTGCTTCGGCATGCATGTAAAAACACTGACTCTGATTGGCTACCATAATGCTGCCTTAGCCAATTGCTTACTGACTTGTTAAGTTAAACAGGTGTTACACCAAGAACTGTGACCTGTCAAAATCTGTTACTCCTCACTAGCCGGGTCAGGGGTCCACTCAGATTACTGTTAGTATATCAATAAATAGTAACACACCGCTTTTAATGACCAGTAACGTCAACGGCATTGTAACGACAGGAAAAGTAATTAATTATATTATCCCGTTACTGACAAAATGACACCGTTACCTAACACTGTTATTTTTAACGGCGTTATTCCCAACACTGGTTGTGAGTGATCATGAATGGGGACACACGCCCTCTAGTGGTGATCACTAAAATCCTCTACATGTGAACTGGACCAACATGTATTTGTATGCAGGTTCTGACGATTATTTAACGATTCTCTAACAATTGTTAATCAGTCTGTAAGTTTTCACAACTGGGAGACGAACGCAAATGCGAGAGGTAACTGAATTTATTGAGAGAGACACTCTGAGCCTCTTGGAGGCTAATCGTACCGACCTGTACCACACGGGTGCGGCGAGGCATGTTAAACACGAGACAACTCTGATTTAAAAGACAAGCAGTACGACTCGGAGCCTCGTATAGGCCAACCGTGCCGACCAAGTGACACAACGCAAAAACACAACCAATGAACAAACCAATATACACATACCACATAAACCAGGACATCAAGGGACTCACATAGGCACTGAAATGTGAACATCCAAACAAAACAAGAAGTAAAACGAAATGAAACAAAAAGAACAAACCCACAGGAGCACAGAATTACAGGAATGCAAATCTAAACTAACAAACCTGACAGATACACAACCAAACCAAAAACCTAAGACACATCAACACAATCTAGGAAATACATGTATGCAGAAACACCGATGATATTAAACAGCCCTGCAAACTTAACAAACCAAAAAAACCAAGGACAAAAGCAATCGGCTACTTCACCTAATCCTTGGTGGCGGGGATTAAGAAAGACAGAAACGATAGGTGAGTACGACTCAACGACCAAGGTCAAAAGACAAAGACTGTACCCAACCAGACAGATTAAACCTAACCACGGAGAAGATGCGAGACTAAAGCACGGGTAACGGACAGAATGACTCACGCCAGAAGATCCAACATCAGGGAATATAACCAGGCTTAATCAACAGAGAAACTCAAAGCAGCTGAGTGACTTCAGTAACAGAACTAAGACAGAGGGCGGGGCTACCACTACACAAAGATGACTAAAACGTAAGAGACAGGAGGGACGGAATATGAAGACGTAACACAGTCTCTGCAGCTGGGAGAATTCCTTAGTATTCTTAAAACTAGTGGTTATAGCACTACTAAAGAACAATGATTGGCAAAATCATTCAGTCTAGTTTCAGAGCCCTAGTTAAGGTCATAAATGACCTGAGATTGAATAAAGATGCAGGCAAACTCTCCTTTTTATGCTAGGTTTAAGTGCCACTTTTGACACTGTTGATCATGAAATCTTTCTTGATTGACTCCAGAACTTGGTAGGCCTTAGTACCATGATCGGGTGTGATTATTATGTTGCATTAGGTACTTCTTCCTTCACACATCAAAAAACAACTTGTGGGGTCCCCCAAGGGTAAATTCTTGGGCCTTTACTATTCATCCTATATATGCTTCCGTTACCACATATCATTAACAAACATGGTATTAGTTATCATCAATATGCAGATGACACTCACTGCACCTGTTACCTGTCAGTTTTAGAATACTAAGGGTCTGGTGATAGTTTTTAAATGTCTTTGTGGCCTTGCTTCTCTTTTCCTTGGTGAAATAATGGTTAGATATATTCCAGTCAGGTCTCTCAGGTCTTCAAACAGCAATCTACTCGTAATTCCTAAAATACAATTAAAGATTGGAGAGGGTGTATAACGTTTCACACTCAAGCAAAGTGCAGGGAACAATTGCAGGGAAGAAAAAGGCTTATTCACATCATGAAGGACAGTAACATCCGGAGGAGAACAAAGTGCAATGTGTCCTAAGGACAAGCTAAAAGCGCGTTTGCATGAACGTCTCGGCATATCGCTGAAACATAGACACCGCTAGTAGCATATGACTTCAGTGTCAATTCTGACCAAAAGAACTACTAACAGTAGATGACAACTTAGACATAATACAAAGGAAAACAAACTAACACAGAAGTTCACGACTCTGGTTTGTTCTAATTAGTTTAATAGCTTTGCCATCTTATTATTTTACTACATTAATTATTGTTGTTTTCTTCTATTTTAATAATTGTCATTTTATTATTTTATTACCTTTATTACCTATAAGAGACAACAAGGTACAAATACCATCTGTCAATAAACTGCCACATATAGCGCCGCCCTCTGCCGCTGTCTTGTATGGTCTGCCCTAGTCCGACCTTGTTTTTGGTTTCCTTGGTTTCCTTTCTGTCTATCACGCCCCTGTATCTCGTGTCCCTGCCATAGTGATTATCATGGTCAGCTGTGTCTTGTTTCATTCCTCGTTTAGTCTGTGTTATAATCCCGTGTTTCCCTCTCATTGTTGGTTATTTTAAGTTGCTATATTCATTGCTCCTGTTCATTTCTTTGTGAATCCTGTGTCCTGGTTTGTTCTGTGTTTCTTAGTTGTGTGTTAGTGTTTTGGTCTAGGTCCTGTTTAGTTATTCTCCCTTCGTCTATGTATCCCATTAGCGTCTTGCTCCATGAATTTAGTTCATCAACTACTTGTGGGTGTTTGTTACTTTTGAGTTGGCTTGTAGTCAGGCCCGTTGACAGTCTTGCTGGGGCCCGGGACAAGAAAGTTTCATTGTTTCATCGCAATGAACAAAGTCATGTTTGCAGGGTTCATACACCTTTATAAGGTGGAATTCAAGCACTTGTACGTCACTTTAAAGGTCCATTTCAATATTTTCCAGCACGTTAAACTTAATTAAGTTAAATATTTTTACATATACTCGAAATGATTAGAAATAATTCGCTTTTTATCACATTATTTAATGGTGGTTTATTTTCAAAACGCCCAATATTAACATTCTTTCATGTTTCGTCCTGGAATTACAAGAGGCTCGTATTTGTTAATGTAATACAAGGGAACTGTTCAGTCAGATAGCTATTTGTTGTGAAACCAGCCGGTTACGGTCGGTGCTGGATCAAACCATTTTTCAGTGGGAGGCGGGGGTGTATGCACTTAACGGAAAATATGAAGATAGGTAAAAACATATATTTTAGCCATTGAGGTTATTTTGAGTACCAAATTTTATATTAATGAAAGATTTCAAGATTATTTAAAAATTATAGACTAAATAAAAAATAAATTGCTGAGCTCATTGATGGGACCCCCTGGGGCCCGGGACAACAGACCCGGTTGTCCCCCCCTGTCGACGGGGCTGCTTGTAGTTGTATCCACAGTCGTCTGTTATTTCTGTTTTGCTCATGCTTGCCTGTAAAACCATTGTCTCCTACACACCTAGAAGTATTTGATACACTGCCAATTTTGCAAGTGTTCCCACTATTCCCACTGTAAATTTTTCTTTAAGCCCTCATTACTCATTATCTATTAATGACACCTGTTTGAACATGTTGCCTGTGTAACGGGAAGACTCCATTACAGAGTGTGCCTGAAGATACAGCCCTTTTTAAATAGGGGCACCACCCATATTGAATTAGTGCACATCACGAAGGGTACTTAAACTCTCGTTTGTTCTCGTTAGCCCGGAAGCTGATTGATTTGACGGGACGAGAGACGCGCTCGGGTCTGGGTTGCAAGAGTTTTTACCCATTCTCATGGAGTTTCTGGGTTGCAAGAGTTTTTACCCATTCTCACTGAGTTTGAGATTGTTTGGGGCTTTTAGAAGCTTGACTGGGTGTGTTGTGAGCGGCATATGAGCGGTAAGCAGGATGATGATGGGATACATTCCATGTCATTGGTGGAACAAATTAATTTGCTTCATTTGTTCGCGTGCTGTAGGTCGCTGAGGTGGCCAAGTACCGGGCGATTTGAGTTATTCCAGCCATTGCACGGTAGGGCCGAGCTTTGAGCGCAGACAATGTTTAAATGATGTTCGTCCTAGTTAAAGTGCGTTATTGTTTTACAGGAGCCATCAGAGTGCGCGTTGGAGCTAGGCCACTGTTTTCTCCCCTTTAATTGTCTCTTTTAGGGATTGTAGTCTTTTAGCGTCAGATGTATTTTATGGAATGTGATTTATTGTTGATGTGTTTGTATTTTTAGCCCGGTGGTACTGTTGTGGAACGGTGGGAGCGGAGCGAGCGAGGTGTTGGCGGCACCTACATATTTGGGTTTATTTGCAGTGTATTTGAGTTTATTTGGATCGTTTCACGCGGATGTGTGGTGTGGTTTATTTGTTTATTGAGTTGTTTGTTTGGTTTATTCTTTTAGGTGCGCGCCAACCCCCGCTGGTGGAAGTGAGGTAACCTGTGTTAGGTAGCTGCTCCTAAAAGCTTGTGGCTGTACCGCACGGTGCTTCTTTTTAAATAAAAAGAATGTATTGTATTTTATATGTTGTACAATAAATGATCTGCATATCAGTCTCTGCAGTCCAACAATTTTATTTCCGCTGGCAGTAATCTAGCGCGGGTGAGACGTTATTGATTGGGTTCCCTCTAGTTGAGGGTGGCGTAGTCTAAAGCTTATCATAGTTATCGCCGTGTGACGCGGTGAGCGTTACACCTGTATAAAAGACATCTGTACACACAATCAATCCATGCTCTCCACCATGGCCAAGACCAAAGAGCTGTCTAAGGACACCAGAGACAAAACTGAAAATTGTCTTGGTGTGGCAGGGAAGTTGAAAAGAGTCTTGCCCTCCCAGTATTGAGAGAGAAAAGGCTATTTCTCTAAAGCTGTGCTGGAATGTTTGTAGTCTGACAATGCTATTGAGAGTGGCCAGACTGCTTTCTCGAGGTGAGCATATATTACATTTCGCAATCTATAAGTATGAAAGAGTATTTTTTTTTTTTGTTTTAATTTATTGGAATTCACAGCTGAACATTTTTTTTTATTTAGGAAGAGCTGCAGCAACTCATGCACCTATTGAACACCCACAATATTCAACCCAGCAGGAATGCAGTGGCACCACATGAACGTCCGTTTATGATGTACACTCTGCCACAATTTTGGGGGGCAAGAGATTACCTGAAACATGTCTCCCAACAAGCTGTTGATGTTTGTAGAGAAGAATGCCAAGAGAATGCCACTCTTCAACTTAAACCCAATATCTTTGTGTATTCTCAAAATGTTATTTTGTTGTCTCAAAATGAATATTTAGTGCTCCAGTGACAACCTTGAACAATATCCCACTGTATTATTAAACATGTACATATTTTACTTTACTATTAGTAGCAGACAATTCAACGGTTTGTACAAATATTGGTATTTCATCTGAAATTATAACTGCTTGTAAACCTAGACTGTAACGTGCGGAGGAGCAGACACGACGAAAAACGGAAACGGTGCAAACACAGAACTTTACTGACACAAAACACGTAGCTTCAATACGGTAGTGCAAGCACAGTACAGAAACACTCACACTGGCATGAAACCTTAGACAAAGACGAGCACAAGACATTGCGCAAACGCACATTAAATAGGTGATTAACACAAACCCTCGTGATCTTGAGACAAGGCACAGGTGCGACTACGAACACGCTCACAGACAACCCACACCCACGGAACTACTAATATGGACATAACAGCACACAGACAACGTAGCGGCATGCCCACAGGGAAGGGTCCGGAGCTGTGACCGTGACATAGACAACACCTGTTACTCTATTATAGGGCACAATAAAGGGTATAATCACAAGTGACAAAACCACATATTTAGTTTAACTTTGAGCACAATGTTTTTGCACTGCATTTGTATGACTTTATTAATGGTGAAAAACACACAGACAAAATTATGAAAAACAGTCGGTTTAATAGAATACAAGCTTACATTTAACCCTGGTCAGAAAGTGCCACTTAACTGCATTTGCACAGATGAACTAACAGTGAGATTGACCATTATAATACTTATCTCTGTGTAATAAAAGTCTCTTCTCTAAGTGAATGACACTGTTTTCTTTTGTCCTCATACAAGAATGTAAATTTGAACAAAAATAGGACCAGAAACTACTATGAAAATATTTAATAATTCTAACAAAAGCTAAAAAATGAAAATAGGAATCTGTAGTTACATGAATTCTCCTGGTTAACACGTTCAGCACATTAACGTAACGACATTTTCAGAAAATTTTCATTAAAACAACAGTCATATTCACTGCTTGACACTTCTTGTGATCATGAAAACTTATTTTCAGAACATAACAAATGTATGTATATGTATATATATACAGTTATTTTACCATACTTGCATAAAAAAAGCTATGGGTGATTAGCTTTAGCTCTATCCAGTGTATTCCCTTACCTGTTACATATCTTTGATTATGAGAAACACTCCTAACATATCTCATAGACCTGAACATTTGCATGTACTGTATACCCTATGAAAACTTTCCTTCAAATAGTTACAGGGCATACTTTGTGGACCCTTTGCTTTAAACTATGTCAATTATATAAACATTTTTATTGGATAGGATGCTCTCCATTTCAGCCCATAACTCAGGATAGGAGTTATAAGTACAAGGCAGCTCCAATACAGGACCACATGTGTGTGCAACAAGCCATCTTGATAGACCATCCAAGGGTGTGAACAGGATTTCAATCTTCTCAACACACAAAACATCTGACCCTGTCATAAATCTCAGCATAAATTTTTTCTTCATACATTTATTCTATCTCCTGTGCACTGGTGAAGGTTTCCCTGAGTATCTGTTGTGAGACTTCAGACATGTTGTCCAGTGCATATTTTGGTTGCTGGATTATCTGCTTGTGTGCCACCTGCAGCAAAATTGATTTCAGGTTGTTTTGTGTGGGAACTATTGTCACTCCCATGTGATCCATAAGATCCATTAATTCATCTTTGTCATCACCAATGAGATCTTCCTTTAGGGCTTTCAATACTAAATCTCGTTCTGTGTGGCTCAGGTATAAAAGCAGGGATTCATACAACTGATGAGAGGAGACTGAGTGCTCCCCAAAAACAAGTGCCACTGTAAATGCCTGTGCCAGATGTGTTGGGAAATATCCATGATCTTTAAACCCTTTGGCTAAAATCCTACCTATAGATCTCCATTCCTCTTCCTGATACTTTGGACAGAGAGATGGTACCCTCATCTCTTCTCCCTCTGCTGAACAATCCAAAAATTCTGACCAGAAGGCTGAGTAGACATCTCTGGATACACCATCTGCATCAGCTTCTTTTTCATCAATGAAACTGTATGTTAAAGAATGGGTGACTATAGCTGGATCTTTGAATTGGCTAATCATCTCTTCCAGAAGGGTTGCTCTGTGAAGCCTTATTCCAACATTCAGAACTTCATAGTCTGCATTTGAGAGGACAGCACTGTCAACTGAATGGTTCCAGGGTGGGTGTTCAGTCTCTCCAGAACTTGTCCAAGGAAGAATGATGTCATCTGTTGGCTGAAGGATGTCTGTAATTATCACATCAGGATCTTTCTCTTCATTCAGATGACCAGGGTCATGCAGCAGAGTGTCATCTAACTGACATGCTGATGGTTCACCAAGAAATGGACCAATGGTAACTTCAGATGAGTTAGACAGATAACTCACATCACTTGTTTCAACAACACTCGATATGACAAAAATAGGTTCACTGCATTCTTCTTCTCTGCCCTTACGTCTGCATGTTTGTCAGCCTTACTTATTATATCTGATTCAGATTCATCATCATCAGTTAGAAACCTTGTGTTGAGGTAGAATCTTAGTATGCCCATTTTTAATACAGAATAGAGTTCTCCAATAGTAACATCATCGTCAAGCTCAGATTCCTGATAGTCTAAAATGTCATGACTGAAGATTTCCCATTTTCCTTTTTTTGAGTTTCCATTGGGGAAAAACAGATCTTTGGCATGATGTAATATGTCAGCTTTTTTCGCTTCTTTGGACAAATCTAGAATTCTTGTTCCTCCACCAGAACGTTTTCGCACTTGCTTTCCCTCATGAACCCACCCTATCTCAACCTTTCTGGTCTTTTTTACTGCTGCCTTGTTGTTCCTCATATGTTTACGAATTCATACAGGGCTCCATGCTGTCTTCACCGTCAGCGTCTTCATTTTCTATTGTCCTTTTCCTAATTCCCATTTTCTGTTGAAGCTTTTCTAAAAAAGACTGTCTTTTAGCATCTGTTCCATCCTTCTTTTGACTTTCTATGCAGAAGTGTCTTGTAGCAATCCTATCCCCATAGACAGGAATATACACGGCCAGGCTTTCATCATTCAGCTCTCCTATAACCACTGCATCTACCTGTAAAACAGAAATGAATCTATCAGCACTTTAGCCTAAGGTATGGATAAATAGGCAAATCAAAATTTTAATCATGATCATGAAACCGGTCTTTGCTAGAAGACAGTAATACGTAAAGTCTTTGACCAAACAAAGGCCTTTATTGTGTTCTGCGAACACCCTCAATTACCATAATCAATAACCAGTTCCTGGTCAGTTTAATATAAGTGTTTAAATTAATGCAATGCAAATATATGTCCTCAGATAACTGAAATATTTAACAGTATAATAAATGTGTTTTGGCGTTGATTTTATCATACTACTAAACTAAATAGTACTTCTCTACAGGGACTAGACAAGTTGTGTGTCACGGTACAGCCCCTGACCCCTCCCTTTTGGGCATGTGTTTATGTCGTCTATGTCTAGACGTCTGCATCTGTGGATCTTTGTGGGTGTCTGAGTGTGTTCATCAGTCTAACCTGTGCCTCGTCTAGTGATCACTCGGGGCTTATGTTGTCTGTCTTCGCGCAGTGTCCTGTGCTCGTCTTTGTCAGAGTCTTACACGTACTTCTGTGTGTGTGTTAAATGTGCGCCGTCTGCGCTATTTTTGTTACAATAAACTGACGTTTGTGTAAAGACCATTGGACTCGTGCCTCGTCCATCTTCCTGCGCCCAGCGTCACAGTGTGTGTGTTTGTACTGTATTACCAATGTGTGAAGCTTGAATTTATTAGAAAGGGAATTTAGACGAATAGAGTAGAATATCCATGTCTGTCAAACTCTAGCTGCTTTAACTCTAAACAAGCAGCATCACGTCTGATAAAATTGTGCTTTAAGGACAGAGCATTTTTAAAAAGTGTATTCATGCGTAGGCTACAGGTAATTTGATATGAAAACCTGCATTCTGACTAGTCCTAAAACAGCCATACTTCAGGTTTTGTCAGTGTAAAATGGGGGAAAATGAAGCCCCAAAATTCATTTACATAATTCAAATAGGAGCACGCTGGTTATATTATGATTCGCACATACACACACGCACACATGCACGCTCGCTCACTGTAACGGACGGACACACACACGCACACACACACACACACACACACACACACACACCTAGCTGTGGTTAATGGTTGCATTTAGGGCTGCACGATTAATCGTATTTTTATCGTTATCGCGATGTGAAGTTTCACGATAAACACATCGAAAGAGCCACGATAACTCCTTGAATAACAGCAAACTCAAATTGCATTATTCTCGTCCAGCAATAGAGGGAGCTATTCGCGCTGCAGACTATGATCACGTGACGTAAGTAGGCAAGAGGCAGAGTGAGGCAGAGTTGCCAGGTTCGCGGTTTTCACGCCAAATTGGGCTTGTTTGAAAATCCAGCCGCGGGTAAAAATTCTGGGGCCGCGGGGTGCGGTTTTTTGGGCTACTTTTGAGTTGGGCTACTGCGGAAGTTACAAGTCAACACTAAGAATCGATCGCGATATAATACTTAATTTGTCTCCAGTTCACACTCGCAACACCCCCCCCCCCCCCCCGCCGATAACTTACACTCGCAGATTTTGTGCGGAATACTTTTGTAGGACCTGGCAACCCTGGAGTGAGGTGAACACGCTCATCAGACACGCGATTTGGTTTAAGCCTGGTTGGCGAAAATAACGTAATCGCGGTGGCTTCGCCCGTGTGCAATTGCCTCGCGCGCTGTCGATTCACGAGGTCGTGCACCTCTCGAATTTTGTAAGTTCGCGCGCGCCGCGTCTCGGCGCAATGAGAACAGTCATGTTTGCAGGGTTCATACACCTATACAAGGTGGAATTCAAGCACTTGTACGTCACTTTCAAGGTCCATTTCAATAATTCCCAGCACGTTATTGAATTAAATATTTATACATATACTGAAATAATTCGCTTTTTTATCACATTATTTAATGTTATTATTTATTTAAAGTTCGTGCGCGCCGCGTCTCGGCGCAATGAGAACAGTCATGTTTGCAGGGTTCATACACCTATACAAGGTGGAATTCAAGCACTTGTACGTCACTTTCAAGGTCCATTTCAATAATTTCCAGCATGTTATTGAATTAAATATTTATACATATACTCTAAATGATTCGAAATAATTCGCTTTTTTATCACATTATTTAATGGATATTTATTTTCAAAACGCCCAATCTTAACGTCTTCACGTTCTCTCATGTTTCGTCCTGGAATTACAAGAGGCTCGTATTTGTTAACGTAATACAAGAGAATTGTTCAGTCAGACAGATATTTGTTGTGAAACGAAGTAGTTACAATTTCAAGCCTTTTCAAATACTTTAGCCTAAATTCCAGCACCTGAAACACAAAGCAACATTAAAATTGGTCAGGTAAAAGTTCATTCCCCTGTATTTGAGGGGTGTTTTTTTATACTACTAGGCCTACATATCGTTTCGGACAACACTGCAAAGAATGTGACACGGCAAGATTAAACGCTTCCGCCGTTCGCGGAGGTTAACGAGGTGTGCGGAGTCGCTCACTCCTGAAAGTATAAACCTAGATTGAATCTATTGTTGAATAAACCTGCAAAATATTTGAAATTATTCTGGATTCATTACACAGTAAAAAACAAAACAAATTAACGTGCTGCTGTTCAGAGAGACACTACATTTCTGTATTTTAATCTTAATTTATCGTGGTTCACATCGATATCGGGATATCCAACAATGTTATCGCACATCGCAATTCTAGTCCATATCGTGCACCCCTAGTTGCATTCTATCACACATACTTGAGTAAAGTTAGGTAGCTACATTAGCTGTGTTCCATTCCTGCTAGCCATCATCGTTTCATTCTAAAATGGCCAAACTAACCTTATCTTGCTTCATTTTCAAAATGTTATGCTCTGGAAGTCCACGCTTTCTCAGAAACGTCCAAAGGTTCACTACCTGCCATGGCTGTTTCTGTCCTGAATAATAAAATATGTTAACTGGAGTACGGAGTGCTCCTAATGTTAACGTTACATACACGTATGCCCACTTATGTCGTTTTAACGACATAAGATCTCGTAATAACGAGATAGTTTTCTCGTTTTAACGACATAAGATCTCTTAATAACGAGATAGTTTTCTCGTTTTAATGACATAAGATCTCGTAATAACGAGGTAATTTCTCGTTTTAATGACATAAGATCTCGTAATAACGAGATGCTGAAGAAATTTTTTTAAACATTATTGGCAGCAATCCGTACTTGCGCTGTACGTCGCGCTGAACTTCGCGTTTGTGTGTAGGCTAATAAACCTATGTTTCACCACGATATTTGTCGTCGTGCCTGCCTCCGCCAATCATCACAACTAGTATGGAAGCCCATTCCCGCCACCTAAAATAAAAAAAAAACAGCTCATATATATTTTTTTCTCATTATTAAGTAAATTGATATCTCATTATTTCGAGATAAGTCATTATTTTGAGATATTAAGTCATTATTTCGAGATAGTATCTCGAAATAATGACTTAGTATCTCAAAATAATGACTTAGTATCTCGAAATAACGACTTAGTATCTCAAAATAATGAGATAGCAATTTACTTAATAATGAGAAAAAAATATATATGTGCTGTTTTTTTTTTCTTTTAGGTGGCGAGAATGGGCTTCCATACAACTAGTGCACTTTCTGCTGCAGATAATCTTGTTTCTGTCCAGGCACAACACTATCCATACCACTGTAATTTATACATTGTACATTTTTCACTGCAATTTATACATTGTAACCTCTGGTGTAAATTTAAGAACTCTACTATAGTAGCTTATATTTATTATTTATTTAGTGTGTATCTCTTGACTATGTATATACTATGTATATATATGTATATACATTCTTAGGTATTTGTTAATTACATGGTTGGCATTCTTAGCGAGGACCAAAGTAAGTTTATCATTGTATCTAAGGAAACCTGTTTCCTCTGACAATAAACACTTTGAACTTGAACTTCCTAAAATAAATTCAGTAAATGAAAATAAGTTCCTAGTTACCCCAACATTAGGCTGGTTATCCTCTCTTGACAATGTAATTACTGCATTTTATTGGAAGCACCAAAAGCCTCAAATCAAATTAGCCATGCTCCAAAATTGTTGTACCTCATCACCTTTAAAGACAATGTCTCTATAAGGGGGTGTGATGGGGAGATGGTGATGCAGACAACAATACTGGCTATATTGCCAAATGCTTTCGCTTTCCTTCCAAATCATCAGAATCAGGTGTTCAAATCACTTCCATGGCCACAGGTGTATAATATTAAGCATATAGGCATGCAGACTGTTTTTACAAACATTTGTGAAATGAGCTCTCAGGAGCTCAGTGAATTAGAACATGGAACTGTGATAGGATGCCACCAGTTGTGAAATATCCTCACTTCTAAATATTCACTTCTAAATATATAGACAGTCAACTGTCAGCTGTATTATTCGAAAGTAGAAGTGTTTGGGAACTATAAATTAGGAATGGTATGTCACTTAAGCTCACATATGAGTCAAGGAAGGTGAGCAAATACTTTTGGCAATATAGTGTATATTAGCATAGACAAAGGTTGGTAGCAGATGTTATAAGGACTAGAATATTTATGATATGTCTGCTGCCATTTAAACTATAGACGCTGGCTCCAGATAGGTTAGGGCTGGCTCTGCAAAGGGCCAGCAATGTGCAAAGCAACATGTACTCTTACAATAGAGACATGTTTGGGCTTGTAAGGCTGGCAGTTCAATCCCCATGAGCAGCAGTAGCTGTGGCTGAAGTGTCCTTGAGCAAGGCACCTCACCCCCTGGGTGCAGCAGCCAGCGGTGGTCTACTTCCCTGCGTATCACCCACTAGGTTAAACGCAGAGTGGAATTTCCCTAAAAGGATTCATAAGGGTGCTTCTTCTTTTTCTTCTTTTCTTCTTTTCTTCTTGAATAACTTTACTTCTTGTTCCTCTTGCGGATTTGCAGCTTCACCACTTCCCACTCTTGTGTCAGTTTGTCAGGTGACAAATCAACTGTCCAGAGAAGCAAGTAACACTCACAGTCTCTCTGTATCTGTATCTGTTTTGTCTCTGATTGTCACATGAAAAATGGACTGGAATTTTCAAGTCTACTTTTTCATATTTTCTGGTAAGAACAAACTTAGCACAGCTATTGTATATGTGAATGGCTTTCTTATTATTAATTGATAATTCAGTCCAAATTCAGTTATCTGTAGTTTTTGTCTTGTAGTCGATGGTGGCTCAAATGTATCAATGTTAGCTTTAATAAATTAGTTACTGTAACAAAAAGACTTACTTATAATGGACAGATGGAAATTTTCAATAAGAAATTACAGAGTCTGATGCAAAACATTATACATGAGACAAGATCAAGAAAACAGTAGACAGAGCATATATATATATATATATATATATATATATATATATATATATATATATATATATACACCATGTCGTGAGTGATGTCAGCAGCACAATGCAGATGGCACTACAATGCATGTAGTTTCTGTTCAACTTAAGGAACCCCATCTCTAAATGCCTCTTTGAACAATTTGAACGAATCATAGTACTGAAACAGCCCTGGTAAGGGTCATGAATGATTTACTGCTGGCAGCTGATTTTGGACTAGTGAACATCCTTGTCCTCCTTGATCTTACTGCAGCATTCGATACTGTCTGTCATGATACATTGCTCCACAGACTGGAATCCTGGACTGGTATCACAAAATGTACATTTCAACTTTTTGAGATCAGAACAATGAAACAATTGTCAGTTGAATACTCATGTGACCATTGACATCCATTAATATTATTCAGTCTCCCTAAAATAAAAAATAAAAAAATAATAATAATAGAATTTTATTTATAAGCACCTTTCAGCACACACAAGGACACTTTGCAAGGAAATAAACAACAAGAGAGTTTATATAATAACTAAAAAGGATTAGAATAAATGACCAACAATTTAAAATAAATACATAAATAAAAAACATTAGAAAGAAGAAGAAGCAGACGAGAAAAGAGACACACACACACACACACACACACACACACACACACACACACACACACACACACACCCACCATGTCGTGAGTGATGTCAGCAGCACAATGCAGATGGCACTACAATGCATGTAGTTTCTGTTCAACTTAAGGAACCTCATCTCTAACAGCCTCTTTGAACAATTTGAATGAATCATAGTACTGAAACGGCCCTGGTAAGGGTCATGAATGATTTACTGCTGGCAGCTGATTCTGGACTAGTTAACATCCTTGTCCTCATTGATCTTACTGCAGCATTCATACTGTCTGTCATGATACGTTGCTCCACAGACTGGAATCCTGGACTGGTATCACAGACATGGCAATGGCCTGGTTCCGGTCATATCTCACGGACAAGCAGCAATTAGTTTCTCTGGAAGGTTTTAGATCAGACACTTTATCTCACTCCTACAGTGTCCCTCAGGGTTCAGTTCTTGGCCCCCTTCTTTTTATCATCTACATGCTTCCACTTGGTGATATTATCCGACAACATGGTCTTCAGTTCCATTGGTATGCAGATGACACACAAATTTAAATTTGCATGAATCCTTCTGACCCATTGCCTCCTGATGCATTGGTCAGCTGTTTAGTTGACATTAAAAGATGGATGAATAACAACTTCCTGAAACAGAACAGTAATAAATCCGAAGCCATTCTTGTGGCATCACCTTCCACACTCAAAAAGATTGGCCAACCAACAATATCACTTCCGGGTTTCGTTACGTCCTCGGTGGCACAGGTTCGCAATTTAGGTGTTATTTTAGACTCCAAACTCTCTCTGGACGCTCACATAAAGAACGTCACAAAAATAGCCTTTTTCCACCTTAAAAACATTTAAGCACCCCTCCCTTACTGACTCAGTGGCTGAGACACTTATACATGCTTTTTTTACTTCTAGACTCGACTACTGTAACTCGGTTTTAATTGGGCTCCCTACTAATAGCCTCAAGAAGTTGCAGTATGTCCAGAATTCGGCAGCTAGAGTACTTACGCACACCAGGACATGGGAACACATTACCCCCATATTAAAAGACCTGCACTGGCTTCCGGTCCAATACCCTATATAGTATAAAATACTGCTTCTGCTTTTTAAATCCCTGCACGGTTTGGCTCCTTGTTATCTTTCTGGCTTACTGGCTACATATACTCCATCATGCTCACTTCGGTCTGCAGATGCTCACCTACTATCTATACGCTCTGCAAAACTCCATATGTATGGTAAAAGAGCATTTAGTTTTGTTGGTCCAAAGTTATGGAGCTCCATCCCGCTGTACCTCCGCACATGTACATCATTAACTACTTTTAAGAAGCTTTTAAAAACTTGTATTGCCTTCTTAAATATGTAGGTTCACTTATGTGTGTGTTTATGTGTGTGTGTGTATTTGTGTGTGTGTGTGTGTGTGTCTCTTTTCTCGTCTGCTTCTTCTTCTTTCTAATGTTTTTTTATTTATGTACACTACCGTTCAAAAGTTTGGGGTCACCTAGACAATTTTGTGTTTTCCCTGAAATCTCATACTTTTATTTATCAAATGAGTTGCAAAATGAATAGAAATATAGTCCAGACATTGACAAGGTAGAAATAATGTTTTTTTTTTTTATTTGAAATAATTTTCTACTTTAAACTTTGCTTTCGTCAAAGAATGCTCCCTTAGCAGCAATTACAGCATTGCAGACCTTTGGCATTCTAGCTGTTAATTTGCTGAGGTAATCTGGAGAAATTTCACCCCATGCTTCCAGAAGCCGCTCCCACAAGTTTGATTGGGTTAATGGGCACTTTTTTCGTACCATACAGTCAAGCTGCTCCCACAACAGCTCAATGGGGTTGAGATCTGGTGACTGCACTCCATTACCGATAAAACACCAGCTGCCTGCTTCTTCTCTAAATAGTTTGTGCATAATTTGGAGGTGTGCTTTGGGTCATTGTCCTGTTGCAGGATGAAATTGGCTCCAATCAAGCGCTGTCCACAGGGTATGGCATGGTGTTGCAAAATGGAGTGATAGCCTTCCTTATTCAAAATCCCTTTTACCTTGTTCAAATCTCCCACTTTACCAGCACCAAAGCAACCCCAGACCATCACATTACCTCCACCATGTTTGACAGATGGTGTCAGGCACTCTTCCAGCATCTTTTCAGTTGTTCTGCTTCTCACAAATGTTTGTCTGTGTGATCCAAACACCTCAAACTTTGATTCATCTGTCCATAACACTTTTTTCCAATCTTCCTTTGTCCAATGTCTGTGTTCTTTTGCCCATATTAATCTTTTTCTTTTATTAGCCAGATATTGCTTTTTCTTTGCCACTCTGCCCTGAAGGCCAGCATCCCGGTGTCACCTCTTCACTGTAGACGTTGACACTGGCGTTTTGCGGGTACTATTTAATGAAGCTGCCAGTTGAGGACCTGTGAGGCGTCGATTTCTCAAACTGGAGACTCTAATGTACTTGTCTTCTTGCTCAGTTGTGCAGCGGGGCCTTCCACTTCTCCTTCTACCCTGGTTAGAGCCTGTCTGTGCTCTCCTCTGAAGGGAGTAGTACACACCATTGTAGGAAATCTTCAGTTTCTTGGCAATGTCTCGCATGGAATAGACTTCATTTCTCAGAACAAGAATAGACTGTCGAGTTTCAATTGAAAGTTGTTTTTTTCTGGCCATTTTGTGAGTTTAATCGAACCAACAATTGTAATGCTCCAGATTCTCAACTAGCTCAAAGGAAGGTCAGTTTTATAGCTTCTCTAATCAGCAAAACTGTTTTCAGCTGTGCTAACCTACTTGCACAAGAGTTTTCAAGGGTTTTCTAAATATCTAATAGCCTCCTTACAGAGTTAGCAAACACAATGTACCATTAGAACACTGGAGTGATGGTTGTTGGAAATGGGTCCCCATACATCTATGCAGATATTGCATTAAAAACCAGATGTTTACAGTTAGAATAGTCATTTACCACATTAATAATGTATAGAGTGTATTTTTGATGCATTTAATGTTAGCTAAATTGGAAAAAAAAAAAAAGAACATTTCTAACTGACCCCAAACTTTTGAACGGTAGTGTATTTATTTTAAATTGTTGGTCATTTATTCTAATCCTTTTTAGTTATTATATAAACTCTTTTGTTGTTTATTTCCTTGTAAAGTGTCCTTGTAAAGTGTGTGCTGAAAGGTGCTTATAAATAAAATTCTATTATTATTATTATTATTATTTTAGGGAGACTGAATAATATTAATGGATGTCAATGGTCACATGAGTATTCAACTGACAATTGTTTTATTGTTCTGATCTCAAAGAAGTTGAAATGTACATTTTGTGGCTTGCTTATCAAATCCTAAAAATAACTAGATGACATATAGGGGTTCTATATATATATATATAGAACCTCTATATGTCATCTAGTTATATAGTCTATATGTCATCTAGTTATTTTTAGGGAAGGGAAGGAGATAGCAAATCGACGTGTCTCATACCAGACCTCATTTAGTGGGTGCTTAGGGGGGGCAAGGATATTGCGATAAGGTGCACTGCCCCCCTCCCCCCAAACCACCACTGTAATAAAAGTTGGTCATTTTATCCTGAAATTATGTGTTCTGTCTTCTTCTTTCTCTCTCTCTCTCTCTCTCTCTCTCTCTCTCTCTCTCTCTCTCTTTCTCTCTCTCTCTCTCTCTCTGTTTAATCTAGGAATATTTTACTAACAATAAATGTTTAAACAATATCAAGATATATGGGAATGGAATTCTGTGAGCAGTATGATTATCAGAATCGGAAACATTATCAGAATCAGTTTTATTTTTTATTTGCCAAGTATGTTACACATGCAAGAAATTCAAATTGTCTTGTTTATAAACTCATGGACATTGCATTTGGAAATAATATTAAAAATTGGTTTGGGTGTCCCGGGTCCTAAAACGAATATTTGGCTTTTGATCAATAGCATTCCAGTCAGTGGAAGCATTTAACATTGAGCCAAATGCTTGGAAGGAATTTTCCCCAAACCAAAAGATCATTTTTGGATATAAAGTGGTGCAGAAAGATACATTAAGGTGAGTAATGAACGGAGTGCTCATTGAAATGTTCAGTATTGCACTTTATGTTGATGAAGCAAAGCTTGACGATACTCCTGAGTTCTGCAAGTGTTTTATGCAGAGGATGAGTGAAGGTGTCAAGAAGTGAGTCCAGTTTCCCTCTCATCCTCCTCTTAGTCTCTGGACTGTCCATTATTGGCCCCACAAAGGTTGTTCTTGATCAGTTTCTTCAGGCTACAGGCTACTACAGACTCCTGTAATTCTCCTTAACATCATTCCTTAAATGATGCAACCCTAACACTAACCCTAACCCTATATCACACAGTCAACTGAGAATGAACAGGGAAGGAGATAGCAAAGTCCCCTGGGATGATCCAGTGCTACACATGAAAAGAAAGACTTTACTGTTTTATCTCTGTAAACTGGCATGGGAGAGAATGCTAATGGTGCCTAATGGTAGTAAATCTGCTCAAGCTTTAGGCTACTACTCTGCTCTTATCGACTGTTCAGGACACCACTCCCTGATTAGTACCCAGCTCCAAAGATGTCAAGGAGCACATAAATTATCATTCTGAAAAATAAACAACTGTAATCGTCACAGTGAAATAGATAAATACAAAAGTTTAATTTAGCTAACATTTTTTTGCCTCTCCTCAGTGTGATTGTGAGTGATCCTTTATTTCAACAAAGTGAGAATAAAAGAGGACAAGTTTACAGCTGTGCAGTAAAAACAGGAAACTGTTCACCATTACAAATAAATGGTATTGATTCACATTCAGCATTCATATTTAGAAATTACATTTTTCCAATAATGTAAAATATTGATGCGTGACATGTTAATTCTGACATGGCATTTCTTTAGAGGTGTTTTTGGGGAAAAAATGCAACTGGTTTATCTATATTTATGTTTTACAATAGTACCTGCTGAGGCTGTTAATATGTCACTTGGACTTTCAATGACTAGAGGTCTGCAACCTTCTAAGTTATTGGTAAGATTCAGATTCATTATGCATTTGATTCCTCATTATGAGGATGGATCAGTGCACACATATCCCTCTGTCAACATATTTTACTTTTGAATACAGTCTAAATTTGAAAATATGTAAAATCCAATTTTAGGATTATTTTTCCATTGCTTGGTTAAGGGTGGCATTTATGTAAGCAAGGTCTGTGTTGCAGTTATTTAAGTAAAAGCAAACCCTGTCTCTCTCTCTCAGGTGTGCGGCCCCACCATTCCCAAAGCGTGTAAAGTAACTACTACCTTCAATGGCATGTGTTTTATTCATGAAACCAATGTTCCAGAAAGCCCTATCCCAAGGGCTTTAAGAGGTCATTCAAACACACCCCACCCTCCAAACAGCACCAATCACCAATCTTTCTTTTACTGAATCTGCTCTATTTCTGAAGGTTTTCTTTTGTTCTTCATCCTCAGACTGCCCACCTCCTGCACAAACAGACATTGCCTTTTTATTGGATGGCTCTGGGAGTGTTAATAGAGATGATTTCTCTAAAATGCAGACTTTTGTTGAAAGACTTATCCGAGGGTTAATCAACCGAGATATTCAGGTACAGCATGCACAGAGAAGTCTGTAATAAATGCATTGCAATTTCACCCAACTGTTCAAAACCTTGTATAAGGTGAAAAACATACTGTGTGCAATAACTAGAGCACTGCCTTGTGCAGGGAAAGTAATGTCATGGCACCATATGCAGTGGCATGGTCCAAAGTTCTGGCACCCCATTGCAAGAGGAAGGGTGGAAGCTGTGTGTTTTAATTTTTCTCCTTTTTTTAACAATCACCTCCTGGGGCCCCCATAAACTCAAGGGCCTCCTGGGCCAGTGAACATCTGCTTGCAATGTTTTTGGAAACATTAAACAGCACAACCTTCCTATGCATTAAGTAAAAAAAACACCTGCCAGAACTCATAGCATGAGCTGAAGTAAGAACAGAGAATAACAGAACAAAAAGTTTTGGCATAACTGGTGCAACCAATCAAAACATTTAACAAAGTACAATTCCACATCAACAAAAAATAATCTGCATTCACACCACAATACACACAGCTATACTTATATAGTTATACTTACATAGCTATACTTGCATTTCTCTGGAGTGAGTAGTAACTGGAGAGTACTGAAGAGTATGCTGTGCTGTTGCACAAAGATAACACTGTATATAAATAAGTAATCCATCTGACGTGCTGGCAGTAATCCATCTGACATACTGGCAGTAATCCATTTGATGTGCTGGCAATAATACATCTGACGTGCTGGCAGTAATCCATCTGATATGCTGGCAGCAATCCATTTGACGTGCTGGCAGTAATCCATTGGCAGTAATCCATTTGATGTACTGGCCGTAATCCATTTGATGTGCTGGCAATAATACATCTGACGTGCTGTCAGTAATACATCTGATAAGCCAACAGCAATCTATGTGATGTGCTGGCAGTAATCCATCTAATGTGCTTGCAGCCATCTATGTGATAAGCTGGCAGTAATCCATCTGATGTGCTGGCAGCAATCTATGTGATGTGCTGGCAGTAATCCATCTGATGTGCTGGCATTTATCCTTCAAAGGGTGACCAGGGTAGCCGAAGGCTCAGATGAGGACAAGATAGGCAGTGCGGTGGCAGCACTGCTGGGAGAAAACTGTGGGCTTTTATTAGGTAGAGACACAAACGATACACTAGAGACTGAGTTAGGTGGGGTGTGTGTGTGTGTGTGTGTGTGTGTGTGTGTGTGTGTGTGTGTGTGTGTGTGTGTGTGTGTGTGTGTGTGTGTGTGTGTGTGTGTGTGTGTGTGAGAGAGAGAGAGAGTCAGTAGGTGTGCGGTGTCCAGTGCACCGTGACAACCAGCTATTGGCACAAGGATTACTGCTAAGATTTTATATCAGCTGTACTTTAATTTATGAATTTATTTTCACAGTTTGCTGTTGCACAGTTTTCAAATGATTGTACCATACACATATCATTCAACAACTTTAGAGACTTCAGTCAAATAATGAACATTAAACAAAAAGGTCGAGGAACCTACACTGCAAGGGCCATCAATAAACTTGTGTAAGTATTATTCATGTGTATAAATATATTCAGCCCTTTATGTGCATTATATTTGTAAATTACTATATTTTTATAAATTATTATTATAAGGAAATTTACATTTTGCTTATTTAACTCACAGCCAGTATATTTAGTATGCTTAGTTTTATTTAATCATCATAAATATCTTTTACCTGGGCCAATCTCAAAATGATCCTCAATTTCATGTCCAATTTTATAATTTTTTTCACAGGAATGAACTATTTACCAGCAGGGCAGGGTCCAGGGCAAATGCTAACAGAGTTTTGATTGTTATTACTGATGGTGAATCAAGTTATGGCGATGACAATCTGAAAGAAGCAATTGAAAATGCAAAACGGAACAATATCATTAGATATTCTATAGGGGTAGGAAAATTCTACTTGCAGACATTTTAAGAATAAAGATATTCTAGAACAAAAAGTACTGGTTAAGCAAATGAGATGAGGCACAAGATGATACACAAGTTTCAGAAAACGCACTTAATACCCTTGTTGGCAACTCAGCTTCTTCTTTTATTTCTTTGCAAGGTTGGTAAGGCTTTTGATAGTGAATCTGCACGGGACGAGTTGAAAACCATTGCATCTGAACCACATGATGAACATGTGTTCAAGGTGGAAAACTTTGACTTGCTGGACAAAATCCGTGATATCCTGGAGGGCAATATCATTGCGATTGAGGGTATGTTAATAGCTCTTTTGATGTCCCAGTCAAATTATTCATTCAAATATTACAAATAAAGTTTTGTTTGTCTTGTTTTGTTTAAGGAACCCAGACTTCAGGAGATTCCAATAAAATGGAATTTGCACAGGACGGGTTTAACGCAGCATTTACTCCAAATGTAAAGTTACTGTTTTGCATTAGTTATGTATTTCTTTATTGAGAATGTGTGTGTGGACTTGTGTGTGCACATATATATATATATATATATATATATATATATATATATATATATATATATATATTAGTGGTGGGACTTTAACGCGTTAATTTCGATTAATTAATTACAGGAAAATTAACGCACTAAAAAAATTAACGCATTTTAACGCATTTAACGGACGAGACACTTTTGCACCGTGGAATGTTTCTCAGTGCGCGAGTTCCGGGCATACAGATTATGGACACACAATAAGATGATCATGATGGAGATGACTGAAGAGGCTACGGTGGTGGATGGGAAATTTAAATATAAGAAACTTTCAGATGGAAGTACAAACAAAAATAGTGTTATTTACACTTTATGTAGGAAGGAGTTCGCTTATCACAGGAGCACTTCCACCCTTCGTTACCACCTCAACGCAAAACATGTTGCGGCTAAAGCTGGGCGTACACTGCGATATTTTAAATCGTGTACTCAGCTCCAGCTCAAACTGTACGACTAAATCGCAGGGAGAGTCGGCTCGTGGAGCTGCTTCAACAGTGCGATACTCTCACGAGGAGCGATTTGAATTTCAAACATGTTTGATGTTCTTGCGACGCTGCGATTTCTGATCGGGAGTTGTGAATCGCTCCTCGTTTACCTGTGTAAACTATACGATGCACGACACGCGATTGAGCCGAAACGAGTGAAAAATCGGCTGAAAATGGGCCAAAAATCGCACAGTGTACGCCCAGCTTAACGCGCAGGTCAGTAATGATAACTTAGCTGCTAAATGTATTCCTAGTACGATAGGGTGACCAAACGTCCGTAATTCACATCCTGTGAGGAAACGTCCTGGTTTTTAAATGACCTTCATTGGACCATTAAGACTGGATTAAACTTTCGCGAATGGCCGTAGCGCGCGACTCCGCACGCGTTTATACATGATGCGTCACATTATTTGTGTTGTCCGCTCTCTGTGGTCGAAGATAAATGCTTACAAGAAGCGCTGCGAATTGCGAACTGATGCAAGTTACGAACTACCGTCCAGGGGTGAGTTTCCCAAAACGTTCTTAGCGCCAAGTACTTCTTAACCTCGTACGTAAGAACGAGGTGACGAAGTACTTGGCACTAAGAACGTTTTGGGAAACTCACCCCAGAAAGACAATGTCGAAGAAAATCCAGCAGCTGTATGATGAGGAAAGAATTAAAACAGGTTATTGTGAAGAGTGCCACAAATGTGGCTCTGACTGGGGATCACTGGACCTCTGTTAGCAACAAGAATGATCTTGGTGTGACAGCTCATATTATAGATGATGAATCTATAGATGATGAAGATCCAGTCATTTGCTTTGAGCATGCAGAAGACCACTTCTAGGCACTATGAAGATGCTTATGGCAGAGGCCTGGGAAATTAAAGAAAGTCTACCATCTAAAATGGTATTAAAAAACATCTTCTGATTTACTTCAATTCTTCCAATATCCTGAGCAAAACTCCCTAAATTAAACAACATTTTTGGTCAGAATTTCCAATGTTCTGAACTGTTTTCTGCACACTACACATATATTGGTCTTCGTAGTAGACTGGTGGAAAAATAAACAAGATGTTGAAGTTTATGATTATGTTCATTGATTCATTCATCATTCAAACTTAAATTAATATTTCTCATGTTAAATACTGAAATGCGATTAAAATGCGATTAATTTCGATTAATTAATTACAAAGCTTCCGATTAATTCGATTAATTTTTTTAATCGCGTCCCACCCCTAATATACAGTTGTGATCAAATTTATTCAACCCCCAATGCTGCGAAGGGTTTTATGGAATTCAGTGCACATTTGTAATTGTGTTCATAATGAAATCTTACAAGGACTTGTTAAATAACTAAATGCAACTAAGATAGCATCAATTTTTTTTGTCATAAAGTATTAAATGGCCTTTTTGTGATTTCTTCATTGACACAATTATTCAACCCCTTTACGACTACCACTCCTAAGAACAGAGGTTCATTCCAGTGTTTTCCATCAGGTATTGAAAACATCTGTGGATGTCAACGAGCAGCAATCAAGCATGATAAGCACCAATTAGGCAGATTTAAAGGGACTGTGATACTCAGCTCCTTCTAGACATCTACTGGTGTGTTTCCAAGCATGGTGAAGGCAAGAGAATGGTCCCAGAAGACAAGAGAAGAGGTTATTGCTCTTCACAAGAATGGCAATGGATATAAAAAGATTGCGAAGTTGTTAAATATTCCAAGAGACACTATCGGAAGTATCATTCGCAAGTTCAAGTTAAAGGGCACAGTGGAAACGTTACCTGGTCGTGGCAGAAAGAAGATCCTGACTGCGACTGCTGTGCGCTACCTGAAGCGTAATGTGGAGAAAAATCCCCGCGTGACTGCTAAGGAACTGAAAAAAGACCTGTCAGATGTGGGCACTGAAGTTTCAGCTCAGACAATAAGGCGTGCACTGCATAACGAAGACCTCCATGCCAGAAAGCCCAGACGCACCCCCTTGCTGACTCCAAAGAACAAGAAAAGTCGACTGCAGTATGCCAAAAGTCATGTGGACAAGCCACAAAGGTTTTGGAACAGTGTACTGTGGTCAGATGAAACTAAATTAGAACTGTTTGGGACAATGGACCAGCGCTATGTTTGGAGAAGGAAGAACCAGGCTTATGAACAAAAGAACACCTTGCCTACTGTGAAGCATGGCGGGGGGTCAATTATGCTTTGGGGCTGTTTTGCTTCTAATGGTACAGGAAAGCTTCAACGTGTGCAGGGTACCATGAATTCCCTTTAGTACCAGGAGATCTTGGAGGAAAATGTGATGGAGTCAGTCACAAACCTGCGGCTTGGGAGACGTTGGACCTTCCAACAGGACAATGATCCGAAGCACACATCCAAGTCCACTAGAGCATGGTTGAACATGAAAGGCTGGAACATTCTAGAGTGGCCATCGCAATCACCAGACTTAAATCCAATTGAGAACCTCTGGTGGGACCTAAAGAAGGCAGTTGCAGTGCGCAAGCCTAAGAATGTGACTGAACTGGAGGCTTTTGCCCATGAAGAATGGGCTAAGATACCCATAGGTCGCTGCAAGACACTTGTGTCAAGCTATGCTTCACGCTTGAAAGCTGTCATAACTGGAAAAGGATGTTGTACTAAGTACTAAAATATAATGCCACTAGGGGGTTGAATAAAACTGATAATGATGTGAGCACAGTAAAGACATTTGTGGTTATTCCATCATAAATATTATGTTATGTTTGTCTAATTTATAAGTGCCTCTTTGATATAATTGTAAATAAGATGACTGAAATGATCAAAATCAATGTCAAACTGGCCAAAACACTTTATTTCAGTGGGGGTTGAATAAATTTGATCACAACTGTATATATATATATATATATATATATATATATATATATATATATATTAGGGGTGGGACGCGATAAAAAAAATTAATCGAATTTAATCGGAAGCTTTGTAATTAATTAATCGAAATTAATCGCATTTCAGTATTTAACATGAGAAATATTAATTTAAGTTTGAATGATGAATGAATCAATGAACATAATCATAAACTTCAACATCTTGTTTATTTTTCCACCAGTCTACTACGAAGACCAATATATGTGTAGTGTGCAGAAAACAGTTCAGAACATTGGAAATTCTGACCAAAAATGTTGTTTAATTTAGGGAGTTTTGCTCAGGATATTGGAAGAATTGAAGTAAATCAGAAGATGTTTTTTAATACCATTTTAGATGGTAGACTTTCTTTAATTTCCCAGGCCTCTGCCATAGGCATCTTCATAGTGCCTAGAAGTGGTCTTCTGCATGCTCAAAGCAAATGACTGGATCTTCATCATCTATAATATGAGCTGTCACACCAAGATCATTCTTGTTGCTAACAGAGGTCCAGTGATCCCCAGTCAGAGCCACATTTGTGGCGCTCTTCACAATAACCTGTTTTAATTCTTTCCTCATACAGCTGCTGGATTTTCTTCGACATTGTCTTTCTGGGGTGAGTTTCCCAAAACGTTCTTAGTGCCAAGTACTTTGTCACCTCGTTCTTACGTACGAGGTTAAGAAGTACTTGGCGCTAAGAACGTTTTGGGAAACTCACCCCTGGACGGTAGTTCGTAACTTGCATCAGTTGACGCAATTCGCAGTGCTTCTTGTAAGCATTTATCTTCGACCACAGAGAGCGGACAACACAAATAATGTGACGCATCATGTATAAACGCGTGCGGAGTCGCGCGCTACGGCCATTCGCGAAAGTTTAATCCAGTCTTAATGGTCCAATGAAGGTCATTTAAAAACCAGGACGTTTCCTCACAGGATGTGAATTACGGACGTTTGGTCACCCTATCGTACTAGGAATACATTTAGCAGCTAAGTTATCATTACTGACCTGCGCGTTAAGCTGGGCGTACACTGTGCGATTTTTGGCCCATTTTCAGCCGATTTTTCACTCGTTTCGGCTCAATCGCGTGTCGTGCATCGTATAGTTTACACAGGTAAACGAGGAACGATTCACACCTCACGACCAACTCCCGATCAGAAATCGCAGCGTCGCAAGAACATCAAACATGTTTGAAATTCAAATCGCTCCTCGTGAGAGTATCGCACTGTTGAAGCAGCTTCACGAGCCGACTCTCCCTGCGATTTAGTCGTACAGTTTGAGCTGGAGCTGAGTACACGATTTAAAATATCGCACAGTGTACGCCCAGCTTTAGCCGCAACATGTTTTGCATTGAGGTGGTAACAAAGGGTGGAAGTGCTCCTGTGATAAGCGAACTCCTTCCTACATAAAGTGTAAATAACACTATTTTTGTTTGTACTTCCATCTGAAAGTTTCTTATATTTAAATTTCCCATCCACCAGCGTAGCCTCTTCAGTCATCTCCATCATGATCACCTTATTGTGTGTCCATAATCTGTATGCCCGGAACTCGCGCACTGAGAAACATTCCACGGTGCAAAAGTGTCTCGTCCGTTAAATGCGTTAAAATGCGTTAATTTTTTTAGTGCGTTAATTTTCCTGTAATTAATTAATCGAAATTAACGCCCACCACTTTAAGTCTTTAATTAAGTCTTTAATTAAGACTTTAATTAAGTCCCACCACTAATATATATATATATATATATATATATATATATATATATATATATATATATATATATATATATAGAGAGAGAGAGAGAGAGAGAGAGAGAATGAGAGTGTGTATTGTCAAAAGTATTCGCTCACCCATCCAAACTATCGGAATCGGGTGTTCCAATCACTTCAGTGGCCACAGGTGCATAAAATTAACCACACAGGCATGCAGACTGTTTTTACAAACATTTATGAAAGAATGGGTCAGGAGCTTAGTGAATTCCAGCGTGGAACTGTGATAGGATGCCATCTGTGCAACAAATACAATTGTGAAATTTCCTCATTCCAAAATGTCCCACTGTCAGCTGTATTATAAGAAAATGGGAGTGTTTGGGAATGACAGAAACGCCACAAAACCACAGTAGGCCACGTAAACTGATGGGGCGGGGTCAATGGATGCTGAAGTGCATAGTGCGAAGAGGTCATCAACTTTCTGCAGAGTCAATCACTACAGACATCCAAACTTCATGCCTTCAGATTAGCTCAAGAACAGTGCAGAGAGTGCTTCATGGAATGGGTTTCCTGGTCGAGCAGCTGCATGGATGGATGGATGGTTTATTGTCACATTGTACAAGTACAAAGTGAAATTACATTCTCCGGGACCAGTGTTAAGGCACTGGGAGCCCTGAGTCAGAGAAGCCGCAATAGCACTTTTGCACACAGCCCTACACTCTTCAGGACAGGGAGAGAAACATAGAAAGATAAACATTAGGAGGAGACAAAAAAATATGACCACAGATTATTCTCACAACAGGACAACAGTCTGTCTGCATGCAAAAAATCCCCATAGCACATACAAGCATTGATAACACAGACAGTAAGCAGTGAGAGGCGTGATTCATCCAGATAGGGGGGGGGGGGGGGGGGGGGGGGGCTAGAGGCCTGGCACAGGCGAGTGTGGATTTGGCTTTTGCCAGGAGATCGGTACTTGTCTGACTGCTTTGTGCCAAGTGTAAGGTTTGGTGTATGGGGGGATTATGGTGTGGTACCCCCTAGTTCCAGTGAAAGGAACTCTGAATGCTTCAGCATACCAAGTCATTTTGGACAATTCCATGTTCCCAACTTTGTGGGAACAGCTTGAAGCTGGCCCCTTCCTCTTCCAACATGACTGCACCAATGCACAAAGTAAGGTCCATAAAGACATGGATGGAGACTGGTGTGGATGAACTTGACTGACCTGCACAGAGTCCTGACCTCAACCTGATAGAACACCTTTAGGATGAATTAGAGCAGAGACTGAGGGCGTACTCACACTAGGGTCTGTGATCCGGGCCTGGGCACGGTTCCCTGCCGAAGCACGGTTTGTTTGACTAGTGTGATCGCTCCGAACCGTGCCCGGGCCCGCTTGAAGAGGTTGGCCAGGGCACAATATACTTGGACTCGTGTGATTGGTTCATTTTGCCGTTACTCAAACATGACGTATGTAATGTGTAATGTGGTCAGATGAGATGAAAATAGAGATTTATGGCCTAAACTCCACTCACCGTGTTTGGAGGAAAAAGAAGGAAGAGTACAAACCCAAGAACACCAGGGCGACTGCACTGCATTGAGGGGAGGATGGATGGAGACATGTATCGCGGGATATTGGCCGAAGTACACCGCCCGAGCAACTAAGGAGTGGCTACATAAGAAGCATCTCCAGGTCCTGGCGTGGCCTAACCAGTCTCCAGATCTGAACCTGATCGAAAATCTCTGGAGACACCTGAAACTCTGTGTTGCACAGCGACAGCCTAGAAACCTCAAGGATCTGGAGAAGATCTGTATGGAGGAGTGGGCCAAAATCCCTGCTGCAGTGTGTGCAAACCTTGTAAAGAACTACAGGAAACATCTTACTTCTGTAATCGCAAACAAAGGTTTCTGAACCAAGTATTAAGTTTCGTTTTTCTAATGTATCAAATACTTATTTCCTGCAATAAAATGCAAATTAATGAGTTAAAGTATTAATAATAATTAAAAGTCCTTCAGTGTGATTTTTTGGATTTTGTTTTTAGATTCCATCACTCACACTGGAAGAGCACCTATGATTACAGATTTCTACATGCATTGCAAATGTGAAAACCTGCAAAATCGGCAGCGTATCAAATAATCTTTATGTGCTGGCATAAGTTTCTAACATTAGACGTATTACATTACCTTACTCAGTGACAAGTATATGTTCATGCAATTACGTATTAAGAGTCTGTGATGATGGTGATCTTTATGTCTTTAGGGAAACATAATACTGAGTGCAGTTGGAGCTTTCCAATGGAAAGGGGGATACCAGGAGTATAATTCACTTGGACAAGCCTCCTCCTCCTTTCAGAACGGCAGTGAGCATGACAGTTACTTAGGTAAGAATCCAGCTATTTTAACAACTATAATTAGTAGAGGAAAAATGTAAGATGTCACTTATATTTATTTTCCAAAAAGCTACCTGATATAAGATTACAAGAGGAACAGTAATCTTACAAAATAACTATTGAGAACAGAAACAAAAAGCAGTCGAAATATATATAAAAATCCTTAAAATTACTTTTTTAAAGAAAATAAATACTTGCTTTGAGACTTGGTCACATAGCTGACTTAGGAACATCTGGGGACCTCTAGAATCTCAGATAAAAGTGATTCCTTAGTCAATTCCAGTAGGTGGTGTGACGCACAAGGGAAGTGCAAAAATAAGGAAGTGATCATGCCAGTCTCAGGAATAACGGAGATGTAATGAATAAAAAGTGCACCAACTCAAAACCCATAACTAATCTGAATTAAGGAAACAATAACCATTAGTCAGCTTGTACATAGTTAAGACATACATAGACAGACAAACAACCCTCAGGTGGCGAACACCCAAGGTGGCGAACCCCCTCAGGTGGCGAACCCTCAGGTGGTGAACCCCCTAGGTGGCGTCACCTGAGGGACCAACACAATGCAACAAGGACTAAAAATACATAAATACTGCTGGCCCCTTCCATACTATGACAGGTGGTCATAATTTTTCTCCAAACATGGGAGTTTGAGGTACTGGTTCCCAAACACAGAATCATTTCAGTTGCAGAATATTTATAATAATAATAATAATAACATTTTATTTAAGAAGCGCCTTTCAGGAAACCCAAGGACACTGTACAGGTAATAAAAGCATAGAAAAGTAAAAAGTAGATCAAAATACAGTATTACAGAACTAAAATGACCAATAAAATAACCAATAAAACAAATTAAAACAAATATTGCTTAGCTGTAGGCTATCTGGAAGAGGTGAGTTTTCAAATGAGCTTTGAATGCTGAGAGGGATGAACAAGAGCGCAGGTCGAGTGGCAGACTGTTCCAGAGCTTTGGACCAACCACACTGAAGGCTCGATCACCAACAGTGCACAACTTGGTGCTGGGCACCTGAAGTAGATGCCGCTCGGATGAGCGCAAGGTGCGCACTGGAGTGTAGGACTGAAGCAGACCACCTAGATAAGATGGTGCACAGCCATGCAGTGATTTGAACACCAGTACAATCACCTTGAACTGTATGCGGTACTGAACCGGGAGCCAGTGTAGATGTTTCAGCACAGGTGTAATGTGCTCCCAGGATTTGGTGCAAGTTAAAATCCTTGCAGCTGCGTTTTGCACATGTTGCAGCCTGTTAAGCAGCCGAGCCGGAAGTCCATGCAGAACAGCATTGCAATAGTCAATTCGTGAAGTAACGAATGCGTGGACGAGAGCCTCAGCGGCATTTTGGGAGAGGAATGGCCGGATTCTGGCGATGTTCCTGAGATGAAAGAAAGCTGTCTTACAGGTATTCTTGATGTGCTGATCAAAAGAGAGTGTTGAATCTAGAGTGACTCCCAGGTTTCTAATAAGGGGTGATGAATTTACAATAAAACCAGGAAATGAGACAGTAACATTGCTAATCTTCTTCACATTAGCTGGAGAAGCAATTATTACAGCCTCTGACTTATCACTATTTAGGCTAAGAAAATTCTCAACCATCCATGACCTCACATCAATTAGGCACTTTAGCAGAGCAGGAGGCGGTAGGCTGAAAGAAGGTTTGGAATAAATGTAAATCTGGACATCATTAGCAAAGCAATGAAACTGCAACCCATGCCCACGGATAATGTCGCCAAGTGGGAGCAAGTAAAGTATGAAGAGGAGTGGGCCAAGGACCGAACCCTGCGGGACACCATGCGACAGAATGCACGAGTCAGATCTAAAACCTCCCACTGAAACAAACTGATGCCTGTCAGTGAGGTAGGACTGGATCCAAGCAAGTACAGTTCCAGATATTCCAATCTGATTACAAAGGCGCGTAAGTAAGATGTTATGGCAGACTGTGTCAAATGCAGCTGTGAGGTCCAACAATACAAGTAGATTTACAAATCCCTGATCGGCTGCCCTAAGCAGATCGTTAGTCACCCTCACTAGTGCAGTTTCAGTGCTGTGATTTTTCCTAAAGCCGGACTGAAACACCTCAAATAGATCATTTGATTCAATGTGTTCAATCAACTGAGCAGCTACAGTTCGTTCCAGAATTTTAGAGAGGTATGGAAGATTTGAGATAGGTCTGTAGTTCGCCAGAACATCAGGATCTAGGCCATTTTTCTTGAGAATAGGAGTAATGGACGCTAGCTTCATGGAAGCTGGGACTGTGCCTGAGATCAATGAAGCGTTAATACACTGGGTAATAAGGGGGCAGACTGAGGTAAGACACGCTTTCACCCAGGATGTTGGGGCCGGGTCGAGTTGGCATGTAGTGGCTCTTGAAGAAGTAATTAATTGAGAGATGTAACTTTCCTGCACAGTCTCAAAAGAGGACAGACAACTGCCAGTGTAAAGTGTAGAAGAGGAATCATAACCAGCAAATGGTGGAATGGATGGAAATTGTGAATAAATTGATGCTATTTTATGATTAAAGAATACCATGAACCGAGAACATAGTTCTATTGATGGAATTGTGTTTAAGCATTTTGCAGGCTGGAGTAGCTTATTTATTGTTGAAAACAAAACTCTGGGATTGACTTGGGTACTATGAATGACATTTGTGTAGTAGAAAGTTTTGGCTTTCTTTAGTTCCTCCTTGTAATTGGCGACATAGTCCTTGTAAGCATGAGCATGCACAGTTAAGCCAGTTCTCTTCCAGAGACGCTCAATTTGTCGTCCAGCAGCTTTCATTTTGCGCAGCTCTGGTGTAAACCAAGGAGCAGAATGAGAAAATGTAACTGTGCGAGTTCTATAATATTTGGTGTATTCCTTAGATATATTTAATTCCAAGAATGTATGTGTTCCCATTACCAGGTTATTCAATGGCAGTAGGAAGAACACAGTATGATAGATACGTTATTCTGGGAGCTCCAAGACATGGACACAAAGGAAGAGTGACCATCTCATCACTGACCACAACAAAGCAGCTGCATTTGGATCCTCCAGAGGTTGCACATGTGACAGTTCCTTTATAACCACATACAATACTATACTAACAAGTAAAACAAAAACCAAAGTTTTCAGAACATTACAGTAGTTGACAAAAATGGCTTAAACACCAATGCATAAAATTATACTTTTATAGCAATAATGACATGGTCTAAGACCCTGATACTTCAACAGTGGAACTTTCACAGTCCCATTTGAGAACTATGAAAATGTCACTTTCTCATAGCCTCAAATAGGTGCCTACTATGGAGATGGAGTGGGTGTTGTAGACCTGAACGCTGACTCCTATGCAGATCTACTACTAGTTTCTGCTCCACTGTATATAGATGATGATCAAGAAGGAAAAATCTTTGTCTACTCCTTTTCACACAGGGTAAGGAGAAAGCAGAGCAGCTGCTTAGTTATCATTTACATTTCTCATAAACCAAAAGCCTAATTTTTTTCCCTCAGGTTATATACAAAAAGCACTTCACTTCTTGCCATTGCAGACTTATAGTGGCTATTTATTGGTTGCCTCTTTTAAGTTTTATTTTCATACTTTTTAAGAACTAACTTCTTTTGTATAATTTTCATCAGTCACAATCACAGGTACTATTTGTACAGACACTGGAGGGAATGGTAGGACAAAAAGGTAGGTTTGGATCTTCTCTGGCCAGCCCAGGAGATCTAAACGGGGATAAGTTCACAGATGTAGTTGTAGGAGCTCCTCTGGAGGATGATGGACAGGGAAGCATCTACATCTTTAATGGAAGATCAGATGACATCTCTAAAACCTTCTCTCAGGTAAGGGAAAGCAAGAAAGAGATTATGAATGATGCATTTTACAATCATTGACTCTGCCTAAATTGTTGCTAATTCCCCATTTTGTGATGACAGAGAATCAGTGGTTCATCTATACTCAGAAATCAAGGGTTTTTTGGCTTGTCTTTGAGTGAATTTGCTCTGGACCACAGTGGAGATGGTCTACTAGATATTGCTGTTGGAACAAAAGGAACAGTCATATTGTTCAGGTTTGAACAAATGTAGTCAGCAACACACAACTAAGCTTTTGCCACTGTATAAACAAATCATGTTTCAAAGTGTGTATTCATATGTATGTTTATGTTGTGTGTGGGAACTTTAGGTCCAGACCAATTGTGACTTTGGTGACCACAGTGACCTATAATCCATCCAAAATCCCAACCAAAATCACCAATTGTGAAAAGCCTTTAGAAAACACCTTGCATTTGTGTTTCAGGATGAGCTTGTTAAGTTACAGTCAGAAAAAAGGTATGTACAGATGTGCAAAAGTCTTATAAACACCAGGAGATTCTAAACTGTTAATCTGAACGGAAAATGTTTATGGTCAAGTAGTAGGGGAGTTGATCTTGTGATTTGAGGGTTGTAGGTTTCACGTCCCACACTAGGCCATGACTGAAGTGCCCTTGAGCAAGGCACTTAACCACAACTGCTCCCTGGGTGCAGTGGATAGGGCTGCCCAGTGCATACACAGCCATATAGTGTTCACTAGTGTGTGTTCTCACTGCACAGATGGGTTAAAGGTGAAGGAAGAAAGAAGAAATTCTGACTGGGGTGTAAATCACAATTGGAAACTAAAAAACACTTAAATCTGCCTGTAAAGACATACAAGGTGCAATTTGTAGTTGGATATTGTATTAAGGTTGTAACTATGATGAAATACATATATCCAAATTATACATTACATTTACTTTAGAACTCTGAAGGCTCTAATGTTCATAACATTCCAAATTGTGTAAGATGTATGTCAATTTATTGCAATGAGGTGGGCATAATTGTACAATAGGGGATATGACGTTTAAAATTTGCTCAGGTGCTGTACCCATTTTTGTTTAAAACAATGTTAGTGCTTCTGCTGCTTCAGACTTTCTCTTCTTGCAAATGCAAGAGCAATTTGGTATTTGTGTGTCGTCAAGTAGGCATGTAAAGATTTGTCTAATTTTTCATTACAGTATTTTGACTGTGAATATTTTCACCCTAAAATATATCTCACAATTGCATTTTTGTAAGGGAAAACATTTATCTTGTGACTATTGTACGCCAGGGTGATAAGAGGGTGGAAACATTCAGAGTAGAGTGAGAATGAATTGTGTGAGAATTCTCATTACATTCCAGGGTCAAAAAGCCAGGTAGACGGGAGAGAAATACACGATTTACTAGAATCACAGGGTTAGACATTTCATTGCAATAAACACAATGACCATAGAACCACAAACCATACCACATTGACTTGAAATGGCTGAACATGAAACAAAGACCAGACACTAGTGACCAAACACACAGGGATAAATATATATAGTAACTAGAAACAAAGCAAGGAACTGCAAGAGATCACCCCGCCCCCGCTGTCTATCACATCCATTGTTTCCCCTTTTGCCTCGTCTTTCCATTCTCTGTGTTTACCTTTTCCCCGCTTCAGTTCAGCCCCTTGTTCTAGTCATGAGTTTCACCTGTGTCATGATTCAGTCTTCACCGTGCATTTAAACCTCTCGTCTCACCCTGTCCTCGTTGGTCATTGTTGGTTGTACTCCAGTAGCTTTTCCCTCTGCTCTACAGTGTCTCTGGACTCCTGCCTACCTGAATTGATTCTCATTATTGTATTTCCGTTTGGTTTTTGGTTTTTTCTCTCCCCTAAACTAGTTTTGTAATCTGTTGTTCACCTCTGTGCCGTTTAGTTCCTACTGCTCTGTTCCCCTTGTGTTCTTTAGCAAGGTCGTTGTATTACGACTTGTTTTCATGCTTGACTTGGCTTAGTTTCGCATGTGTGTCTCGTGTTTTTTTCTGGTTTCGTTTTTCCAATGTACTTACTTTTAGTCTGTTTCTTTCTGTTTAGTCTTTTATTTAGCCTGCCCTTTAGGTATCCTGCCTGGTGTTATAATGTTTACTGGTCTTGGCTTATCACCTTGTCTACCCCACTGTCTATTTAGTCCAGTCTTGTTCATACCGAAGTTAACTCAGTGTTAATTTTAGTACATCTTTATGTAATTTAAATATTTAGTTGTATCACAGTTTAAGGGAATGAGAGATCTTAATCTAACTGCATGCTGCAAACACAACCACACCCACAGATTCAATATAACTCAACTTCTTTTGGTAATTACTCTAATCAGTGCATATGTGCCAGTCCTTTAAACAATGAGAGATATGATATGACCTAACAGTTCTGCTCTGACTGGCCTCCAAGGTTTGATTCTTGGGCCATTTCACTCTTTCAGAAACCTAATTTTCTATTTCAACAAAATAGAATAATAGTGCTTACCAGAGGTGGAAAGATTACTGAAAAATTGTAATTGAGTAAAAGTATCATTACTTTGCCTAAAATCTACTCAGAGTAAAAGTAAAATTACCCATCTCAAAATTTACTTGAGTAAAAGTACAAAATTACTTCATTTAAAATGTAATTTGAGTAAAAGTTAGTTACTTTCAGTTATTTAATGCATGGATGAATCATGAACCAAATTCAACACAAGTTGTTTTAATCGATTTTAGTGTATTTAAGTGCACATCAACGCTTGCAAAAAGGTCAGCTGGGCTCAGGGACATACTTCCTCACAGCACAAGGACAGTCACAACCTGTACCATAAAGTGCAAACAATTTTCAGTCATATTGTCCAATGGACAAAACTATGATAAGAATAAAGAAATTATATTCTTTATAAATTATAAATTATTCAAAAAACAAAATGCACACAAAATTAAGTGCCCACAAGATGCTACAAATCAAACTAAAATGCAACAGGATTCCACTACTCACAATAAAATGCCCACAGGATCCCACATCAAAAATAAAAAAATGCTCATAGGATCCCACAATTTAAAAGTAAGTGCTCACAGGATCCAACTATTCAAAATACAGTGCCCACCGGATCCCACTATTCACAATAAAATGCCCACAGGTTGCCACAACTCAAAATAAAATATAAAATGACCACAGGATCCCACATCTCAAAATAAAACAAAATGCGCACAGGATTCCACTATTTAAAACGCTCACAGGATCCAACTATTCAAAATACAGTGCCCACAGGATTCCACTTTTCACAATAAAATGTCCACAGGATCCCACAGAACCTGATAGATAGAAGATTTAAAGATAGAACAATCTCATCCTTTTGGAAAAAACGTGCACCAGATTACGACCTGATTATGAGACAATGGAAAGGGCGCGCGCAAGGCAAGGCCATACAATTGGCCTTCAGTTCTGGGACTCGAAGTTTAAATTACTGCCCGCATTTAATTTTTCACCATCAATATTTTTTTACTCAGTAATTTGAGGCCGTTCAAATGTAGTGAAGTAAAACTACTTGGGTCAAAATGTACTCAAGTAAAAGTAAAAATTAAATATTTCAAAAACTACTCAGAAAATTACAAATTACTCATAAAAAGTACTCAATTACAGTAATTTGAGTAAATGTAATTAGTTACTTTCCACCCCTGGTGCTTACCCCTTGCTTTGGCAGAGTTTCAGCTGATTTACTGAAGTTATACTCTTAAGCCTTTGGTTGCTTCTAAATATGTGCTTGTTTACAAGATGTTCAATTTGGTCTTGTAACGATTACAGGTATATGTGTATCCTTCTCTGATGAGAAAGAAGGATCTATTTTCTGTTTTTGATTTTCAAACTGCTGAAGAAGTTTCACTGTTTCCACTGCCAGGTCTCAATATTTCTCAATATCTGCAATATCTTTTGTGGTTCAAAAGTTATCAGAAGTCTTTCAGAACATTGCAATTGGGAAGGTTTGATGTGTTTAATGTGCTGTACATGGTGTTAAACATGGTGCTCTGTGTTCAGTACCAGGGACAGCACATTGAACACATTGAACACACTGAACAGGCTGTGTTCAATAGCTCTTTAATAAACTAAAGCAGTTTATGCTGGGATTCCTTATCCACTGGAGCACTCCGGTAAGAGAGGTGACACGGAGACAGGGAATGCAGTTTTGGTCTTTACTTTGACTAGTAGCTCAGCAGGAGTGTACAGAGTTACAGTGGAATGGTTTTCTGGAATAACAAATACAAACACTAAGTCCAAGAAAGACACAACCATTCTTCATATATGAACTTTCTTAGTTACAAACGCTAATAATGTGATTAAATCGCACATTAATTAAATAGTAGTGCATTTTACATCTCTGCTGCTAAGCTCATGTAATATCTATAACTTTAGTAAATATAGTTAACTGTACTTAGCGGTAGGATAATTAAAATAACTAGCACAGCTACAAATAACAACACAACCAGAAGATATGTGACTAAAGTTTCATGAGCTGTAAACTGACCTCTTCACGAACACATTAACTGAACTCTTTCAGTGAGGAAACAGAAAAACGTCTAGCTTGCTGCTGCAGCTAAACACCGGGTGCTGAGGACCTCCTCAGCGCTGCCCAACTATCGCCTGAACTAAAACCCATTCTATGCCTGTCTTAGGCCCCGTCCACACGACGCCGGAGGTTTTTAAAAACGGAGGTTTTTGTCTCCGTTTTAGCCTCCCGTCCACACGACGCCGGAGGTTTTTAAAAACGGAGGTTTTTGTCTCCGTTTTCAAAAATATCTCTGTCCACACGACACCGGAGGTTTTTAAAAACGGAGCTTTTTGTCTCCGTTTTAGCCTCCCGTCCACACGAAAACGGAGGTTTTTGAAAACGCCTTCCAAGGTGGAGACTTTTGAAAACTCCGGTCTCTGCGTTGTCGTGTGGACGGGGAAAACGCATGTTTAGGAAAACACTGACGTCACATAGGGATTCTGCGCATGTCTTTTTTTGTTTACATTCGTTCAGCTTGTTCAGCATGGACAGCTCCGTGATTGCTTTCGTTGTCACTGCAATTGGCGTATTATTAACATGTGTACAGTTTAATTTAATGTTACTTTCGCATTACATAACACAGCGGAGGTGCCTAAATGCGCTGCGTTCAGTTTTTTCAAATCGTTCCCATAATCCCTTTCGTGTCATATTTGGTCGCTAAGTTTAGTGTTATAATGTCTGTAATGTGCTTGTGATAAAGTGCTATGTGATGAATGTGTCTGTACAATGTAAGCTTCTAATCGATGTATGTATGAGTGTTTTTAATGTGCTTGTCAAACCTACCACCCCCGTGTGTTCGTACTCATTCGATACCCCGCACCCATTCAATGTATGTGTAAGTCCGAGTTCACAAGCATTACCCGTTGTGTTGAAACAGGGCTGCTTTCTAATAAAGAAAGCAAGTATTCAAAATGGCTCGTTCCCTGAATCAATCATCCGCATTACACGCTACATTATTGTTAACTTTGTAAATCCTGTAAAGCGCTTTGGGACAACGTGTGTCGTGAAAAGCGTTATACAAATATATTTGATTTAATTTAATTCTTCAAGTGTTTTGATGTCATTCTGTGGGAAGTACGATCGCCCTCTACTGGGCTGGCATGTTAATTGCAGCGTTTCACGGCTGCGTATCAGCTGCGTATCCATGCTGAACAAGCTGAGCGAATGTAAACAAAAAAAAGACATGTGCAGACTCACTATGTGACGTCAGCGTTTTCCTAAACATGCGTTTTCCCCGTCCACACGAATACGCCGAGACCGGAGTTTTCAAAAGTCTCCACCTTGGAAGGCGTTTTCAAAAACCTCCGTTTTCGGTGACCGAAAACGCCGTTTTCGTGTGGACGGGAGGCTAAAAACCTCCGTTTTTAAAAACCTCCGGCGTCGTGTGGACGTAGATATTTTTGAAAACGGAGACAAAAACCTCCGTTTTTAAAAACCTCCGGCGTCGTGTGGACGTAGATATTTTTGAAAACGGAGACAAAAACCTCAGTTTTTAAAAACCTCCGGCGTCGTGTGGACGTAGATATTTTTGAAAACGCTGATCGTGTGGACGGAGATATTTTTGAAAACGGAGACAAAAACCTCCGTTTTTAAAAACCTCCGGCGTCGTGTGGACGGGGCCTTAGTGTGCCCCCTAGTGGCGCCAGAAATAAAGTCTTAGAAACTGAAGGGAATTCGCAACAGGCTGAGTATTGAATATCTTTTGAAATTTTTGAGATATTGCATATTTTGCAAATGACGTTTTCTCCTTTTTTTAAGATTTGTCTGCAAACATTCAATATACCATAAAGCTTGATGCAAAACGACAGAGCAATCGAGCATTCTTTTTAGCAAAAAATCGCGATCTGTCCGGAAATACGACTGTTATCTTGGATGAGGTATGTAAAGATCATCACTTCTGGATAGAGGTGAGTGCCATGCTGGCTTTGTTCTGGCAGATCTTTTAAAACTTGAGTTTATGCAAATTCAGTGATCTAGTTAAGAACTGAGAAAAGCTATTTAATTTCACCACCCACTTTTGGAAACACTTAGTTTGCATGTACAGTTGTGATCAAATTTATTCAACCCCCACTGAAATAAAGTGTTTTGGCCAGTTTGACATTGATTTTGATCATTTCAGTCATCTTATTTACAATTATATCAAAGAGGCACTTATAAATTAGACAAACATAACATAATATTTATGATGGAATAACCACAAATGTCTTTACTGTGCTCACATCATTATCAGTTTTATTCAACCCCCTAGTGACATTATTTTTTAGTACTTAGTACAACATCCTTTTCCAGTTATGACAGCTTTCAAGCGTGAAGCATAGCTTGACACAAGTGTCTTGCAGCGACCTATGGGTATCTTAGCCCATTCTTCATGGGCAAAAGCCTCCAGTTCAGTCACATTCTTAGGCTTGCGCACTGCAACTGCCTTCTTTAGGTCCCACCAGAGGTTCTCAATTGGATTTAAGTCTGGTGATTGCGATGGCCACTCTAGAATGTTCCAGCCTTTCATGTTCAACCATGCTCTAGTGGACTTGGATGTGTGCTTCGGATCATTGTCCTGTTGGAAGGTCCAACGTCTCCCAAGCCGCAGGTTTGTGACTGACTCCATCACATTTTCCTCCAAGATCTCCTGGTACTGAAGGGAATTCATGGTACCCTGCACACGTTGAAGCTTTCCTGTACCATTAGAAGCAAAACAGCCCCAAAGCATAATTGACCCCCCGCCATGCTTCACAGTAGGCAAGGTGTTCTTTTGTTCATAAGCCTGGTTCTTCCTTCTCCAAACATAGCGCTGGTCCATTGTCCCAAACAGTTCTAATTTAGTTTCATCTGACCACAGTACACTGTTCCAAAACCTTTGTGGCTTGTCCACATGACTTTTGGCATACTGCAGTCGACTTTTCTTGTTCTTTGGAGTCAGCAAGGGGGTGCGTCTGGGCGTTCTGGCATGGAGGTCTTCGTTATGCAGTGCGCGCCTTATTGTCTGAGCTGAAACTTCAGTGCCCACATCTGACAGGTCTTTTTTCAGTTCCTTAGCAGTCACGCGGGGATTTTTCTCCACATTACGCTTCAGGTAGCGCACAGCAGTCGCGGTCAGGATCTTCTTTCTGCCACGACCAGGTAACGTTTCCACTGTGTCCTTTAACTTGAACTTGCGAATGATACTTCCGATAGTGTATCTTGGAATATTTAACAACTTCGCAATCTTTTTATGCCATTCTTTATTGCCAATCTTTATTGCCATTCTTGTGAAGAGCAATAACCTCTTCTCTTGTCTTCTGGGACCATTCTCTTGCCTTCACCATGCTTGGAAACACACCAGTAGATGTCTAGAAGGAGCTGAGTATCACAGTCCTTTTAAATCTGCCTAATTGGTGCTTATCATGCTTGATTGCTGCTCGTTGACATCCACAGATGTTTTCAATACCTGATGGAAAACACTGGAATGAACCTCTGTTCTTAGGAGTGGTAGTCGTAAAGGGGTTGAATAATTGTGTCAATGAAGAAATCACAAAAAGGCCATTTAATACTTTATGACAAAAAAAATTGATGCTATCTTAGTTGCATTTAGTTCTTTAACAAGTCCTTGTAAGATTTCATTATGAACACAATTACAAATGTGCACTGAATTCCATAAAACCCTTCGCAGCATTGGGGGTTGAATAAATTTGATCACAACTGTATACTCACTAGCGACCATTTTGGGCACACCTATCTCACAGATGCTTTATACAGGTGTACAGATTATAGATTGCAGCCCATCTGTTGTAAAAAAAAACAATTCATCAGATATAATCTACCCCATCAGTTTGTAATGAGAGCACGACAGCTGGCTGGATACTAATTATCGTTACACTAAATCCCATATCCACTTTCATATTTCACATCGTCTATACATCAAATTAATCTGAAACTATAGTCAAAATGTCAGTGTTCAGTAAAATCTTGCAAATCAGTATAAATCTGTTAGGATCAATAATGCTCCCATCTGTTGCTACTAAAGCCTACAATTTTTTGTTGTTTCCTGCCCCACAGGCCTGCCCTGAGGATGCTCTAAACCCACTGTCCAATGAGTTAACATTTACATTTGAGGGCCTCCCTACTAACACAATGGAAAACCTAAGGCCCATCCTACATCCAAGCATAAAGAACACTTCAGATCATAATGTAAGGAAAGACAGAGAGTGAGCCTTTCATCTAAAAGTAACAACAGACACAGAAATACAGCAACAAAATACAAAATATAAGGAAGCCGGTTTTAATTTAACAAAATCCACCTTAGCTGCATTTATCTACAGTAGTTGCCATCTGAGTAGAATTATAATGAGAACTAAACTTAGTAGTAATGTCATTGACAGTGTAAACTAATTTCACAGCTGGATTTTGAAATAAACTGTGGAAACGATAACGTCTGCACTGACAATCTCAAACTGGATTTCAACTTCTCTGGGTATGGACTTTATTTGTAAAACACAAACATGTAATTATTTGTAAAACACAATCCCAGTAATATACTCATCAGAGGTCACAATGTGGTTACAGTTCATTTACTGTCTGAAGAAAATGTAATCCACTTCAATATTTATCTTTATATTGTTACTTTATTTATTATCTTTAGTGTATTGACTTCATATAACTTTTTCCAGATCCTCAGATATACAAGTTGGAATCATGCAAGATTTGAATGTCATGGTGTTTGTGCAGAACAGAGGGGAAAACTCCTACAACAGTCACATAACTCTTTCCTACCCCTTTGGACTGTCATTCAGGAAATTCACCAGAAAACAGGCAAGACCAGTATCGACACACATTTCTTGCCCTACTTGGACACACATTTATTGCTCTACTAGCTTATGCTCTATGGGCCCAAAGTGTGCCAGGAAAACATCCCCCACACCATTACACCACCACCAATACCAGCCTGAACTGTTGACACAAGGCAGGATGTATCCATGCTTTCATGTTGTTAACGCCAAATTCTTACCCTACCATCTGAGACCAGGCAACATTTTTCCAATCTTCTATTGTCCAATTTTGGTGAGACTGTGCGAAGTGCAGGCTCAGTTTCTTGTTTTTAGCTGACAGGAGTGGCACCCGGTGTGGTCTGCTGATGTAGCCCATCTGCCTCACGGTTCAACATATTGTGCATTCAGAGATGCTCTTCTGCATGCCTCGGTTATTTGAGTTACTGTTGCCATTCTGTCAGCTCCAACCAGTCTGGTCATTCTGCTCTGACCTCTGGCATCAACAAGGCATTTGCACCCACAGAACTTCTGTGGATATTTCTGTGGATTGGATATTTTCTCTTTTTTGGACCATTTTCTGTAAACCCTAGACATGGTTGTGCATGAAAATCCCAGTAGATCAGCAGTTTCTGAAATAAGACCAGCCCGTCTGGCAACAACCATGCCACGTTCAAAGTCACTTAAATCACCTTACTTCCTCATTCTGATGCTCGGTTTGAACTGCAGCAGATTGTGTTGGCCACGTATACATGCCTAAATGCATTGCGTTGCTGCCATGTGATTGGCTGATTTGACATTTGCGTTAATAAATAAAGTGGCCTGTGAGTGTATATACAGGTTAGTACACATCATTTAGGGCATTTAGCAGACGCTCTTATTTTATATTAACATACCGCTTGTTACAATAGGCCAGTCCCAGGGCTCAGGGGCGACGCCCATTGCCAGACACACCTCCACAATGACACTTCCCCGCTCAGCCACCCGCCTACTGACACACCTTCCTATTACTCATGCGCCTGTTATTATTTTATCCCACCCTATAAACACCTAAAGGTCCCGCGATTCAGTGCTGTGTATTCCTTGAGCCTGTCCAGAAAGAGACAGCATAATCCACAACCTGAATGTGTTGTCTTTTGCTCCTCGAGCATGCCGAGTCAGTTTGGGACTGTATTGCAGGGCCTAGCGCCTTCTTTCTGTTCTTTGGTGAGCCGTTTTGCATACTTCTCTGTTAACATGGACATTAAAGACTTAACAGCTGCAATCTCGCCTCCTGCTGCTTCTGCCTCGTCACAGTGCTCCATTTCATACTAACAGGAATTGTTGAATCATTGCTATGCAAATGTTTCCATGGTTACTTTCAACATAATATTAAACCTAAAATAGCTATGCTTGATATTCTACATTGTTTACCTTCTTTTTTGTTTCCAAATGTGGCTAGCTTGTCCCTTTCCATTTTACATTACACTATGGGACAATGGTGTCCATCCAAACCATACTCAAACAACCATGCTTTTTGAGTATACTCACCTTTGACATTTTTAGCTATAGGCTACTATATACTCAAAAACTAGTATTAATCAGTATTAATAATCAAACATTATTTGAGATGGTTAGGATGTTGCTGAGCCGCTTTGTATTTGTCATACATGTTGCTGTGGCTCTTTGTATTTGTCATACATGTTGCTGTGTGTAATGTGCTAGTGCTAGGAGGCAGACACACTCGTAGAGAGCAAGGTCTATCAAGAACTGGGCTGATATCCCTATTTGGGGTAACATTGCCCACACGAAGCACATGTGACCAACGCAGTATCTTAACTAACAGTAAAGCAATGATCACCGATCACTAGAGGGAGATCAGGAGAATCAAAGAAGACACAAACACAAAGGAAAGTACTCATAAATCCTAACAGATATATTTACAGGAAACAGAACACAAGCAAAGTACATTCTACACTGTACTAGAACTACAAGCTGACAATATAAGTCAAGACTACTAACAACAACCTACATAAAAATATACCTACAAAAGGGAAGAACTAGCTGACAAACTGAGACATGACATATGAACACAGTACAGGGGACGGAAGAAAAAAAAAACTAAGGAAACCAAACTGAAGCCATTAGCATGAACTTGAGCGGATGCGAGAGACAGCCAGAAAGTACAAAAGCAAACTAGAATAACATTAATGTATCATATGTAATCTGGTACCCACATCATGTATTTGTGATTGTAGTTATTGAAGTGTGCTTTGTATTGCTTTAAATATGTGTATATCATAAATAATGATAACAAATAATCCTTGTTTTACCTTCTGCCCAATAGGGCAGAGTGGAATGCACATCTTTGGACAGTGATCAAAAGGTTTCTCTGGGAACCACTACCTGTCACATCAGTAAACCCATCTTCAGGGAGAATGACTTGGTGAGTCAAAAACATTTGATCTGCAGTTATATAGTTAGTTGAAAAAAGGGGAATTGATCAAATGCTGATCAGTAATGTTAGATCAGTATAGGATTAGTATTGGTATAGTCAGGATTGGGTTGCAAGTTGTTGTTAGAATAGAGCTAAATTAAATATTAACTCATGATTAGTATATTAGTGACTGTTATGATTGGGTGGAAACAGTCATTGAAAAATATTCACTACATTAGCAAAGAATAATAATTTTTATATTTCATTGTATACACTGACCCCCATGAAGGTGGCATCGAAATGACCAATATAAAGTATTATGTGAATGTTTTCTGTTCATTTGTGCTGTATTTGTACTGGAAATTGCTACAAAAGTCATCATTTTTGCTTCTTCCTGCTTTTGAGAAATTAAACAATATGCCTATGATTACCTGTGTTGTCAACCAACCCTTCTGATCAACAACCAAGTCACAACAAAAGTGTGTTGTTGGTTTGTTTTAAATTTGTAAATTTTAAAATTTGTGCTGGTCTGTACTATTTAAGAAAACATTAGCTTTTTCCACACACACACACACACACACACACACACACACACACACACACACACACACACACACACACACACACACACACACACACACACACACACACACACACACACACACGTTGCTTTACACAGCAACATCTGAGAGAGATGTTCATTTATAATAAAAGTCCATAACAATTATGTTACACAACTGAATCTTACCTGCATTTCTCCTTCCTAATGAAGATTGTTTTCATGTTAGAAATGTTGTGTACAAGGTATTACACAACTGCAACAAAAATGTCTTAACTGCAGTCTATCTTTCACATAATTTAACTTGTATTGACATATATTCTTCCCAATCTCCAAGCAAGTCTATTGCTCTCTCTTTTCATTTATTTATTTACTTTTTATGTAGGCTTTGGGCAATTTATACAGTACGTCTAGTGTGGCCATTATGTAGTATTAATCCAGTATTAAAGGACCTTAATGAAATGTTTTGAATTAATTTAAATGTGTTGCTTATCTGGTTTTCTTACATTTACCATATTACTTAGTGGTAACTATGGTGGTCAGTTATTTAGTTCAGCTGTATGGCCCAATTTGACAGCAGCCTTTATGGCCATGAGGACACTTCTATGGGCTCATCCCATTAGCTTTATGGAATCAGAGTGTAAAATATCTAGAACTGACTCAACTGGGTCCAAGAAAACACTGGCAACAGTCTGGAGCATCTCTTTACTCAGAGGCAATAATTCATTGTTGCAGTCTATGGGACAAAGGGGAAGCCTTCAAATCAGCTTGGACTCATGTGGGTCCCATGTCTCTTGATCTACCTTCACTCTCAAGCTCCAATTTCACCACACAGAACACAATGCAAGAAATATAAGCAATGATTAGGAGCTGACCTGAATGTAGCTTCAGTTTTATGTTGCTTGAAAGTTTTGGTGTTTTGAGTGCCACCTTGTCGTTAAAGCTTATTACATCACATCTTTTGTCTAGCTGGCATTTTTGTGATTTGTAATTTGATGTAGCCTACCACTTTTTTGCCTGCTTGAGTCAGTGAGCTCAGTGGTTTATAATTCTGTACTCAAAACAATTGATTGAATGAAATCAGATCTTCAAGCTTCAAATTGCCTCTTTTCTAAGCAGACCCTAACAAAATTGTTAAAATTGTTAATAATCTTCTGGCCCCTACATCTGATCAATGTAATGCATTTCTTAGTTTTTTCACTAACAAAGTCTCAGTTATCTATCAGGATCTGCTGAAGGATTTGTCATCTTGTAAATTTTTCTCTTGTTTCTGACCAAGTTCCATTAGATTTAAATACATCTGCCATCACTCCGGTTATCAAAAAACAGAATCTTGACAATACTGTTCTAAATAATTATTGCCCAATATCTAATTACCATTTCTCTCAAAGATCCTCAAACATGTGGTGGCCTGGCAAGTACTTCTGTACATGTCTTCCAATAATCTCTTTGATAATTTCCAGTCTGGAGACAACTCTTGTTTATGTGTTAAATTACCTTATTCTCTACTCTGATAATGGCTATGCTTCTCTTCTTTTACTCCTCGATCTCACTGCTGCCTTTGATACAGTCAATTATGCAATACTGTTCTCACAGCTCCGTGATCTTGGTTTTTCTGGTACCCTTATTTCTTGGTTCACTTCATACCTTTCGGATAGACTTGGTCAGGGCTTGGTCCTAAGACCACTGCTCTTTTCCATTTATATTCTGCCACTCGGTGAGTTGTTATGGCAGTATGGATTACAAATCCATCTCTATGCTGATGACACTCAGCTTTAAACCTCATGCCCCTTTCCCACCCCCATCCATCACTAAATGTATCTTTGAACTCAACCTGTGGCTGCATGCTAATTTTCTTTTATTAAATGCCCATAAGACTGAGTTTCTTATCATTGGTACTAAGTCTGGGGCCCTTTCCCTTACATTGCTTACTGTTGCTGGTATGCTGGTCAATTCATCCCCTGTTGCACGTAATCTTGACGCTCTGTTTGATCCGACTCTTTCATTTGAACATCATATACGTTCACTCACTAAGTCAGCCTTCCTCCAACTCCGCAATATCTCCCGCCTTCGTTCATTTCTGTCTCCTACATCTGATGAATCCTTGGTTCACACTCTCATCACTTCTAAACTAGATTACTGCAACTCATCTGACCCTGGTCTCTGAGTTGTTCCGAGATTCAAGTTGAGCACCATGGGTCGATCTTTTAGTGTGGCAGCTCAGACCCTCTGGAACTCTCTTCCCCTCTCCCTCCGTCTCTTAACATCTCTTAACACATCCAAGGCTCAACTAAAAACCCATCTATTCAATCGACATTTTCTCACAACTTCAACTTTTTTATTGGAATTGTTTGCTGTTTTTCCAAGGATCCATTTGGGTCAGCTGAAGAAACATTCATTTGAAGTCTGCATTGAACCTACAACCTTAGCCACAAATGAACAGAAATGTTTACAATCTATTTCTGATCAAATGGGTTGCCTGCTTCACAGTAGCAATATGGCGTCAGTCTCCAGATATCCATATTCTTTTTCCAGGCCATGTTTGACATTACATATAGCATAAACAAAGACAATGATTTTGACCAGATGGTGACATTTACTGCAACAGCTGACAGGTATGTTCTAATATTCTACTGAATGATGCATTTCACATAATGAGTTGTATTTAAGTGGAACTTTTTCATATTTTGTTAAATGTTTTCAACCAATCACAGCACACTGTAGTTTTGGTCGTCAGTCTAGTGCTTTGTCTTTCCTTTGTCATAATTAATTCCCTGTGTGAATGAAAAGTCATGCCTGAAGTTGTACATAGACAACTCATGTAGCAGAATATTGTATGGCATGTTTGAGAATTTTTCTCTTGCTCTTTAGTTTCAAAAGACAATACAGACAACATTTTGGAAGCATTTAAATTATTTATTTTACAGTACAACTATTCCAAAACATTGACCTGTCACATTCAGAATGTCTCTATTTAGAATATGAATGGAACTCACCACAATCAACTGTTTCTGCATGTGTTGTAAAAAGAGTGATATCTACAATAAGCACTTTACCAAAATATACTAAACTTTACAGTGGCAATGACAAGCACTCTGAATACAGCGAACTCTCCAAAAACAGAACGATCGATGTCAAATATGCCATCTATGTAGCAATGATAAGGTATGTTCTTTTTTCTTCTTTATGTTAGTTCTTTCATTAATTTTTCCTTTCTACAAATTTAGCCATTTCCAGTTCCCAAAATTGCCATGCCATTTCTGATGAAGGGTAAAAAATAACCCTCATTTCCCATTAAGCCTATGAAAACTGTGTCACGGTCACAGCTCCGGACCCTTCCCTGTGGGCCTGTCGTTATGTCGTCTGCATGCAGTTATGTCCATGTTTGTAGTTCCGTGGGTGTGGGTTGTTTGTGAGCGTGTTCGTAGTCGCACCTGTGCCTTGTCTCGAGCTCACGAGGGTATGTGTTAATTACCAATTTAATGTGCGTTCGCGCAACGTCTTGTGCTCGTCTTTGTCTAAAGTTTCGTGCCTGTGTGAGAGGTCTGTTTACGCTTGCCCTCCGCACGGAGCTTACACGTGTGTTTGTTGTCATTAAACGTTTTATGTGCACTGTTCGACGCTCGTCGTGCCTCCTCCTTCCAGCGTCACAAACTGCATATGAAAACACAATATGAAAACACATAGTTAAATCTATTAACATTGTCCTACATCTCAATATACTCAGCATACTGAGAAAATTTTTCTGAGAAAATTTTTTTTTGATCCTGTACACACTAACAAGTTCAACATTTAGGCATCTGTTCAAGTTTTAATAACAATATACTACTGATTTTATGTCAAGGCATGAGAATTCCAGCATACATATTAACTTCACTGCAGGCAAGAACAATCTTCAAAAAACAGTCACACAAATATTCAAGGTAAGAAGAAAAAAATGCTTTTGGCATTATTTGAAAAACAGTAAAGTTTTCATTCGGCTGAGAATGGGTTAAAATACCCCCTCCCCAACCCCCTTTGCGACAGATGGAGAATGACCTAAGGGACCTCAACCTCACTTTTTTTATCAGAGTCCCCATAAAAGTAGGAGATGAAGACATCTGGACCAATAAGAACTTGCAGGTACAGTATATGTGTAAAAATACACTGCAGTAAAGGTAAACATAAGTATAGCAAATGTTATGACTAGTACTGTTTAACTTTACAAAAACAAGTTTTACTGGTACAAAGCATTATAAAGCAGACTGTTTAGTAAATATCCAACTGTCTTTAGGAGCAGTTGTGAACTTTTTTACCTCCTGTCTTGCCCTACATGTAACTACAGTGACTGGTATAGCAATATTATTCCAGAAAATTCAACCCTGATCATTCTTTTCAATCTAAAAGCTGCATGTTAACTGCAATACTAATTATTTTCAGCATAATAAATGTATATAATGACAGACTTAATATTTTGAGAAACTTCATACACAATAAATTTTGTACATTATTAAAGTGCTATATTGGCAAGAGTTCCATTAGGCGTTAGTTGAAAATGTATATAATATCTGATTCATTGACTTAAAGAATGTTGGTACTGTAAATGAACAAGCAAACAGGGAAATGCAGAGTTCATCACAATACTGGAATGAATCAGATATCAATTTGAGGACAGATATTATTACACTTCTATAATGCTCACAGTTCTGGATCATCTTTATTTTATTAAATAATGAAAAAGAGAGCATTTTGCCATGTAAAAAAAGAGTCATTCTTGAGTGAAATGTTCTCTTGGCACTCTGTCTTAATGTAAAACTTTAACTGGCAAGTGAGTGTCTCTCCTAGACTAGCTCACATCAGTCTTGGGCTGTGAGACGGTTGAGTTGGCGATGGGTAATTTGGTCCAATGGAGAAATAAAGTGGAGGGAAACTTGGTTATTATTAGAAGTGCCATCATTTAGAAAAAATCCATGACAAGACACCAGTCACTGGCAAAAGTGTGCCGCTATTAGACGTAAAAACATTTGCAAGCTATTTGGATACGTTATGCATGTAACTTGAAAGGAGTATGGTTTGAGATAACCTTTTACAGGAAGTTTTGAGTGAAGTGTAGCCCCTGCTCACAACACACCTTCCTTGAATGACCCCATTATAGATTATTTGTTTGTTTTTTTGGTGTGTGAATGGTAGTGTAAGAGTTGTACCTGTGTTAAAAATTGTAAAGCGACCTTGAGTACCTAGAAAGGCGCTATATAAGTTGAACATTCATTCATTCATTCATTCATTTTGCTTAGATTGAAGGTTGCAGTTTTAACAGAGATGAGCAACCCATGAGCTTGGATTTTCTGACAGAATTACAAGGGCACCACAAGTTGGTGAGGAATTGCCAGGATTTTGTTTCATTACTCACAATTCATCAGTAATGCTGACAACTAATTCTAAAAACTATTCATATGTGGTCTTTGTTAAGGCTCTTCTCTGTTTTAGAATTGCTCCGTGGCTAAGTGCAGACTGTTTACTTGTAACACAAATCTCATGAGAAGAGCTTCAAAATTCTACACTATCTCTGGGAATGTGAGCTCAGGGTGGATCAAACAGGTACATTTCTATGAATATATAATTCTATATAAGTGATACTGCCCATTTTCCACTGTAAAACCAGACAGTTCTAAGTACAGATAGTAGCCATTCCGATCACATTTCCACTTGAACACCAATTGTGGCAGTGAGAAACCATCACTGCCACAAATATCTGATTTCCAGCACAAAGTTGTAGAACATGAAACTGTAACTAGTCTGAAAAGTCCAGAACTATACATGACTATAGTAACATTTACATTTACGGCATTTAGCAGACACTCTTATCCAGAGCGACTTACAAAGTGCTTTGCTTCTGATCACAGAATACATCCTAGGAAATAGTACAGATAGGCCAGAATTCAAGACATCATTGAGTCAGACTACTACTAAACTACAGGAGTCAATATCATTACCTAGTGTTTTGCAAGTTAGGCATTTGCCAAGAAGCACAAATAACCATAGACAGACACACAATTTAAGAACACGGCAAGTGGTATCAGCTGAGTTAGTGCTCTGGTAAGAACTCAACAAACAGGCGAGTCTTCAGTCTACGCTTGAAGATAGCAATAGACTCTGCAGTCCTAGCAGCTAATGGAAGATCGTTCCACCATCTTGGAGCCAGGACGGAGAATAGTCTGGAGCTTTGTCTTCCATGAGACTTTAAGCATGGAGTTTCAAGTCGAGCCAAGCTTGAGGTTCTAAGTGTTCGCTGTACAGATCAGCTTTTGACCATGGACATCATGTAGGGAGGGGCCAGTCCATTTTTGGCTTTGTAAGCAAGCATCAAGGTTTTATATCTGATGCGTGCCGCTACTGGAAGCCAGTGAAGAGAGCGTAGTAGAGGAGTCACATGTGAGAACTTGGGTAGATTGAAGACCAGTCATGCTGCAGCATTCTGAATTAGTTGTAGAGGTCTGATGATCCGTAGAGGAAGACCTGCAAGTAGGGAATTGCAGTAGTCCAGCTTAGAGATTACTAGAGACTGCACAAGCACTTGAGCAGCTTCCTGTGAAAGGAAGGGTCGTATTCTCCGTATGTTGCAAAGGAGAAATCTGCAGGATCTGGTCAGCTTTGAAACATGTGTTGAGAAGGACAACTCGTTGTCCAACGTTACACCTAGGCTTCGAGCAGTTTCTGGTGGTGTTAACAAGGTGTTCTCAAAGGAAACTGTGAGGTCGTTGTGTGGGTTTGGGCTTCCTGGAATGTACAAAAGCTCAGTTTTGCTAGGGTTGAGCTTGAAGTGGTGAGAAGTCATCCATGAAGTAATATCTGCCAAGCATGCCGAGATACGCCTAGAGACCTGGGTGTCAGAATGAGGGAAGGAAAGAATTAGCTGGGTGTCATCAGCATAGCAATGATAATAGAAACCATGAGACAAAATAATGTCACCAAGGGAACGAGTATATAAAGAGAAGAGAAGAGGGCCTAGGACCGAGCCTTGGGGGACTCCAGTGGAAAGTTTACATGGATTGGATGTAGATCCTCTCCATGTTACCTGATAGGAACGGTCTTCAAGATATGACTGGAACCATTTCCAAGCAGAGCCAGTCACGCCTAGGCTAGAAAGAACAGAGAGGAGGATGTTGTGGTTGACAGTGTCAAAGGCTGCAGAAAGATCTAGAAGAATTAAAACTGATGATAGCTTGTTAGCCTTGGCAGCATGGAGCTTCTCGGTCACTGCTTTGAGGGCAGTTTCTGTTGAGAGTGCCCGTTTGAAGCCAGACTGATTAGGATCATGGAGTTGGTTCTGGGTGAGGAAGAGAGATAATTGGTCATAGACTACTCGCTCCAAAGTTTTTGACAGAAAAGAAAGAAGTGATACCGGTCTGAAGTTGTTCATGTCAGAGGTGTCAAGTGTTGCTTTTTTCAGGATTGGTACCACCCTTGCCATCTTGAACACGGTAGGCACATGACCCAAAACTAAGGAGTTGTTGATGATTGCCGAGATGAACGGAAGGAGTTCTCTTGACATATTCTGGAAAAGAGTGGAAGGAATTGGATCCAGTGGGCATGTAGTAGGATTGCTAGAAGTCAGAAGTTGATGTATCTTGTCTGAGGAAAGAGGGGAGAAAGAAGCCAAGGAGTTGAGTGTTGGGTTAGGGGTACTAGTAGGAAGGTTGGGAGCTGGGGAGAAGGACTGACAGACTGCTGCAATCTTCTCTTCAAAGAAGATGACAAAATCCTCAGGAGTGAGAGAGGATGGAGGAGGGGGTGAGGGAGGGTTAAGGAGTGAAGAAAAAATACTGAATAGCTTGCATGGGTTGGATGCAGATGATTCAAATTTCTTTCTGTAGTAGGCTGACTTTGCTGATGTGACTTCCAGTGAGAACTTTGAAAGGAGAGATTGATATGATCAGAGGTCTGAATCTAGGTGACTTCTCTTCCACCTCCTCTCTGCAGTTCTTAGATCTCTCCTGTGGCTGCGAAGCACTTCAGTTAGCCAGGGGGTGGATGGAACAGATCTCTTAAGCCTGGGGGAGGGAGGACACAGAAGATTGATGGATGAAGAGATCGTAGAGAGGAAAGTATCAGTAATTGTGTCCAGCGAGAGAGAAGACAGACAATTCTGATGAGGAAGGGAGGACAAAATAGTGGTAGCAAGGGTTGAGGGATTGATGGAACGCAAACTTGGGTGAAAGTAAGAAGAATGTACAGGGGAAGTGTGAGTGGAAATGGCAGGGAGGGGGAAAGAAAAGGATAAAAGGTGATTGTCTGACAGGTGGAGTGGGGTGACTGTGATGTCCGATGTTCCGGTGTCTCGTGTAAAGACCAGGTCCAGAATGTTGCCTGCTCTATGAGCCGCAGTGGATGGGTTGATGGTGAGGTCAAATGACGACAGCAGTGGAAGGATGCAAGATGATTTAATTTTGTCGGATGGAAGGTTGAAGTCTCCAAGGAGAATGAGAGGGTTTGCTTTAATGGTGAATTGACTAAGGAGGGTATCAAGTTCATCAATGAAGTTCTCAAGGGAACCTGGAGGGTGATAAATCACAATGATGTGAAGAATAGTGGGGTAGGATACAGTGATAGCATGGAACTCAAAGGAAGAAATTGAAAGAGCTGAAAAGGAGAGTTGGGTGAAACGCCACTCTGGAGATAAAAGTAGACCTGTGCCACCTCCCCTTCCAAGGCTTCGTGGGGAATGGGTGAATAAGAAGGCAGAGGACAGAGCAGCCAGAGTTGCAGAGTTCTCTGGAGTGATCCAGGTTTCGGTCAGAGCCAAGAAGTGTAGCAAGTGGAGGGATGCAAGAGCTGAGATGAAGTCAGCCTTCTGGACAGCAGATTGGCAATTCCAGAGTCCTCCAGTCACTGTGATTGGAGATTGTGGTGAACATTGTGGGTAAGTTAGGTTCCTGGTGATGCAATGGCTATGATGGTATCTATGAGCTCTGTGAGATACATGCACAGGAATTGGCAGACACATTGTGGAATAAAAACAAGCTTTATGAATACTAGCAGGGTAAGAAAATGGCAGAATAAGTTAAGACTTAGCTGGGTTAGAGATTCAGTGTCTATGGAGGAAAGTAGATGAAACAAAGAGCGTAGAAAGTTACTGCATACCGTAGCGGAGTTGTCCTAATTTATCTGTTTTAGTCAGTGCTGTATCTGCCCCTTAATTCACACCTTAGACCAGGGCGAAACTACACCTGGAGTGACTAATTACAGCCAATAACAGCTAACAAGCAACAAGGTTATGGTAAGAAGCCTAGAATCTACCAGAATCTGAGGCAATAGTAATTAAACTCAAGTCCTACCTTAACCAATCACAGGATGTTCCAAGACTAGATACACAAAGCACACTGTAACTGTTTTGGTCTGCAGTAAAAAAGAGGCTTGTGTTATAATTTTTCCTGTGCATTTAGTTGTAAATGTGTCCCCTCTCTTTTTCAGACTAAACTCAAGTCAGTCAATTTTGAGCTAATTAGTACAGCAACTCTGGAATACGACAAAAGTAAATACATCTTCATTCCTTCCGATTCTGCGCCCATTGTCAAGGTAATGTTACAGTTTTTTTAAATGTTTTTTAACACACTTTTAGGTGCTGCATATGCACGTACGCATGACTGTAAATGACCAAACACATTAAAGTTTGATTTTCATTTTGTCATTTTAATGTACCCTCTCTAATGTTGCCTTTATAGCCACAGTCAGCAGTCAGCTAATGACTTTTGAAATGCTAATATAGTATATGTCAAATGATCACCTGTTTGAATCCATGCTTTTCATATATATTCTTGTCTTGCATACAGTAACTTAATATTTCATTTTCTGGTATGTAAAAACACAATTTGTTTTTGATAATGTTAATCTTGTCAGTTAAAATGTATCAAAAGGAAACATCATTATGCAGTCCAGAGGGGTATTGCACAGACGTGTGGACTCGAGTCACATGACTTAGACTCGAGTCCGACTCGAGTCACTAAACTGATGACTTGTGACCTGACTCGACAACATCACTTATTTTAACTAGGATGACCAGATTTGGGTTTCTAAAAAGGACACCTTTTACAAATTTATTTTTTAGCGGCGTGTGTGTCAATTGTTGACGGGGGGGTAGCGTGTGTCAAACCCTAGACGTCGGATTGGCTACCATGTATGTCAATCAAAATACAACCGTCAGTGCAGATGGACGATAGCCTGTCATTCATCCACTACTTTTTAATGTCATGCGACCCACACTTCCTTCGCAAAATACCGGACGATTTTGAAATTCCCCCGGACATTTTTTTGGTCTCAAAAGTAGGACATGTCCACGGACGGACGGACGAATGAACGAACGAAAGTCACTGAGGGGGGGGGCTGTAGGTGACGACGACAATTGCGACATCTCACTCAAGCGAACCGAAACACTCAAACACCTATCGTTAGTTAGTCTGACTAACTTAATATACTACTAATCAACTGCATCAATTGTGTTAAATATTGAAATTACATCTGGTGACTTGACTAGGACTTGAAGTTTAAGACTTGGGACTTGACTCGAGACTTGATTGTATTGACTTGGGACTTGACTCGAGATTTGATTGTGAAGACTTGAGACTTACTTGTTACTTGCAACTTAGTGACTTGTTCACATTGTAAAAATCAAGTAAATTGTACATACCACTAAACTTTACATTTCTAAATATATTAAGTGAAGGTTACTTAATTATATTGAAGGCAAAAGATATATGTACTTAAATTAATTATGTACAGTCCATTTAGTTTTTCTTCATACATACAAAATTTGGAGTAGGGTTTACTTAAAAAAACTTAGGAAAGTTTTTTCTACGTAAAAACAGCAAGTAAATTGAACAAACAACAAATATATTGTTTATTACAGTATTATTTTCTGATACAAAACATAAATTTAAATGTTACATGCTGTGAAACCAAAGAATTGCACAACATATTGTGAAGAAGCAAGAAAACTCACGCCTTTTATTGCTGCAGCAATAATTCCAGCACACGCGAACAGTGTGTCAATTTCACACAAGAGATGAACACTTCACTCTTATGAACACCTATATAAAACGCAATCTCACTCACCTCTCTATTCTAGCTACTAGACACGGTAACGGTGCCTAAGATGAACTCAAGTGGCATTCTGGGTAGATGAATGCCCCGCCTCCTACTAAACTACAATAACTCCAGGCCTAGCCTGCAACGTTACAATGTATAAAGCTTTAAATATTCTTAAAATATTCACATATTGATAAAATAAATAAAGACTTCAGTATCTAAACTACATAACTAAGACGTTAACAGGGCGAAGCCTTTCCAAAAACACACTTGAACCTAAAGTACATTCAAATGATATCTACACTGTTAATACTTTAATGGTGACCATCTGTATTTCTGAACGTAAATTGCTAATCCCGGTTAGCACAAGTTACTTTGCTAATACTTCTGTCAGGCAGGTCAATAATCCAAACTGGAAATAAACTAACATTGCCTGAGCTAAGCTAATTGTTTGGTTCGTTAAAATGACAGGCTTATCTCACATCTAAACATAACGTTTATTTTAAAAGTGGAAAATGTAAGTTAAACTGTACGTTAAATCTCTGATGCACTCCGTGTGAAAAACGTTTGACTTGTTGACATCACTGCGCATGTGTGGATCCTGCAAGTGACCTTTTACTTGCTGTTTTCAGTTTTGCATCTCACAAAAAGAAAAAAATTACAAAAACGTTGTAAATTTTACTTTGCCATTTAGACTAAAATTTACAAATGTATTTGAAGACAAACAATTACAAAGAAACACCAAGTATTGCATATAATTTTATGTGAAATTCTTAAGTAACTAGACTGTACTAGATTATTCTTTTAGATAGTACTTAAATAAACTTAATAATATTTAAAGTCAAAAAATCATTTTTTACAGTGTATGTTGGTTATCCTGGCTGAATTTTGCCTTGAGTTGGTTGCAGGAAAGCAGGTTAAATCCACCCCAGTCAAGTTACTATGGTCGCCACTTCACAGTTCACTTTTCGTGGACTCGCGGATTTCGTGAAATCGCAGATTTTCGCTAATTCGTGGATATTTTGCAGAACTCAATCTGTGGAAAAATATATATATTTGAGGTTTTACATTAAGAAATCCCAAAATGTCGCCTTCCTTGACTCACATGTGAGCTTAAGTGACATCCCATTCCTAATCTATAGGGTTCAATATGACATTGGTCCACCCTTTGCAGCTAGAACAGCTTCAACTCCTCTGGGAAGGCTGTCCCCAAGGTTTAGGAGTGTGTTTATGGGGATTTTTGACCAGTCATCCAGAAGTGCATTTGTGAGGTCACATACTGATGTTGGATGATGTGAAGTTTGTACTCTCAATAAACGACAAACACCAAATAAGAAGTGGAATATGATTTACTCATTTGACTCTTTTTGCTCTTGCTTTCGTCTCTAACATTGTCATCCTATATCCTACAACGCATGTGCACCTTTCCTTTGTGTCCTATCATGGTGCATTAAATATCTTAACATTACTACAGACGTTACAGACGAGAAGGCCTGGCTCTCAGTCTCCGCTCTAATTCATCCCAAAGGAATCTTGCTTTGTGCTCTGGTGCACAGCCATGTTGGAAGAGGAAGGGGCCAGCTGTTCCCCCAAAGCATGTAATTGTGCAAAATGTCTTGGTATGCTGAACCATTCAGAGTTCCTTTCACTGGAACTAAGGGGCCAAGCCAAGCTCCTGAAAAACAACCCCACATCATAATCACCCCTCCACCAAACTTACACTTGGCACAATGCAGTCAGAGAAGTACCGTTCTCCTGGCAACCACCAAACCCAGACTCATCTTGCCAGATGGAGAAGCGTGATTCAACACTCCAGAAAACGTGCCTCCACTGCTCTAGAACCCCGTGGTGGCATGCTTTACACCACTGCATCCAACGCTTTGCATTGCACTTAGTTATGTATGGCTTGGATGGAACTACTTGACCATAGAACCCCATTCCATGAAGCTCTCTGTGCACTGTTCTTGAGCCACTTCATGGCTGAGTTGCTATCATTCCCAAATACTTCCATTCTCTTAATATTCATCTGACACTATTTAGGAATATTTAGGAGGAAAATTCACAATTTGTTGCACAGGTGGCATCCTATCACAGTTCCATGGTGGAATTCACTGAGCTCTTGAGAGAAACCCATTGTTTCACAAATGTTTGTAAAAACAGTCTGCATGCCTAGGTGTTTAATTTTATACACCTCTGGCCATGGAAGTGATTGGAACACCTGATTCCGATAATTTGGATGGATGAGCGAATACTTTTGGCAATATGGTGTATTTGAGGATTAACATATGAAGATAGGCCTTAAAGTTAGGTTTATATTTCACATATCGCAACTGGCGCAAGGTTACACATACTCGAAAAATGACAGTCGTGGAGGCTCCACTTTCAAACATTTTCAAACTGTAATGCAGCATACGCTGCTGAGCGAGGAGGCGGACACAAATGCTGAAAGCGAGATTTAATGAAGAGAATTCCATATTCGTGGTCATTGAAACAGGCACGGGTCTTAACAGGAGGGCAATCCAAATATGACGGGTTTTCCATCCACCGAGTTTTTGCGCATTTTGAAAATGCGCATGAAAAAAGCTGGATGGAAAAAGACCAAAATTCGAAAAAAGCTCCAAATATCGCAAAAAGATTTTTACGCTAGGAGGAGGTGAAAAAGTTAGACTATCGCATCGCCAAAATTCGGAAAAACTGGATGGAAAAGGGTTTTTCGCATAAACGATGACGTATCATGCCTCAAGTCATGTGGTTCTGTACATGATCGCGATGTAAAGATGGCAAATGCATACAAAAACAGTTCTGGAGAGAGCAAAAATTGAATTTAACTTCTCCATGTATATAAAAGAAAAAGAAAAAAATGTTTCAAAACCTCAACGTGCAAAAATGCGTAACTGCCAGATGGACGTAAAACCAATATTGTTTGGCGTCCTCTCACGTGATCTAAAGTTTATTCGCATAACTGTAATGAATGGAAACAAGGCTTAATTCGCATTTATTTCTGCCGAAACTTGGAAATTGCGCATTTTTTTTCCGAAAGGTTTGGATGGAAACCCGGCTTATGACAGAAAAATCAACATGACTAACAATACTGAACTTAAACACACACAGCAGGGAAACACTAAACAGGCAAGCGCAAAGTACTAGATAGGTTATTTTGTGGATTTTGTTCTATCAGGGACAAGAGAAACACTGGGACTATAAATACGTAGATCTAACAAGACACAGGTGGAAACACTGACGACACGGGTGTGGCAGATGGAGGGAAACTATGGAAACAGACAAGCAGGGAATACAGACACAAGGAACAGGGAACCGGAGTGACAGCTAGAAGAGGGGGCGTAGCCCTATGTGACACAAACACTTTCAAGGTCAATTTTCAATATTTTCCAGCACCTTACAGCTGTAGTAAAAACCCCTTACAGCTGTTTATATAAGTACACATATACTCAAAATGATTAATAAACCTTTCATTACATTAAAAGTAGGGGTGTAACGAGATGTAACTCAGCGATATTTCTCGTCGCGTAAAAAATCTGTCTCACGGGATTTGTGATACAGCAAGCAGCCAGAATGACGTCAGAAAATACAGGTATTACTTTTGAAGATGCACCCGCCACATTCAAATCGTTTGTTTGGCAGCATTTTGGGTACCCGGCGGAAATGATAAATGGTAAGAGAGTGACTGATAAGACACGGGCCATATGCAAACATTATATGAAAATAATGCCAGAGGTAGCAGGGACAGAAAGGCACACTTTGGCAAGTTGAGACAGCAAAGGATATCGGGAGCAGTGTGGGGATGCTAATATGTGGACATGCTAATATTCTTAAAAACGAACATGGCAGTGTAGTTGCAGCAAATTCAGTGACATACTTGGTCAGGCTCTATTTGCACTATTTGCACTCTGTATTGACAGAGAAGAACTTTTTATTTTGCGCATAATACAGTGAGTCCCTGCTTAACAACGGGTCCGGTTAACGACGGACCAGAGTTACAGAGTTTTCGCGCAATGCACGGAGGAGCAATGGCAGCACAGTAGAGTGTTGTGGGGTGTTGTGCACGAGAACATTGTTAGTTTTTTTCTATCCTGTATTTACACTTAAAGCGTATCTAAATCTAGGGTCATGCTTAACGACGAAAACTGCTTAACGACAGACTTTTCAGTCTATAACCCCGTCATTAAGTGGGGACTCTCTGTAATATTAAAAAAATTAGAAATATTTGTATTTTAACTTTTATGAATTTTTTTTTCCAATTTGTAGAGGAAGAAGTTTATTAAAAGTTCATGCTTACATCGTGCATGTTAAGAGTTATAATAAAACATTTCAAAATGCATGTGTAACTCAGTTAAATAAGTCTGTTGTCCAGTCATATAATTTGTCATTTTAGTTTTCTTAAAATCTCATCTCATCTCGTGAACCCAATATCGTGTCTCGTCTCGTCTCGTGAGCTGAGTGTATCGTCACACCCCTAATTAAAAGAGATGGTACCATGTTTGGTAATTGTAGATGTCATGGTAGGCTGGCCCAGATCCTCTGGGGAGATACCCATCTCACGCATCAAGTAAATGCTCCTGCCATCCTGCCTCACAGGTTCACCAGGTCCCTGGTGCCAGGTCTTGATGCCAGGTCCATTTCTAGCTAGACAAGTTTGACCAAGCAGCTCTTGTTTAGCTGTCCTGGGATTTCCTTATTCTACTTTTTTGCAATAGCACTCAGGACTGGGGTGAGCAGGGGGTGGGGGGGTGTTGCAGAGAGAGTTGTGCAAACGATATTTCTGTGAAACAGAAGTCAAGCTAACAACAGAGTGTGACAACAACCAACACAACTGACAGACATGCACACAGCAGACTGTAACTAAGGGTGCCTACACAGGGGGAGTTGTGTCTTTCCATTACAATGTTAAAAGGCATTTTTAGATGTTCTCTGAAATAACTTTCACATTACTTCTGTCCCAGTTTTGTGAAAAGATGAGAGCTACTTTAACACACCTGTATTAAATTTAAATTAGTAAAAAGATTGATGCATTCAAATTGGCAAAGAAATTAAACTACTTCAAGAAATACCTGGGCTGTATACAAAAGAAAGACCAGCAAACATACAGAAAATGAAGGAGACTAAACCAGGGACACATGAAATCAATTACAAGGGGCAGGATTACAAAATACCAGGCCAGGCAAACCAGACTGAAAACATGGAACATGACAGATGGGGGGCAGAGCCAGGCCTAACGACTGGTGGTATCAAAAAAAAAATTCTGGATCTTAAATATCAGTGAGTGGATTTTTTGTGAGTAAATTTACCCTTAAAATGTAAATGAACACACCAGCTTGATAATGCTATCTTTGGACATGATGTGCAGCTTGTCAGTCTGAAATCAAATTATTAGCATTAAACTACGTGAAATTCAGTTTGTTAGTCCTGCTTACTATCAGGCTACATTTTGATATTATATTTAATGTATTATTGTTTCTACAAAATTCTGGAACGTTTGCGCCAAAGACATTTGTCGATGTGTGTGTGTAGATTATTACCCAGGTGGAGGTGTATGAGGAGAAAAACATCCTTAAGGAGGTTGTTGGAGGTGCAGTAGGAGGCCTGCTGCTTCTGGCTCTCATCACTGCTGCTCTCTACAAGGTCACTGCAGCTCGCTATATTGAAATGTCCTGAATTCCTGAAATAATGCATAAAAATCTGTTCATGTCTTACAGTACATTTTCTTGACTTGATGTGTCTTTCTATAACAGGCTGGATTTTTCAAAAGCCGTTATAAGCAAATGTTGGATGATGCAGACACAGGGGCCGAGGGGCCTAAAGAAGAGATGAAAGCACATGTGGAAGATTCAGCCGCTGCGCAGTGATCACCCTGCCTGAATTTGTCGAGCTGCCAATGTTGCAATCTGCCAATGTCAGTCGCTCAGTTCCCTTATAAAACATATATCTGCCAGCTGTTTCATGCATTTAATGCTTTAATTGCAAACTAGCTCAGAACTGAAAGTCGTTCTATATACATGTGTATATTTGTCATTACACTGTCTAAGATGTTTCTGGATACAAATTATTGTGTTAATAATAAAAATTGTATTTCAAATGGTTAAACAAACTGAAATAATTGACAATCATTTATGAACCTAATATTTATAACTGAGGATGAAGCCCAGAAGACAGCTCCTATGGACAAAGTCGACATGCTGGTGTCAGGGTTCGACCCAGGCACGTGCCTCCTGCTGCCACTAGGCGGAGCCCGCGAGCTGGAACCAGGGGCAATCAAGCCCGATAGGTTGCACCTGTTCAGCAGCCTATTTAAGACAAGCGACTTCAGCAACTCATTGCTGAAGTTGTTTGTTGTTCCGTACACACACACAGCCCAAGCCAGTTTTCTCTCGTCTCCGGACTACTTCTAGTTTCTCTAGTTCTCCTGTTTCTACCCTGAGCGTTCTCAGGTTGTTTTTTGTTTCCTTCGTCTTTTCCCTCTGTTCTACGTTGGTTTGTTCTCCAGTGTTCTGGTTAACAGACTGACAGGTACCAGGTAGAAGCTATAGGTCTTGTTACCATAGCTTCATCTTTTGTTTCTTATTTTTTCCCTTCCTCTCTGACACGTCGAGTCTGTCTCCGTGTAATTTTCGTTTTTCCCGTTTTTCTTTTGTGGACGCGTTGTATCTTTTTCCGCGTGTTTTTTGTTTGTTTTACTTACCTGCTGGTTTATGCACACGTCGAGCTTCTCCGTGTTGTCCTGTTTCCCTCTGGCTTTTTTTTGTTTTCATTTTTTCCCGCATTCGCGGAGGTTTCAGTTGGCTGTTTTTTGCCGTTTGCTTTAACGGGTCGCGTTTGAGTCCTCATCACGTTTAAACCAACGCGTCACCGCCGTGATCGGCGGCGAGGCGTAACAGCTGGATGTGTTTGTAAACCAAACCCCCCTCCTGATTGCAATGTCAGACACTGACACAGTGGTGAAGCTGAAATGGATGCTGTCAGTCTGCTACGATCTAGGCAGGTGGTTGTGACCATGTGCATGTAACGAATGAAAGACAGAAAAAACACAAACTTTTCCTTGCTCCACACTTGCACAGCTGATGAAAGACATCTCCCTAAAATGTCCAATTTCTCTGGAAACTTGTGTGTGTATGTGTACATTTTAGACTCGGGGTGCATGGACATGTGCAATAAAGAGCAATATTTATTTACAAAATAAAGACAAACCAACACTAGGAGACAGAGAATGACGTGGCATTAGGACAAGATGTATGAACCAGAAGAGAGGATCAGTGACAACAATAATGCAAGGGAATCTACGGAGAACAAATTACAACGAAATTACAGGAGACGCATGCACTACACTTCAATAAACATGTAGACTGTAGATTCTACAGTGTAGAACATGTAGAACTAGATTTGCATTTCCTGAAGGAAATACGAGAGAGCTTGAAAAGGTGTGCCATGTTCTGACTAAGGTTATGGCTAATACCCTTGAGTGAGGAAGGATAATGTCAGTGTCCGGCCTGGGACCAAGATTTGAGTAGTGTGTGTATTAAGCTGTGGTATGGGAGGTATTTCCTGCCAATAATAAAACTAAAATGAAAATACCGTTTTGCCATTTCTTTTTCCATACATGTGTGAAAATATTATGACAAAATAAAATCACTTAATTTGCAATTTAATTTTTCACTCGAGCACGGGTCATATGTGACAAATATAAAATGAAAATTAAAAAGGAGGATTGGCGCTACCTGCTGGTGATTTTCTTTTTCCACTTTTCTTTTTCGTTTTCAACTTCACCAGCATGCAAATACATGTAAATGAACAGTAGGCGGAGCTACAACTACAGAACCTCCCGTGACTGTCCAGGAGTTGGCGGATGCTTTAGTCCAGGTCTGGGAGGAGATCCCTCAGGAGACCATCCGCCACCTCATCAGGAGCATGCCCAGGCGTTGTAGGGAGGTCATACAGGTACGTGGAGGCCACACACAATACTGAGCCTCATTTTGACTTGTTTTAAGGACATTACATCAAAGTTGGATCAGCCTGTAGTGTGTTTTTCCACTTTAATTTTGTTTGTGGCTCCAAATGCAGGCCTCCATTGGTTAATAAATTTGATTTCCATTGATGATTTTTGTGTGATGTTGTTGTCAGCACATTCAACTTTGTACAGAACAAAGTATTCAATGAGAATATTTCATTCATTCAGATCTAGGATGTGTTATTTGAGTGTTCCCTTTATTTTTTTGAGCAGTAAGTGTGTGTGTGTATATATATATATATATATATATATATATATATTAGGCCTGTGTTGAAAAAATCGATTTTCCGATTCAGAATCGATTTGCATAAGATGATCTGATAATCGATTCGTACGTCCAAAGATTGATTTTTTTTTTTTTTTTTTTGTGAACTTTTACCCCCGCCTCGTCACTGAATTCACGCAGGCGTGCTCGGTCTAACTACCTGTAAAACAACATGGCGTCGGACAGTGCCGGTAACGACGATAGTCAAATCGGCAATCTAAAAGCAGAAGGACAGTTTATCCAGTGTCAGTTTAGTTAGTCCATGTCACTGACAGTTTACCCAGTGTTTTTACAGTTTAAAAAAGTTTAAAATGTTCTTGTAACGTTGGGCGCAATGCGATGGACGAGACAGAATCCTTTGCACATTCCAAATCGTTACGTTTATTACATTTACAGAAGCGCAGACAGCGCACATAAAAGACGTTTACATAGAACATGTGTGACTCAAACAACGATGAGCACAGGACGCTGCGCGAACACACAAACCCCACGATGTGAGACGAGCCTCAGGTGAGACGGACTATCGCAAGACGCACCTGCACCCACGGAGATCTACAGACGCAGAGGAGTAGACGCAGACAACGTTAACACACGCCCAAAAGGGAGGGGTCGGGGACCGTAACATGATAGTTCTGTTCTTATATTCGCACTTTAAAGAAAAATACACGTTTACATTTTATACTTTCAGTTTATTAAGTGTGAGCACTTTTAAAATAAAAATGCATTTGGTAGCAACAGCTTTTGGGTGAATTCTTAATTATTTCAATCATAATAATAATGCACTGGTTAGTGTCCCAGTAGGAGTCCACTGTTGCAGATATAGACACCTCAAAGATGTCCTCTGTATATTGTCCTGGATTACCTTTCTTGAAGGTAGATTTATGATGACCCTTTTCACCAGTCTTCCAGCCATCAGTAACTACCAACTACCAGTAACTATTTGCTGATTAATATCGATATAATACTAGTTTTAACATGTTGCTTCTGTACATAGTCAGGAAATAGCTCAAATACATTTTTAATAACACTAAACCCCGAATTGGATCGAATCGATTAAATCGGATTAAATCGAAATAAATCGATTCTTAATCTTCAGAATCGGAATCGGATCGATTCTTGGAATTTGAATCGATACCCAGCCCTAATATTTTAATATTTTTTTTCTACATTCACAAAATCAGTATGGGAAACAATAACCTCTTAATGTATGCTCCTATGCTCGTTTGTTTAATCTATCTCTTTTAAACAAAGTGCGCAGCAAACACGCATCGTGAACCGAATACGGAGCTGCGAATAAGTAACCAAACGAATCTGAAACTGCGAATAAGTAACCAACTTCAGCGTCGTCTCTTCGGCAACGTCCAACCTAGGCCGACCTCGCACTGAGCGGTTTTCCATGGTCCCCGATCCAGACCTTAAGCGTTCTACCACTTCACATATATTCCGACATACAACAGTATTAACCTGCAAGATTACTTCACATCTAAGCAATATATAATCTGGCAATTCGCCAACCTCACAATCTCATTTGCCATTTCTAGTAAAACGTCAGCCATGTTGCTGTGTGCTGCCCTCTCTGGATTTCACGGGAGGTTCTGTAGTTGTAGCTCCGCCTACTGTTCATTTACATGTATTTGCATGCTGGTGAAGTTGAAAACGAAAAAGAAAAGTGGAAAAAGAAAATGAAAAGTGGAAAATGAAAAGGAAAATCACCAGCAGGTAGCGCCAATCCTCCTTTTTAATTTTCATTTAATATTTGTCACATATGACCCGTGCTCGAGTGAAAAATTAAATAGCAAATTAAGTGATTTCATTTTATTTTTAATTTTGTCATAATATTTTCATACATGTATGGAAAAAGAAATGGCAAAACGGTATTTTCATTTTCATTTTAGTGTTTTCATTTTAGTTTTATTATTGCCTGGAAATACCTCCCATAGTGTATGGTCTGTGGGAATGTATTTAAAATGTAAATGTAAATGTGCCATATTTCTTCAATTGTGATTTTTTACACCGCAATCGAAATTTGTCCTCCGCTTTTAACCCATCTGTGCAGTTAGAACACACACACACACACACACACTAGTGATTACTAGGGGGCTGTGGATCACACGTGTAAAGGTGTATGAACCCTGCAAATATTACTTGGTTCATTGCGCTGAGGCGCGGCGCGCGCGAAGTTACAAAATTCGAGAGGTTCACGAGCTCGACAGTGCGCGACGCCACCGCGATTACGTCATTTTCGCCGCTGATTTTAGTTTAAAAATGTAACGTTTAATCTATCGCTTTTAAACAAAGTGCGCAGCAAACACGCATCGTGAACACACCCTTTTTGAATAAGTAACCAACTTCAGCCGCCGAACACGGAGCTGCGAATAAGTAACCAACTTCAGCCTCGTTGGCGTGTGAGTGTGTGAAGACAGTCAAATGCGTGTGTCTCACGTTCAATGCGTGAGAGTTGGCAACCCTGTATATTATATTTGGTCGTTCGTGCTGTTAAATAAAGGAGACTAACACTATACAAAACACGCCATCATCTTTGGAATATTCATATCAATAACATTTCTCCATTACTTTGACTAGTGAGAATAGTAAAGTGTCCCCAGTGTCCAGGAGCAGTTCGTTGACAGCTTTTTCAACGTTTTCGTTTGCATGAATTGCTTTTGTGCGGTAGTATCATCCTAACGTTACTTAATGTTTTAGTGCTGCGAACCTTTGATTGTTTCCACAAAAAACTTTTATTATTATATGTTCATTTTTATAATATTGGGCCAGGTGAATTTCGCTTCGACATGGGCGCTGTGCTGATGTTTGCTGTGTAGGTGGCAGTATATGTCCAGTAGGCCTACTGTAGCCTACCACTACCACAAGAAGAAGACTGTTAGCTACTAGTAACGAAGTGGTCCACTGGAAACAAGGATTTTGTCGATGTTTCGTTGGAGTTTATTGTTTTAGTTCATGTTTCACGTCTACTTTTGCCAGTTTATATCTACTTTATTGTGCAAACATAAAAGACAGGTAAGCTACCTGCTTCGTAACGTATTTTGACAGTCTAACTAGCTAGTTATCATTACAAAATAGTTAAACCATGGTTATTATTGCAATCTGCAGGTCGTTTACACTCTTAAAGCATCATATAATTAAATCGATGTTGCGACTTATAATATTTATTGCAGAGAGTGTTTATATCAAATGACTACCCTGAGTTTTTATGATATCCACTAACGTAATGCTAGCTAACGTAGATCTACCCGTCAGCCATTGTTTAGCAGCTGTATTAGCTTAGTGATTTGAAATTAACAGGGGAATATGCATGACAATTTACTTGAGAAACTACAGTTTAATGTAATATAATTGATGTGGTTTTATCTGCAATAGTATAAGTACTAAACAAAATATATTCTTGATTCAGAAATTTACTTTCTTTCCTCAAAATCAGTTTTTTTTTTCTATGGAATCGGCATGTGCCTGTTTCCAGCCTTGATATTCATGTGGGATCAGGGAGGAATTGGGTAAACACTGGAATGATTATATGACTCCTATCATATCTGTGATCGGTGGAATTGATGTGCTGATTTTGTGCTGTTTCATGAGCGTAAATATTTTAATATTATATTTTATATAGCCAGAATAGACTCAGGAAATTTTAAACCGGTCCTTCAGCAGTAAACGCTGTTTCGTGATACTAAAAAGGAGTGTAGGAAAGGAAAATAATGATTATCCATTCTTTATTTAGTATCACAAAATGGTGTTATAAATGGATGATTATCCATTTCTTTTCCTCCACAAATTCTTTATATTTTTTCATTCCTCCATCCACCCATAGGAGTGAAGTGATTTTATAACTATTTTAAATACAACTAAACTGAAGGTAGAACTAGATTGGCATTTCCTGAAGGAAATACGAAAGGGCTTGAAAAGTTGTGCTGTGTTCTGACTAAGGTTATGGCTAATGCCCCTAAGTGAGGACTCATAAGGTCAATGCCCTGCTTGGGACCAAGATTTGAGTCTAGTGTGTATTAAGCTGTGTGTGGAAATGTATGTGTTGTTGTGTATGAAGGTGTGTAGCGTTTGCTGTGTATATGGTGTGTATTGTGTATGAATGTTTGCAGTGTGTGTTGTGTGCTTGAAAAAGTCTATGCTTGTATGTGAGTGTGAGAGAGAGTGATTGTGTGTGAATAATGGTGTGTATACGGTAGGCTTGTCACGATACTAAGAATTACAACTTCGATACGATACTTAAAAAAATATTGAAATTCGATACCATTTTCGATACCAAAGTCAGATACGGTGCTAATTTCCGTTTTAAAGCCTTTTTATTTTTTTTTTATAAACAAACAAATGAATGTTGCTTTGTGTTTGAAAATGCTTGAAATTGTAACTTCATTTCACAACAAATATCTGTTTGACTGAACAGTTCTTTTGTGTTAACAAATACGAGCATCTTGTAATTCCAGGATGAAACATGAGAGAACGTGAAGACGTTACGATTGGGCATTTTGAAAATAAACAACCATTAAATAATGTGATAAAAAAGCGAATAATTTCGAGTACATGTATAAATATTTAACTTATCCCAACAAACATGCGACGTCAGAAAGACGTTAAAATCAAGTCTGTATCACGTCGGTCAGTCCAGACCCATTTTTGCATGTCTGGTGGACGTTCAAAACTGGTTCAAAATCTGACAGTGTGACTAGGACCTTAACCTTTTAACTTAACATGAACGTCTATGACGAGTTTTCTATCTGAACGTCTGACTAGGACCTTTATTGGATGTCAGGACGTGCAAAAACTGCAACTGAACGGCAGTAATAGACGTTTAAAAAAGACGTCGCTAAAACTTTCATTCTGGCTTTTCAGTGGACGTCTTTTGAACGTCTGACAGAGTGTCTTTGCTCGTGCTGGGAAATATTGAAATGGACCTTGAAAGTGACATACAAGTGTTTGAATTCCACAAGGTGTATGAACCCTGCAAACATGACTTTGTTCATCACGCTGAAGCGCAGCGCACGCGAGGTCGTGCACCTCTCGAATTTTGTAACTTCACGCGCGCCGCGCCTCAGCGCAATGAACAAAGTCATGTTTGCAGGGTTCAGTTCAAGCGCTTGTACCAATATTTCCCAGCACGTTAAACTTAATTAAGTTAAATATTTATACATATACTCAAAATGATTCGAAATATTGTGCTTTTAATCACATTATTTAATGGTTGTTTATTTTCAAAACGCCCAATCTTAAAGTCTTCACGTTCTCTCATGCTTCATCTTGGAATTACAAGAGGCTCATATTTGTTAATGTAATACATGAAAACTGTTCAGTCAGACAGATATTTGTTGTGAAACGAAGTAGTTACAATTTCAACATTTTCAAGTACTTTAGCCTAAATTGCAGCACTTTTCAAACCTGAATCACAAAGCAACATTAAAATTCGTCAGGGAAGTGTTCATTCCCCTGTTTTGAGGGGTGTTTCTTTTATACTACCACATATAGTTTCGGACAACACTGCAAAGCGGAAAGTATAAAGCCTCCACAGCTCACGGAGGTGCGCGCGGAGTCGAGCGCTATGGTCACTCAACCAGGCTTTAGCGCCCTTGTTGAAATGTTCCAAAAGCACCGCTTGCAAACGGGCTTGTTCATGTCCTTCAGTTTTCCATCTGTATCTGCTTCGAATCCAACAGCACTGCGTTTGCTTTAGATGCCATATTAGCATTACAAACTGTCCTGTGCATTACGGCAGCTTGGGTGGGTCAAACGAAAGCGCATTTTATGTAAAAAGAATCGATACTTAAGGGAAACGAGTATTGTACCGTTTCAGAATGTTCAGTACCGATACGTATCTATATCGATTTTTTTGACAACACTAGTATACGGCATGAATGAAGGTGATTGTGTGGGTGTACAATGGTCTGCGCTGTGTGTATGAAGGTGAGTACAATATGCATGTGCATATTGTGTGTCTGTGTAATTGAAGAACACCTCCTTAGGTGTTTCTTCTGTCTGTGTAGTGTGCGAGTGATTGTGTGTGAATGAAGGTGAGTGTGAATGTGTGTATGAAAGTGTGTACGGTGTATGCAAAGTGTGTGTGTTTGTGTCTGTTTATGCGAACAACACCTCTTTAGATATGTGTCTGTCTGAGTTGTGTGTGTGTGGGGGGGGGGGTGCGCGACTGCTTGTGAGAGGATTAGAGTGTAATGTATGTAGAGTCTAGTGTGTATTAAGTTGTTTATGGTGTGTGGGAATGTAGGTGGGAATGAAGGTCTATGGTGTATATGGTGTATGTTGTACATGAAGGTATGTACAAAAATTGTGGTTTGTATGAAATTGGGTAGTGTGTATAGTGAGTATTATGTGTATGAAGGTGTGTATTGTGTGTGGTGTGTATGAAGGTGTGTAAGAAAGTGCTTACAGTGTGTGCATAGTGTGTCTGTGTTTCTGTGAACATGAAGAACACCTCCTTGGGTGGGTGTGTGTGTGTGTGGAGTAGGGCTGAGCCGCTGGCTGTGAGAGGATGAGAGTGCAATGTAGAGTCTAGTGTGTGGGTATGAGTGGGTATGAGAGAGATGTGTGTGTTGTTGGTTGGGGGAGGGGGGGGACATTTAAAATAACTGCCACTCTGTCACTGCTTCTCTTGGAGAAGCCTTGTTTTAGTCAAATTTGCTCCTTCTGAACAAACAGTCGTAGTTTGGGACATATTTTAACAAAGAAATGGTCAGAGAGAGGACCTCCTGGCAACGAGTTTTGTCTAATTGTGTGTGATTTGACTCAACATTGTCTGATAATGACAAGTTAAACATGCTGACAAATTGAGACAAAGTCAATTCTGAGTTTTAGAGATTTACATGGGAGCCAATGGGGCAGTTTTCGGTGCCTAAGGCCAAACAAGCTCATAACTCTAAAATGATTTGATGAACTGGTGAGATATTTAAGAATATTTAAGGTTTAAGGATTTTACAGCAGTTTATCCAGGAGGTTATTTATAATTTTTCATGACAGCACACACACTACCTGGCAGTTATAATGTGAAACTCTGAACATTCTGCCATTGAATTCTATGACGCTTTTAAAAATTTGAAACTTAATCGTATTAAAAACTACAAATCCTATTGACTCAGAAAATACATAGCACAAGTCACAGCATCAAGACCTTCGAAACAGTTCAAAAGTAGTCTGCACATTATGCGGTTCAGGCTGTAAACGCAAAAATGTAGACAAAAAGAAGCAGAAGAATAAGAAGCATTTGGATAACAAAAGATAACAACTTTTCAAGCTAATAATTAAACATTCAATACTGATTGAACTATTAGGTACAGTCACCAAACTACACTTCATACTGATGGCACACATCTATCCACACCTTCTGTAACTTCTTCAGCTGTAAGAAGTAATCTTTTTTCAGTTAACATAGCCATAAGCTCTGTTCGAAATAGACTACTACATACTGGATACTGCATACTGGACTCAGTTGCATTGGACGCTGTAGCTCTGTTGAAAACGCGGGTTGTTTCATTTACACATAGTGCTCCATGGTACACCTCAGAACTACATCAGCTAAAAACAAAAGGTCGACAGCTAGAGAGACTATACTCTAAGACTGGACTTTTAATTCATAAACAAATGTATTCTGATCATGTACTCCATTATAAGAATGCACTCTTAACAGCAAAAACTAATTATTATGCGAACATTATCGGCACAAATGCAGGGAACACTAAAACTCTTTTCCACACAGTGAAAAGATTACTCAAACCTTCCGATATAAATATGAGCAGTAATAACTCAACTGAACAATGTTCTGTTTTTTTGAAGTTTTTTAATTCTAAAATTGCTGAAATTCATAAGCAGCTAATTTCTGATAATGGTCTGCAGTCTAGTTCACCACTAGTGAGTGTTATGAATCTGTCTCCATCAACTGTTTTGTGTGATTTCTGTCTTCCAACCGAAAGTCACATCTATGAACTTATTTCAAAATCAAATAACCCCACATGCAACCTGGATCCTATTCCCACAGCTTTAGTTAAAGCTTGCTTACCTTCTATTGTTTCTCTGATGACCTTAATTATTAATTCTTCCTTGACTGCAGCTATAGTTCCGCCTGCACTGAAAGTTGCTATGATTCGACCAATTTAAAAAAAACCTGGTTTGGAGCCCAATGATTTAAATAATTATCGCCCTATTTCGAACCTACCATTTATTTCTAAAATTCTTGAGAAGGTAGTTGCAGCACAACTTCAAGCTTACCTTGATGACAATAATCTTTTTGAACAGTTTCAATCTGGTTTTCGTCCTAAACACAGTACAGAGAATGACCTTCTCCGTGCTGCTGATTCAGGCTTGGTTTCAATTTTAATTCTTCTCGACCTCAGTTCAGCCTTTGATACAATATCACATCAGCTTCTTTTGGATCGGCTGGCTGGTTTTGGCCTCTGTGGCGCTGTGTATCAATGGTTTGTCTCCTATCTTGCTGATAGAAAACAATTTGTTCAAATTCAGGATTGTCGATCAGAGACTTCCAGAGTTTGTCACGGTGTACCACAGGGTTCAGTATTAGGGCCACTTTTATTTATTATATATCTTCTTCCTCTTGGCAATATTTTTTGATATTATGGGATTCATTTTCATTGTTATGCTGATGATACACAGCTCTATGTGTCCAGCAAATCAGCCTATGTTCTTTGGATTCACTTACTGCTTGTATCCATGATCTACACTTATGGATGACAAGGAATTACTTAAAATTCAACAACAGTAAGACTGAGGTACTTCTTGTGGGTTCTAAGTCCACTATCTCAAAAGTTTCACCTTGTTCTCTTCTCATTGCTGGAATCACTATACCTGTCTCTACGCAGGTTAAGAGTCTTGGTGTTATTTTAGATAGTACTCTCTCTTTCTCCGATCATATCAGCAAGGTCTCTCGGACTGCCTTTTATCATTTGCGAAATATCTCCAGACTACGTCCTATTTTAACACAATACTCAGCAGAGGTTTTAGTTAATGCTCTGGTTACATCGCGCATTGACTACTGTAATTCAATTTTGGTAGGCATTCCTAAAAAGATTATTCACAGACTCCAGCTAGTTCAGAATTCTGCAGCACGAATAATTACACGCTTAAAATCTTTTGATCATGTTACACCTCTGTTGATTCTGCTGCACTGGCTTCCTGTGTAGGAGCGGATTCAGTTTAAAATTTTGCTTTTAACTTTTAAGGCACTACATAACCTCTCTCCTGGCTATTTAGCAGATCTCCTTCAGATATACACCCCGTTCTCTGCGGTCTTCATCAGCAATGATAAAGTTTTGAAATAAACTTACTTAAATAAATTTACCCCATCTTGATTGGTGCAATGATATGAGCAACTCCTAGAAATCAGATTGGCTGTTGTTGCGCAAATATTCAGAATCAGGTGTTCCAATCACTTCCATGGCCACAGGTGTATAAAATTAAGCACCTAGGCATGCAGACTGTTTTTACAAACATTTGTGAAAGAATGGCTCGCTCTTAGGAGCTCAGTGAATTCCAGCGTGGAACTGTGAAATGATGCCGCCTGTGCAACAAATCCAGTCGTGAAATTTCCTCACTCCTAAATATTCCACAGTCAACTGTCAGCTGTATTGTAAGAAAATGGAAGTGTTTGGGCTCATAGGCCACACAAACTGATGGAGCAGGGTCAGTGGATACTGAAGTGCATAATGCGAAGAGGTTGGCAACTTTCTGCAGAGTCAATCACTGCAAACATTCAAACTACATGTAGCCGGTACTTGTCTGACTGCATTGTGCCAAGTGTAAAGTTTGGTGTATGGGGGGATTATGGTGTGGGGTTGTTTTTCAGGAGCTGGGCTTGGCCCCCTAGTTCCAGTGAAAGGAACTCTGAATGCTTCAGCATTGTGGGAACAGTTTGGAGCTGGCCTCTTCCTCTTCCAACATGACTGTACACCAGTGCACAAAGCAAGCTCCAAAAAGACATGGATGGCAGAGTCTGGCGTTGATTACCTTGACTGGACTGTACAGAGTCCTGACCTCAACCTGATAGAACACCTTTGGGATGAATTAGAGCGGCAACTGAGAGCCAGGCCGTCTTGTCCAACATCAGTACGTGACCTCACAAATGCACTTCTGGCACTAAAGGGTGGACCAATGTCATATTGAACCCTATGGATTAGGAATGAGATGTCACTTAAGCTTATATGTGAGTCAAGGAAGGTGAGCGAATACGTTTGTGTACTATAAGGTACTTGAAGTTGGGCGACAGCCTGGCAATATTTGTCTCTCTATACTGCTTCCTTAGGTTCTTATTAGTTACATGTTTTCTTATCAAAAAGTATTTTCCAACTACTCGTTTTTCTCTGAATTATTCTGATTATGGCCACCTAGTTGTTAGATTAAAGCCATAAAGCAATTAATTACAGAATCCATTGAATATTGAATTCTACAGTCCAGGAAACTAGTTTCAATATCACAGAATTGTTTAATCAAGTGGGATACACTTTGGGATATTTTCTTGCTTATTATGCATTTTTTAAAGGGTTTCACTGAAAAACTTTCTCATCTCTTCCTCCCCCCTCTTTTAAATAAGACATGAGTGAGGTGGAACTGTCCTGCCTAGCTTATGTGAAGATGTACCTGCACGCAAGCCTGTTTCCTCGCTCCAGTGTGAATGGGCTGCTGTTATCCTCAAGTCCAGAAGAAGGAGCTGTGTGTGTTACAGACTGTGTGCCCCTGCTGCACTCCCATCTCCCTCTGGCTATGATCAGTCAGCTAGCCCTTACACAGGTATGCAAGTCTCATACATGAACATGCACCATTTTGTTTAGATTCAGGGAGGTTGTTAGTATATCAGGTAAATAGGGTTGCAGCGGTAACCGGTTTCACGGTATACCATGGTATTAAAATGCATGGTTATCATACCGTGTGCGTTTGCTTATTTGCATTATAAAAGGCAAGCCAGCGGAGAAACTCACCCGCGCATGCGCAACTCTACTCCGGTTCAGGTACTCAGCACACAGCGGTGAGAATGGCAGGAAGTGCATTAGACTTAACAAATTTTTTTTACAAAAAAAAGGCTAAACTAAAATCAGCGGCGCAAATGACGTAATCGCGGTGGCTCCGCCCGTGCACGAGGGTCTCGCGCGCTGTCGATTCACGAGGTCGTGCACCTCTCGAATTTTGAAACTTTGCGCCATGCTTCAGCGCAATGAACAAAGTCATGTTTGCAGGGTTCATACACCTAAACAAGGTGGAATTAAAGCACGTCACGCATATATAAAACGACGTTAAAATGGTACGCATATGTGGGGAAAATTGCCCAATTCTAAAGATCGATCTCAGGTTTAATAAATCGATATTGAATCATTCAAATGAAGATCGATTTGAATTGAAAAATCTATTTTTTAAACACACCCCTACTGTTCAGTCAGACAGCTATTTGTTGTGAAACCAAGTACTTACAATTTCAAGCATTTTCAACTACTTTAGCAGAATTTGCTGCTACGCCACTGCTACTGCATATCGTTTCGGACAACACTGCAAAGAATGTGACGTGGCAAGTATGAACACTTCCGCCGATTGCGGAGATTCACGCGAGGTGTGCGGAGTTGCGCACTACGGTCACTTGCGAAAGTAACATAATACAAGAAGATGATAAAATCCTGCACCTAACATCTGGAGTCATGCAAAAGGCTTGGCTAGGATATATTAACCAACCAACCACTATGATCTAATAATACCCTACTACTATACTCATGACCCATCGTGTCAACTACCCAGTACTACTAAGAAACTACTGCGATGACAAGATAGATTTCACACACCCTATGCACACACTAGTTGCTTGAACAGAACACAGCAGCAGCTACAATCTGATACTGGCTCAACAAGGATCCAGAAGCAAAGCACACCCTGTTCATGGTACTTTGCCTCAACTGCCAAGTACTCAGACCACCACACAAACCTGGACTGACCTTCAAAACAAAGTAACAAGGACACGCACAATACCTTGCAAGCTTTTCATTGGGGTCATCAGGAAGGCACCTCCCTTTGTTGGTGTTTCGTGGAATTGAGCCCCTAACACCTCCAGAAGGCTCATCAGTGGAGTCTGGCATCCCAGACCCACCCCCCTCCAAACTCACAAAGTAGTCCATCACAAGATTTTGCTACCGCATGCTCCATTGTGGAAGGCATCTGCTAACAACCTTGCTACCCATATCTCACATCCCAACATCACACACACCAAACAATTTATCTCTTCAAATACTATCCTTACCCCACCTAACCTCAGCCCTTCTTAGCCACACCCACTGACTAGATCTCTCAGCTACCGCTGACAACTCCTTTACCACTGCTCTCATCACACAGCCTCTAAATCCAAACTCAGCCAGCAGTCTTGTGGTAGACTTCGCCACAAAACCCCTAGCCCCTACCTCTACGGGTCTAATATATGCTTGCCAGCCCCGCTCTCTTACCTCAGCCACCAAATCTGCATACTTCAACCTTTTCTTTTCATATGCTGCATCAACTTCAAATGGAACAGTTAACTATGAAATGCACAAGGTTGTGACTACAATACACTCTGGGACCTGTAATATCATAAACCTAGCTTATAAACCTAGCTTTTTAAGGTCCTTGCTTTCACTGGATGTGAAAGACGCCATTAATTTACATGTGTTCATTTTGAAATTCTGACGTGCCCATTTTTCATGTTAAAACCAGACTCTGTGTGAAAGCCTTAAAATAGAAATCTCTATTGTGAGGATCATGTCAGAAATAAATCCTCTCTTTCTGCAGTATCTGGTTATATTCCAACTTTGCAGTAAAACGGACCTTTACAACAGTTGTTGATCAGACACTGACCCAGGCTCAGTTTATCAGATATTAAATAATTTAAACTTTAATAATTGTAGGCCTACTGAAATCCATTATTTAGGTTTCTCTAATTTTGCAGTATTTATATAAACTATATATAAAGGTGTACAGTTTATAAGTAGACATTTTGTGTACAATAGTTCCAGGTTTCTACAATAAATAGTTCATTGAACAACAAAAAACTTTTGTTGTAATTTCTTTAAGGGTCAGTGTAACTTTTAATAATATATGTAACAAACTGTGACTCAGAAAATAAACTGTTATCATACCGTGAAAATCTCGTACCGTTGCAACCCTACAGGTAAATAAGATGTACTGGTGAAACAATTAGACATCTTGATGGGCCTGCCGTATCTATTACTGCTGTTCTGCATATTGCGCCCTAAGTTATGGAAACATCCAAATAAATGTATAAGATGAGTTGGAAAAATACCAGGGACTAAAGAGGTATGGCACTGGTAGTTATGTCTGAAATCCCATCTGGCACAGGATGATATGGCCAGGGACATCAGCACTCTGCCACAAGAACCTTGAATGACAAAAGAGAGGTGAAGTGACAGCAACAAAATATTCCAGTTTGCCATAACTCTCAATGCCCCAATGGTAGTTTTCCTTATTCAAGGTACAAATAAAGAGCCTGCACCTTTTTGATCTAAGCAGATGTGGTGGATCACAGTGTGCTATATCATTAAGGTCAGTGGCGTGCACAGACATTTTGGGGGGCAAGTGCTGGGGGGGAAGGGGTGAAGGGCACTTTTTAGCGCATGTGGAACACTTCATTATAAAAAAAAATTACAAGCACATGTTTGAAATTTGACTTTTATTTGTAACATTCTCTAAACGTGAGTTTTCAGTGGAAAAAAGTCACGCAGCCGACTGATAAAATTCATATCCAATATTAACTATATACAGTCATGTCCTTCAGTTAACTTCTGTTTACCCTCCACTGTCTGCAGGCCTTGTTGCATATATTTTGCAATTAGTCAATCAATATAGGCCTACAATTAAGACAGTAAAAAGACTGAAAAGTAGGAGAAGGAGTTATAGGCTACTGAGTGTTGTCATTACATGAATGCAGATGGGCATTTTTCACAGGTAATGGGGAACTTCCCGTTTCTTCTTTCACAAATGAATGTGTTAATTCTACTTTGGTAGATTGAAGACCAGTCGTGCTGCAGCATTCTGAATTAGTTGTAGAGGTCTGATGACCCGTAGAGGAAGAACTGCAAGTAGGGAATTGCAGTAGTCAGCTTAGAGATGACTAGAGACTGCACAAGTACTTGAGTAGCTTCCTGTGAAAGGAAGGGTCGTATTCTCCGTATGTTGCAGAGGAGAAATCTGCAGGATCTGGTCAGCTTTGAAACATGTGTTGAGAAGGACAACTCGTTGTCCAACGTTACACCCAGGCTTTGAGCAGTTTCTGATGGTGTTAACAAGGTGTTCTCAAAGGAAACTGTGAGGTCGTTGTGTGGGTTTGGGCTTCCTGGAATGTACAGAAGCTCAGTTTTGCTAGGGTTGAGCTTCAAGTGGTGAGCAGTCATCCATGAAGCAATATCTGCCAAGCATGCAGAGATACGCCTAGAGACCTGGGTGTCAGAATGAGGGAAGGAAAGAATTAGCTGGGTGTCATCAGCATAGCAATGATAATAGAAACCATGAGACAGAATAATGTCACCAAGGGAACGAGTATATAAAGAGAAGAGAAGAGGGCCTAGGACCGAGCCTTGGGGGACTCCAGTGGAAAGTTTACATGGATTGGATGTAGATCCTCCATGTTACCTGATAGGAACGGTCTTCAAGATATGACTGGAACCATTTCAAAGCAGAGCCAGTCACACCTAGGCTAGAAAGAACAGAGAGGAGGATGTTGTGGTTGACTGTGTCAAAGGCTGCAGAAAGATCTAGAAGAATTAAAACTGATGATAGCCTGCTAGCCTTGGCAGCATGGAGCTTCTCGGTCACTGCTTTGAGGGCAGTTTCTGTTGAGTGTGCCCGTTTGAAGCCAGACAGATTAGGATCATGGAGTTGGTTCTGGGTGAGGAAGAGAGATAATTGGTCATAGACTGCCCGCTCCAGAGTTATTGATAGAAAAGAAAGAAGTGATACCGGTCTGTAGTTGTTCATGTCAGAGGTGTCAAGTGTTGCTTTTTTCAGGATTGGTACAACCCTTGCCATCTTGAACACGGTAGGTACATGACCCGAAACTAAGGAGTTGTTGATGATTGCCGAGATGTACGGAAGGAGTTGTCTTGACATATTCTGGAAAAGAGTGGAAGGAATTGGATCCAGTGGGCATGTAGTAGGATTGCTAGAAGTCAGAAGTTGATGTATCTTGTCTGAGGAGAGAGGGGAGAAAGAAGACTTATTAATGAAAGTAGAGGCTGTATGGGCAATAAGGGTATTAATAGTGTCCGTGTACTATGGTTGGCACTGTCAGAAGAAGGATTAATCCGTTCTCAACCATCAAGTTGAATTCCAATGCTAAGTCCATCACACAAATGCCTTTTTCATACTTCTCTATGATCGCTCTTTTCAACTCTATTGTTATTCTTTTTCCTCTTTTCTGCTATGTCGTTCTTGGGACCCATGTTTTTTGTCTAAAACAGTACTAAAACCACAAACAAAAATACAGCAAAAGCTTGGAGCACAGCCTCAAAATGGTTTAAAACATGTTGAACAACTAGTGGCATGTGAACGAAGCACAAACTGTATTTTGTTTACAAAAGTCACGTGAGTCGGTTCGGATTGCGAAGTTTTGTTCAAGCTTCGAGGCAAAATATTCTCAAAATTTTGCGTCGAACTCTGAATATGTCGAGTACTGAGGCGGTCGAGTTCCGGGGTTCTACTGTATTTTATAATCAATAAAAATTTGACTGGTAGCCAATGTTGTCCTTCTCAACACGTTTCAAACCTGACCAGATCTTGCAGATTTCTCCTCTGCAGCATACATAAATATTTTTTTCACAGGAAGCTACTCGGGTGCTTGTGTAGGTACCATGCTAAACCAGCAGGTGGCAGTACCACTGGTAACACATGGAACAAGCTTGCTTTGATGGAAGAAAGGGTGTGTCTAAAGTATGTGTATTCCAGGTGTTTAAATACCCTGATCAGCCATCCATTTCTCTCTCTCTGGTTTGACCGACACACAGGTCAGAAAGTTAAGACGGCCAACAAAGCACTTTGTTGGTACCTTGACTTCCGGGTAAAGGGTACGCTGTGCGCGTCTGTGCTGCCGCTCCTTTCACCGGTGTTTCTTTTTGCTTATTCTCTTATTTATTTATTTATTTTGTCATCATTAAACTATCTCAGTGTCCTCTATACTCTTACATCTCTGGATTAAACAAGGATTGCTCTTGTTGGATCTATTCCGAGTTGCGTGAACTCACTGAATCTACTGCAACTACCCACTTTACTTAGCCGGCGGCTTTGTGTTTACCTGCGAGCTCTCTGTGTGCCGTCATCAGTCCCCTGTGATTCGACATGCATGAGTGAGTTTTTCTCTCTCTGTCTGTTGTTTCTTACCAGTCTGTGATCGGGGATACTTATCGCCGATTGTCAGCTTGTGGTGCTGGTCGGTAACACAGGCTAACGCAGCGTAAGCATTAGCTTTTCCGCTTTGCTATTGTGTCTACTATGGTGGTCTCCGTGCTAACAGTTCTGGTCGTTATGCTGGTCTCGAGTGCTGCTGAGGATTTCCAGCGAGTTTACTCTCTGGGTGAACTTTACAATCTTCGTTTTCCATCTCAACTCGACTCCACTACATACGGCATGTGTCTCTCCGCTGGTATCGCCCGTCGGCCTCCTTACATTCACCGTGGATCTAGACATCGCTCTCTAGTGCACCGATCCTCTGTCTCCAGCATTCCGGTGGTCTTCAGCTCTGTTCGTCTCCCCAAGCTCGGTCCGTCGACGCCTCGACGCGGAGTGGACCCTCGAGCCCTGAGAGAGGTCCCGCGGTCCCGGGTTTTTCCTACTACTCTCCGCCCTTCATCTGATCATCCTCGCCTGCTCAACCTGGGTCTGTTCAACTGTCGTTCCATGACTGACAAAGCTGCCCTTATCAACGACCTCATCGGTCAGCATCGACTCGATTTCCTCCTGCTGACTGAAACCTGGCAGTTACAGCATGACTACTACTATTTAAATGCTGCTGCCCCGCCTGGGTTTAAACATCTCTCTGCCCCTAGACTGCGTGGTCGTGGCGGTGGTTTAGCTGTCATATTTAATAGCAAATATACTTTCAGTGAAATTACGATTCAGAAAACGATTAAAAAAATTCACTGTGAATGCATGGCAGTTAGAACATCTGGTTACAACTCATCTGTATTTTTGTTAGTTTACCGCCCCCCTAACAGCTCGGTCTCTGAATTCTTGCAAGAACTTGGTGAAGTCCTTTCTACTCTCAGTCCTCTATCAAATTCTCTGGTTACCCTTGGAGACTTCAACATCCATATTGACTCTGTCTCATCTGGTTCTCTTGAATTCTCATCACTGTTACGCTGTTTTGAGTTGCATCAGCTTGTTGATTTTCCTACCCATAAACATGGTCACATTTTGGAATTAATTTGTTCCATTCCTGGAACTATTACCAATGTGGTGGGTCATGACACTGGGGTATCTGACCATCTGTTTATCACTTCATGTCTCTCTCCTAGCACTCTGCCTCCTTCCTCCAAAACACTTCTCACCTACCGTAAACTTACATCTGTAAACTCTTCAGTGTTCTTCTCTGCCCTAGAATCATCTCCTTTTCCCACTATTCCCTCTATTCCCAATCTTGACACTGCCCTATCAGTCTACAATCATTCCCTCTCTGACACTCTGAACTCTTTAGCGCCTGTAATAACTCTATATGTTCCCTCCACCCACGTGTCACCCTGGTTCACACCTGACCTACGTGTTCTAAAGAAGGCGTCTTGAGCAGCTATTTAAGAAAACTGGTTTGCCTGTTCATCACCAGGCTTATATTGACCACCTGACCAAATATAAGGATGCCTTAAACTCAGCCCGTGCTCTATACTACACGTCTGCAATAAATAACTCTGGTTCCGACCCCAAGCAACTATTTAAAATTGTTAATAATCTACTGTGTCCCCCTTCATCTCCACTGGCCCCTACATCTGATCAATGTAACACATTTCTTAGTTTTTTCACTAACAAAGTCTGTTATCTACCAGGATTTGCTGAAGGTTCAATCACGTAGTTCTTCTTTCTCCACTTCCTCCCAGATGACTGTCTCGCCCTCTCTGTCATTCTCCACGTTTTCTCTAGTTAACTCTGATAATATAATAAAACTCCTCACCAGTTCTAAGTCTACTACTTGCATTCTTGATCCTATACCTACATCTCTGCTTAAACAGGGCGTCTCTTCTCTGTCCTCCTCTATCTGTCATCTTGTTAATCTTTCCCTTGTTTCTGGTCACGTTCCATTAGATTTAAAGACATCTGCCATCACTCCGGTTATCAAAAAACAAAATCTTGACACTACTGTTCTAAATAATTATCGCCCAATATCTAATCTACCATTTCTCTCAAAGATCCTTGAACGTGTGGTGGCCTCCCAACTACTCCAGTACATGTCTTCCAACAATCTTTTTGATATTTTCCAGTCTGGTTTCCGTGCTCGGCTCCGCTCTTGTTTATGTGCTAAATTACCTTCTCTCCTCTGATAATGGCCATGCCTCTCTTCTTTTACTCCTCGATCTCACTGCTGCCTTTGATACAGTCAATCATTCAATACTGCTCTCACGGCTCCGTGATCTTGGGTTTTCTGGCACCGTTATATCTTGGTTCACTTCATACCTCTCAGATAGGCGTCAGTTCATACGCTTGGGTAATTGTAAATCAGATTTAGCTCCGGTTGCTCAGGGTGTTCCTCAGGGCTCAGTGCTAGGACCACTGCTCTTTACTATTTATATTCTGCCACTCGGTGAGTTGTTACGACAGTATGGATTAAAATACCATCTCTATGCTGATGACACTCAGCTTTATCTCAGCTTTAAGCCTCATGCACCTTTCCCACCCCCATCCATCACTAAATGTATATTTGACCTCAACCTGTGGCTACATGCTAATTTTCTTCTATTAAATGCCCATAAGACCGAGTTTCTTATTATTGGCACTAAGTCTGTGGCCCTTTCCCTTGCCAATACATCACTTACTGTTGCTGGTATGCCGGTCAAATCGTCACCTGTTGCACGTAATCTTGGGGTTCTGTTTGATCCGACTCTTTCATTCGAACCTCAGATACGTTCACTCACTAAATCTGCCTTCCTCCAATTCCGCAATATCTCCCGCCTACGTCCATTTCTGTCTCCTAAATCTGCTGAAACCTTGGTTCATGCTCTCATCACTTCCAAACTAGACTTCTGCAACTCTCTCTTCTATGGTCTTCCCTCTAAATCTCTTCGGTCCCTTCAGACTGTTCAGAATGCTGCTGCTCGTGTTCTGACCCAGTCAAGGAAGTACGACCATATAACACCTGTCCTAGAGCATCTTCATTGGCTTCCGATAAGTCACCGTATCCAGTACAAAATTCTAGTACTTACTTTCAAAGCACTCTCTGGTTTGGCTCCCATATACCTGGCTAATCTTTTGCACCGCTATGTCCCTACTCGCCGGATTCGGTCATCTGATACTGGACTTTTAGTTGTTTCCAGATTCAAGTTGAGCACCATGGGTGGTCGATCTTTTAGTGTGGCAGCTCCGACTCTCTGGAACTCTCTTCCCTCTCCCTCCGTCTCTTACCATCTCTTAACACATTTAAGGCTCAACTAAAGACCCATCTATTTAATCAACATTTTCTCACAACTTCCTCAACTTAGTTCTGTTCTATGGGTTTTTTCTTGTCTGTCTGTCTTTTTTTTTTGTATTTCTCTGTACAGCGTCCTTGGGTACTTTGAAAGGCGCTATAGAAGTGGAAATTATTATTATAGGTTAGACCTATTAAAGAGAGGCTCCGTCATTTATCTCTCTCTGGTTTGACCAACACCGAGGTTAGACCTATTAAAGAGGCTCCGCCATTTCTCTCTCCGGTTTTCTTTGAGAGCACGCGAACTTTGGTACGACTAACAGCAAACAGCTGAAAGTCGTATTACTTCATTAACAAGCCCGAGTTACGGTGCAATCTAACCAAAAACCGATCAACGTTACCACGGCAACAGATTCACCGAACTACTTCAATCAAGCTTGATGACGCGGCCACACGGACTGAAACGAAGGCGATCAATTCCCTGTTAAACCGTGAACGAGACTCTCATTCGTGGATTTCATATCCAGAAGGACCTGGATGACGTCGCTTTTTATCAACGAGGACCCTGTGGTGGAAATTCCCTCCTAATTCCAGGAGAATTCAGGGAGGACGACAAACATCTCACAACCCTCAACACGCGAGACTCTTACCGGTGGGCATAGTTTATAAAAGGGCATAGTTACTTGAACTGAAGAGTTAACTAAGTTTTCTGTTAATACATTCTGAATGTGTTTAACTTTATTTTCATAATCTTCATTAAGATTTGTATATACAAAGTTCTCCACCTTGCATGCAAACTCTCCATGTTTTTATCTGATTAATGGGCAACTTGTAGTCTTCCCCATTTTCAGACACATCACATACATTTTTAGTTAAGCCAGCTCCATTACCCTTTGTTCTGACCACGTTGGAATAAACCAGCTGAGCTCATTAATAATAATAATAATAATAATAATAATACATTTTATTTATAAAGCGCCTTTCATGAGACCCAAGGACACTGTACAATAAAAGATTAATAATAATAATAAAAATGATAATTAAAAATGTTATATAATAATAAAAACCAAACAATGATTACACAAACAATTGCTCACTCATATGCTAGCTGATATAGATGAGTTTTCAAACAGGTACGTAACTGTAACGGGAGATCATTCCATAGTTTAGGACCAGCAACACTAAAAGCCCTGTCATCTAGAGTACGCAATTTTGTAGATGGAACTGCTAGAAGATGTGAGTTAGAGGAGCGTAAAGTGCGTGTTGGAATATAATTCTCCAAGAGGCTAGACAGGTATGAGGGGGCAAGGCCATGACGAGATTTAAAAACCAGTACCAGTATTTTGTACTGGCAGCCAGTCAAGATCCCTCAACACCGGCGTAATGTGCTCCCGAGATCTTGTATGGGTCAATACCCTGGCTGCAGCGTTTTGGACATACTGCAGCCTGTTCAACAGCCGATTGGGGAGACCATGTAATACTGCATTACAGTAATCAATACGATGTTAATGTTACAAATGCGTGTATAATGGTCTCAGCAGCAGAAAAGGAAAGATATGGGCGGATTCTTGAGATGCTCTTGAGGTGGTAGAAGGCAGATTTACAAATATTTTTAATATGAGGCTCGAATGACAGTGTTGTGTCAAAGGTAACACCCAAGTTGCGGACCTGATCCGAGGAAGAGACAACAAAGCCCGTTATAGTGAAGGGGATGTTACTGAGCTTCCTGATAGTCGCAGGTGAGGAAATCAGCATGGCTTCAGATTTTTTGCTGTTTAGGCTTAGGAAGTTATCACTCATCCAGGCCTGAACATCAGTTAGGCATTCAAGCAGTGTAGTTATAGGAAGAGTATGAGATGGTTTGGTGCAGATAGAGATTTGTACATCATCTGCATAACAGTGAAACTGGAGCCCATGCCTTCTAATTATATTGCCAAGAGGCAGCATGTACAGTATAAAGAGCAACGGGCCAAGCACTGAACCCTGAGGGACACCATGGGACAACACACACAGATCCGACTGATATCTCCCAAACGAAACAAACTGCTGCCTATCAGCAAGGTAAGATTGGAACCAATTTAGCGCAGTTCCGTTCACGCCAACCAAAGTAGCAAGCCTGGTAAGTAGCAAGTTATGGAAAACCGTGTCAAAAGCAGCAGTAAGATCCAATAAAATCAACACATTCAGCATACCCTGATCAGCAGCTAAAAGTAGATCATTCACCACCTTTACCAGTGCAGTTTCTGTACTATGATTCTTTCTAAAACCAGACTGGAACACTTCAGACAATTCATTTGATTCCAGATGATCATTTAGCTGAGAAGCAACAGTTCGTTCTAACACTTTGGCCAGAAAAGGTAAATTAGAAATTGGCCTGAAGTTTGCAAAGTTGTCTGGGTCTAAGCCAGGTTTTTTTAGCACAGGAGTAACTGCTGCTAACTTCAAACACACTGGAACCAATCCTGAAGTGAGTGATGCATTTATGGCCTTTGTAATAAGGGGACAGATGGCAGGGAGACACTGTTTCACCCACTGTGTTGGGATAGGGTCTAACTGACAGGTAGTGGCTCTTGAGTTTAAAATGAGCTGAGCAACAAAACCCTCGTTCACAGTAGAAAAAGTGGAAAGATGCTTACCCGTAAATTGAACAGACAGAGAGTGAAGATTAACAGAGGGTGAAATGACGGGAAACTGTGCATAAATAGTCAATTTTACGATTAAAGAAGTCCAGAAACTGTGAGCAGAGGTTAACGGAAAGCAATTGAGTGGGCGTATCAACTTATTGACAGTTTGAAAGAGAGCTCTGGGATTGCCATTTGCGCGTTGAATGAGGTTGTAGTAGTAAAATGATTTTGCTTTTTGCAATTCCTGTTTGTAATAGCTGACGTGGTCCTTATATGCGAGAGCATGCACCGTCAAGCCAGTGCTCTTCCAGCGACGCTCAAGCTGACGAACCACTGCTTTCAGCTTACGCAGCTCTGGTGTGTACCAGGGTGCGGGATGAATAAAAGTTGCTTTGCGAGTCTTTAGTGGTGCCAATTCACTAAAGATAGCAGAGAGGGTACTGTCATAATAAGCCACAAGTTGGTCTGCATTGTGACCATCAAGATCAGTGTGATCGGTCTGACTGAGCATTTCCATGAGGACAGGAGGAGTGATATTTCTAGTATCCCTAAAAGAGAACTGGTGTGATGCGCGCTGCCCACGCTTAAAACATGGAATGACAAAATTGAAAAACACAGCCTTATGGTCCGAAATAAATAGTTCAACTCCACACAAGTTAGTAGGAGCAATGCCAACAGAACAAACTATGTCCAAAGTATGACCTTTGTTATGCGTGGGAAAATTTACATTCTGAACAATATCAAAACATGTGAGCAGATCTAAAAAACTTTTAGCAAATGAGCAGTTGTCAGAATCAACCTGAATGTTGAAATCACCAAGCAGCAGCACATTAGGGTACACCGGTATAAGAGAACTGAGCATGTCAGAAAATTCAGTAATAAAACCCTGTGATAATTTCGGTGGCCGGTAAATGAGCAAAATCAACACAGATCTGGAGGCAGAAATAAGCAGTGCAAGACATTCAAAAGAAATCAGAGGGGGAAGTGGAATCGTTCTAACTTTAAGATTAGATCTGTACACCACAGCAAGTCCCCCACCCCGACCCGATAAATGCGGCTGCGATACGTATAAATAATCAGCAGGTAAAGTTTGGTTTAGTGCGATAAAATCATTAGGTTGCTGCCATGTTTCAGTCAAAGTACAGATCAATATTATGCTCCACAATAACTTCAGCAATGAGTGATGCTTTGTCATTAAGAGAGCGTACATTCAATAGCGCAGATTGAACGTTAAAGTCAGTGTTCATTGGAGGCATATTTATTTGAACATATTGTAATGTCCGACCACTAGTTTGTGTAGACGAGTCTGGCGTTTCCAGGGTAATGTTTGGACGACACGATGACCAAAGTGTGGGAATATTGTTCAGATGCGGTTTGTAAATGAATGTGCGTCCAGAGCCTCGGTGGCAGTATTTAGGTCTCCGTAATATGCCGAGGTGGCGAAGACGAAGAAATGAATCAGGGAGTTTATAGTGAGTGTTACGTAGAGCGTGTAATTCACTAAAAGAATACCTTACAGTCCTTGCAGCCATGCTGAACTCACAGTCTTATTAACACAAACAGAAGCAGCAGCAGAAATGCGTAATCCATAAAATAAATGCCAGTAAAGATCCACGCCACAGGTAAGAACAGGTGTAGCAGATTTGAGCCGGCAGAAGCTGCCCAGTAAGAATACGATCCAGCACGAGAGTGAACAAAAGGAATAAAAATACAAGCATCTAAAAAAGTATTAAATTTTAAAAATATCGGAGAGGTGAACAATTTAAAAATAATAATAATAATGAAAATGCAAATTTAGCGGGGGAGAAGCGGCAGCCAAACACGCCAGCGTACTCTCGCAACCCGGAAGCCATGACATAACATACAGTCGCACTGCTCTACTGTTTAAAGTCGGCGCCATTTTAGTTGCTTTGTTCTCCATAGGAGAACTGAGACTACAACTCCCGCCTCCTCACAAGCGCACGTGCACACACTTATTCTCCTCCCCTTTTTAAAAACACACACACACTAGATACCCAGTCTTCACTGTTAATATACTGATCCTTGTTGATACTGTTTGTTTTAGAATAGTTGGTTTTAAATAAATGTATCATTTATTTTCACTGAATTGTCTGTGTTGATGTCATTCAAAAGTGGTTGTTGCCAAAGAATTCATAGTTAAATCCTTCAGATACCAGACCATTAATTGCCTTTAATTGATAACTAAACACTGTGGTTCTGGTATAATTAGAATGAGAGTGATTCTAAATTAATGAGACTGATTAATAATTAAGGTAAAACAGATTATATTTACCTTTAAAGGAGTAGTAGGTGAAACCCCTACATTATGCATCCTTTTGTCATCTCAAAGCTGAAGTATGTGGGTCTTACTCTACGGGTCATCAGAACTTTACAACTGATTCAGAATGCTGCAGCAAGACTGGTCTTCAGTCTCCCCAAGATCACACATCACTCCACTGCTACGCTGTTTTCAACCATGATGCTTGCCTACAAAGCCAAAAATCTACATGATGTCCATGGTCAAAGCTCAAACCGTCCACAAGCACTCAGAATCACAAGTATGGCTTGACTTGAAATGCCATGCTTAAAGTCTTACAGAAGACAAACCTCTCTGGTATTCTCTCTATTGGCTTCAAGATTGTGAAATGATCTTCCACTAGCTTTTCAGACTGCAGAGTCTTGCCATCTTCAAACGTAGATTGATCCCTGGGCGCCTACCAGGTCAGGTGTTCCCACATATCCAACTGGGAGAAGACCCCAGCGAGGACCAAGGACACACTGGAGAGATTATATCTCTCGCCTGTCCTTGGAACGTCTTGGAATTCACCCAGAACAGCTGGAAGAGGTGGCTGGGGAGAGTGAAACCTGGGCCCAGGCATGAAAATCTGTCACCTTTCGGCGAAATTCGGTGTTTTGAAGTTAAAAAGGGTGACATACGTGAATCGTGTAGATCCGAGGCGAGAGATTTTATATTTATATATATATATCAGTAGTGAACTGCAACCAGTAAACCTGGGCCCGCTCCCATCCCCACCGAAAAAAATTGTTTCCTCTCCTAATTAACTGCAATAAAGAAAAAAAAATGGAGACGACAGTACAGCTTTAGACACGCAATAAACAATAATATCTGTACTAGATAACTTCTTAAACAAAATAAGGTTCCACAGCTCCGAGTTCCTCGGCAGCGGAATATGTAAACAACGCGCACAAGGGCATCAAAGGAATGAATTGAAACTAGCTAGCGGTGGTACGCTAACGCTAGCTAGCGAGGCCACAGCGGCCGGAAATTATCATACAGTTGAGCCCGCCCACTAAGATGGCAGATATGACTGGTCAATTTTACTGTCATTTGAAACTAGTATTTCGCTGAATTATAACTGCCTGGTCCTCTGTAAATGAATAGCAGGACCACCAATCACCAACATTCTGCGGAGGCATCACAGTGCTGATAGGGGGAGACACAGGCTCACAGGCTTCCACTTAACCCCTCACCTTCAAACACAAATTGAATAGACACGATTGAATAATTTATTTGCTTATATTTTTGTAATTGTTTAGATGTTGATTGTCAAACTGTAAGTAGATAAAATAAAATGGGATAAATTATATGTAAATATTACGGGTGGGACGCGATAAAAAAAATTAATCAAATTAATCGGAAGCTTTGTAATTAATTAATCGAAATTAATCACATTTTTATCGCATTTCAGTATTTAACATGAGAAATATTAATTTAAGTTTGAATGATGAATGAATCAATGAACATAATCATAATCTTCAACATCTTGTTTATTTTTCCACCAGTCTACTACACAGACCAATAGATGAGTGCAGAAAACAGTTCAGAACACTGGAAATTCTGACCAAAAATGTTGTTTAATTTTGGGAGTTTTGCTCAGTATATTGGAAGAATTGAAGTAAATCAGAAGATGTTTTTTAATACCATTTTAGATGGTATATTTTTCTTTAATTTCACAGGCCTCTGCCACAGGCATCTCCATAGTGCCTAGAAGTGGTCTTCTGCATGCTCAAAGCAAATGACTGGATCTTCATCATCTATAGATTCATCATCTATTATATGAGCTGTCACACCAAGATGATTCTTGTTGCTAACAGAGGTCCAGTGATCCCCAGTCAGAGACATATTTGTGGCGCTCTTCACAATAACCTGTTTTACTTCCCTTTCCTCATCATACAGCTGCTGGATTTTCTTCGACATTGTCTTTCTGGACGGCAGTTCGTAACATGCATCAGTTGACGCAATGTGCAGCGCTTCTTGTAAGCCTTTATTTTCGACCACAGAGAGCGGACAACACAAATAATATGACGCGTCATGTATAAACGCGTGCGGAGTCGCGCGCTACGGTCACTCGCGAAAGTTTAATCCAGTCTTAATGGTCCAATGAAGGTAATTCAAAAACCAGGACATTTCCTCACTTAAAAAAACCCGGGACGACCGGGACAGGATGTGAAATACGGACATGTCCCGGGAAATACGGACGTTGGGTCACCCTATACATTTAGCAGCTAAGTTATCATTACTGACCTGCGCATTAGCCCCAACATGTTTTGCGTTGAGGTGGTAACGAAGGGTGGAAGTGCTTCTGTGATAAGCAAACTCCTTCCTACATAAAGTGCAAATAACACTATTTTTGTTTGTACTTCCATCTGGAAGTTTCTTATATTTAAATTTCCCATCCACCAACGTAGCCTCTTCAGTCATCTCCATCATGCTCATCTTATTGTGCGTCCATATAATCTGTATGTCTCGTGCACTGAGAAACATTCCACGGTGCAAAAGTGTATCATGCGTTAAATGCGTTAAAATACGTTAATTTTTTTAGTGCGTAAATTTTCCTGTAATTAATTAATCGAAATTAACGCGTTAAAGTCCCACCACTAAAATATATATATATATATATATATATATATATATATATATATATATATATATATATATATATATATATATATATAATAACTTAATAAGCAAATAGAGCACTTCTGAAATTGGCAAGAGACACAATGGCAATTTCCGCCCAGAACCATCATAGAGGTCAAATTGCATTTATACAAATGTTTTTCATTCATGTTATTCATTTATTGCGGGACGAGAAGCAGGACCTAGTGTGGACGAGAAGCAGGACCTAGTGTTATCTACACCGGGGACAAGGCAGAAGAGCGTACATTTACCACTACATTTACCAGATTGTACATTTACTACTACTGTCACAGTACAGCTCCCGACCCCACCCCTTTGGGCGTGTGTTTATGTCCTCTGTGTCTAGTCGTCTGTGTATCTTCGTGGGTGTGGTTATTTCCGAGTGTGATTATTAGTCTCACCTGTGGCTCGTCTCTCGTCATCACTTAGGGTTTATGTGGTTTGTCTATTTAATGTGCGTTCGTGCAGTGTCCCGTGCTCGTATTTGTCTGAGTCTCACACGTTTGTGTTATCATTAGATGTGCGTTGTCTGCGCTATTTGTTCATCATTAAAAGTAATTGCTGTGTTGGAGCCGGTCTTCGTGCCTCATCCTTCCGCCTACACAGCGTTACAGAAAGACAAGCCGAAACAGTAAAAATGCCAGGTCGTTCATCCCATGCCAAGAAGGGGAAGAGGGCGAGTCGACACCACTACCCCTCTACCCCTGTGCGACACCGTGATGTTCCCACAACAGAGGAGGAGCTCGAGCAGGACCCAGTATGTGCGGCCCTGCTACGGTACGCACGGGAAGCAAAGGAGGAGTCGAAAGAGGAGCATTACCACCAGGCTGCCTAGCGAGCTTGGCGAGCGGAATCCCGCCCCCCGACGACGGACTTCTCTCCCCTGTCAGCTGGCAGACAGGGGTTTCCCACTACGTCATCTCCACGCCCCCCGGAGGACCCGTTGGTGGTGTATGCGGGGATGGTGGGCGTGACCCCTCCCGAGGAAGAGTTTGGAAGTGAGGACTCGGGAGAGGGAGAGAGAGAAGGTGGAGCCAGCTATTCCCCGTCGGTGTACTCTGCCCCCACAGAGTGCTACGGGGAGGACGCGTGTCCCCCTTCATCTGTGTATTCCGCTCCTACTGTCTACTATGGAGAGGGAGAGGAGGAGGTCAGCCCTCCGCCGTCAGTTTACTCAGCCCCTACTGAGGACTAGGGTGAGGAGGAAGACTATGGCAGCCCTCCTCCATCTGAGTGTTTCGCTCCCACAGTGTACTATGGTGAAGAGGAGGAGGAGAACGACGTAAGCCCTCCTCAGTCCGAATACTCTGAGGGCGCGTTCTATTCCAAGAGGGAGAGTCCAACGCCTACTGACCACTCCGGGGAGACCGTGAGGGAGAAGAAGCGTTGGAGAGAAGGCGTGCCTCTTTCCTGCCCCGAGGGCAGCCCAATGGACTGCTCCCGGTACGACACATCGGAAGAGCCGATGAGGGGGAGTTCGGGCAGCTCTGAGGAAGAAGAGATGGAGTTGGAGGAACCCGTACAGGGGACACGGCCAGTGGAGCGACCTCCCAGGGGAGTTGGGGGTCCCCTAGGGGGAGTTTGGAGGGAGGAGACGGAAAGGCGGCAGGCGTACCCTGCACCGCGTCCTCCAACAACTTCCCTGGCGACCGGTTGTGCGCCCACCGAGAGGGCTGCTGGGGAATACGCCACGTGCAGGGGATCCACGCCAAAGGCGGAGGGAGTACCGCCCACTGCAGTGCCTGCAGGCCAGGGAGCGTTTTCTCCCTTGGCAGCTCTCCTGGCCATGACAAACGTGTTCCCATGTCTGTCAGTACCTGTGTTTGTGTCTGTCCCAGTGTTTTTTCTGAATTCCCTTTTCCCTCTTGTGCCGCTCGTATTTCATGTTCCGATGTGTGTGTTTGTAAATGTGCCGTTATGTGTGTCTAATGTGTTTTCCCCTGTCTTCCCAGGGAGGGTGTTCTAGGCCCAGACACAGGACTGAGGGCTCCGGATCCGCCCATCGGTGTGGGTTTGGGGCGTTCGGTCCTGTTGGCATCCCGGGACGGGTAGTGCCCTTGGTGAGGAGCTCTGTCACGGTACAGCTCCCAACCCCACCCCTTTGGGCGTGTGTTTGTCATCTGTGTATCTTCGTGGGTGTGGTTATGTCCGAATGTGATCAGTCTCTCCTGTGGCTCATCTCTCGTCATCACTTGGGGTTTATGTGGTTCGTTTATTTAATGTGCGTTCACGCAGTGTCCCGTGCTTGTCTTTGTCTGAGTCTCACACGTTTGTGTTATCGTTAGATGTGCGCTGTCTGCGGTATTTGTTCATCATTAAAAGCAACTGCTGTGTTGGAGCCGGTCTTCATGCCTCGTCCGCCTACACAGTGTTACAACTACATTTACCAGATTGTACATTTCCCAGTGGATTTAATTGGGTTAGTAATGGTTTCAATCGTTTTCATTTTTGCGGTAAAACAAAGTTACTGCCGTTTGCTACAGCTTGCGTTGAACACTGTCAGAGCAAGCCACAAGCTCTTGTGAAGAATAGGTAGATAGATAGGCCACGTCAACCCTGTGTAGTTAACAGTGACATAAAATAGGACGTAATGGTAATCACCGTATCCCCGTGCCATCACCTGTCATAACACCCTACTGTCCCTTTCTGCTGTAACTGAATCTCCCCAGTGTGGGACTAATAAAGGCTTATCTTATCTTATTTCTTATCTTTAGTGCACATGTTCTAAGGTGACTGTTGAAAATGTGCTGCATGATTCCATGCAAACATGCCCGTTTAGCTTAAGCAGTGTGGTAGAATCCTTAACACAAGCAAATTCGTAGTTTTTTGTACTTTTAATCAGCAAAAGTCAAAATGAATATAAATTGTTATTTATTAAAACTGTTATGGTTTTACAAATTGTGCTTTCTGCAAGCTTCTTTACCATTGAAGCTGAACTGATAATCAGGTTTTATGGACTTTCATACTGCTGTGCAAGATTTTGACATTGAAAATACAAGGTGCTACTATTAGTAAATATGAATAATTTTCAGTCCAGGGGTGGCATGATATACTTTTTAAAAACTTAGACATTGCTCATGAATAGGTGTTTATACCTTAAACAAGCCATAGCATTTTTGTGTAGTCAGTGTCATTCCATACCAATGACTATAACCATTGGAATAAATTTATACATATACTCACCGGCAACTTTATTAGGTACACCTGTCCAACTGCTCATTAACACAAATGTTGAGTCAGCCAATCACATGGCAGCAACTCAATGCATTTAGGCATGTAGACTTGGCAAAGACAATCTGCTGCAATTCAATCTGAGCATCAGAATGGGGAAGAAAGGTGATTTAAGTGACTTTGAATGTGGCATGGTTGTTGGTGCCAGATGGGCTAGTCTGAGGATTTCAGAATCTACTGGGATTTTCATGTAAAACTATCTCTAGGGTTTACAGAGAATGGTCTGAAAAAGAAAATATCCAGTGAGCGGTAGTTCTGTGGGCACAAATGCCTTGTTGATGCCAGAAGTCACAGGAGAATGGCCAGATTGGTTTGAGCTGATAAAACAGCAACAGTAAGTCAAATTAACCAGTCGTTACTACCAGTGTTAATTTTGACAGCAATTTTTTATTTGATTTAGTCTTTTGACTATATTTATGACTGTTTTAGTCATAATTTAGTCATTGGATTTGTTTTTAATCTTAGTCTAGTTTTAGTCGACTAATTATCAAAAGAATTTAGTTGACTATAATATAAATGGTGTAATAGTCATTATATACACTTGCACAAAATTAAATTTATTAACCAGTTACAGAATATTATTGTTTGTATGTGCAATATTTACAAACACAAATTTCCAAACAACTTTATTGACCTGAACTTAAAATTATTGAGCATAATAACAAAACATTGATGACCAGTATGTCCGCTCTACCTGAAAACATATGGAGTTTGTTATGAACAGGACATATTACATTCTATATAAAACTGGGTTCTGGAAAAACAGCAATGCCATAGCCCGCAGATGTTTCATTTGTCGTATTTTTCCCGACATCATCGTCCCATATGGTTTACACACCATCTTCTTTTTCTCAAAGTCAAAGGAGAAATGTGTCCATATATCGCCGCTCACCTTTCTCCCTGCTGACATTGTCGAGTTGAATTTCATGAGTGACCACAGTTCACAGGGTAGTATGGTCTTCCCGGGTTGTGTGCGATGTGAAGAAGTTAGTACTGATTAGACGGTTACCCGGTTTGTCCTGCCTCTCCGTGTACGCTAAAGTAGTTACAGTTGGATCTCTTATTAACTTATCTCTACCTTTCTCAAAAATAAATCAGATCTGATTGGATGTCGTCGCTGGCCAATATTTCCGTCTCGTTTTTATTAGTTGACGAAAATGTCCATTAATTTCGTCATCGTTTTTATCCCTTCGTATAGTTTTTATTTAGTTATCGTCTCGTTTTTGTCATGAAAAAAAGGTTAGTTGACGAAAACTATGTCAAAAATTATTCGTCAGCGAAATTAACACTGGTTACTACCAAGGCATGCAAAAGAGCATCTCTGAACGCACAACACGAGAACAGGAAACTGAGGCTATAATTCGCATAGGCTCACCAAAATTGGACAATAGAAGATTGGAAAAACATTACCTGGTCTGATGAGTCGATTTTTGCTGCGACATTTGGATGGTAGGGTCAGAATTTGGCATCAACAACATGAAAGCATGGATCCATCCTGCCTTGTATCAATGGTTCAGGCTGGTGGTAGTGCAATGGTGTGGTATATATTTTCCTGGCACACTTTGGGTCCATTAGTACCAATTGAGCATTGTGTCAGTGCCACAGGCTACCCGAGTATTGTTGCTGACCATGTCCATCCCTTTATGAACACATTTACCCATCTTCTGATGGCTACTTCCAGCAGGATCACACGCCATGTCATAAGACTAGTTTCTTGAACACAAATGAGTTCACTGTACTTGAATGGCCTCCACGGTCACCAGCTCTCAATCCAATAGAGCACCTTTGGGATGTGGTGGAACGGGAGATTCACATCACAGATATCTAGCCGACAAATCTGCAGAAACTGCGTAATGCCATCATGTCAATATGGACCAGACTCTGAAGAATGTATCAGAATCAGAATCTGGCTTTATTGGCCAAGTATGCTCACACATACAAGGAATTTGTATTTGGTTACAGTAGCTCCCAGTGCACAATAACGTCACCGACATAAAACATTTACTCACACAAACACAAAACAGCATTCAATTGTAAACAGTGTGCAAAGTAGTATATCTGCAATAAAGTACTGAGTGCAGCAGTAAAAAGGCACTGAGGTGCAGAATGAGTTAAATAGATAAATTAAACTGAATTAAAATAAGGCATGTAGGTAAGAGGAAATTACTGGCAGAGACAATAGGTACAGTGGTTCTTAGGCTCCATCACCAGATTAATAAAGTGCAGTACAGGTGGTGAACAGGGTGAGAGGGACGAGCTGGATGTATTGTAAGTAACAGTCTTGTATGTATGTGACTGACTGTATCCTGGATGTTGTGTGGTAGTGTTCAGCTGTTCATGAGTGTGATGGCATGTGGGAAGAAGCTTCTCTTCAGTCTGGTGCTCTTAGTCTTCGGTTGTCTAAAACGCCGTCCTGAGGGAAGACGCTGGAACAGGTGGTGTCCAGGGTGCAAAGCATCAGACACAATGTTCTGTGCCTGCTTCCTGGTTCTGTAGGTCCTGTAGGTGTGTAGCTCTGGCAGGGTGGGTAGCAGACATGTGAACAAGTCACTAACTTGCAAGTAACAAGTAAGTCTCAAGTCTTCACAATCAAGTCTCGAGTCAAGTCCCAAGTCAATACAATCAAGTCTCGAGTCACGTCCCAAATCTTAAACTTCAAGTCCTAGTCAAGTCACCAGATGTAATTTCAATATTTAACACAATTGATGCAGCTGATTAGTAGTATATTAAGTTAGTCAGACTAACTAACGTTAGGCGTTTGAGGCGTTTCGGTTCGCTTGAGTGAGATGTCGCAATTGTTGTCATCGTCACCTAACCCCCTCGCGTCCGTCCGTCTGCCCGTCCCCCGGTATCCGCTTTCGAATTATCATTGGTGCGGACCGCTGACACAAGTCCAGTTGCTCATGTGGACCCTTGTAAAAGTTCATTTTCTACCCCTGAGTTATCACATCCCAGCTAGCTAGCTAACCGTTATAGCATTATGTGAAATATACATAGCAGAGACTTGCTTTTGTTTGTGCAGCCTCAAATGTCGAACAAAGTTTAAAGTGGCTGCATCTCCATCTCTTATCCTGACTCCACATGTCTTGCATGTCTTAGTTCTTTTATTCACAACAGCATAATCTTTATGATTGAACAGGATAATTTTTGGGAGCATGTTGCTTGTCCTCTCCGCACAAATTCAACACTGCTGCCCCCCCCTCCCCCTCTCCCACGATTGGTTATGGATAAACTGAGCTGCACGGTTCACATTTTACAACACCATTTAATACAAAATGATCGTTATGTGATTCTATATTACTTATTTATTATGTTAAAATAAGGATTTCAAGTCTTTTCAAGTCTTAAAGCTCAAGTCCGATTCCAAGTCAGTAAAGGTAAGTCTAAGTCAAGTCGCAAGTCTTCAGTGATGTTGTCGAGTCAAGTCACAAGTCATCAGTTTAGTGACTCGAGTCGGACTCGAGTCCAAGTCATGTGACTCGAGTCCACATGTCTGGTGAGTAGTGTCACACCGATGGTCCTCTCTGCAGACCTGATGATGCGCTGCAGTCGGTGGGTGTCGTGTTTTGTAGCTGAGTTTCCCCACACTGTGATGGATGCAGTGAGGACTCAATGGTGGCGGTGTAGAACTGCACCATCAGCTCCTGGGGCAGGTTGAATTTCCTCAGCTGACCCAGGAAGTACAGTCTCTGCTGAGCTTTCTTGGTGATGGTGCTAAGGTTGTAGTCCCATTTCATGTCCTTGGAGATTGTTGTACCAAGGAACTTGTAGGAGTCCACGGCTGGCACACTGAGTTGGGTCAGTTTGGTGTGTAGATGTCCGGGGATGATCATATTGAACGCAGAGCTGAAGTCCAAGAACAGAACTCTTGCGTATGTACATGGATGGTCAAGGTGCTGGAGGATGTGATCAAGACCCATGTTCACTGCATCGTCCACCGACCTGTTGGCTCGATAAGCGAACTGCAGGGGGTCTAGCTGGGGGTTGGTGAGCTCCTTCAAGTGGGTGAGAACCAGCCTCTCAAAGGATTTCATGACCACGGAGGTCAGTGTGACGGGTCTGTAATCGTTCAGTCCTGTAATGGTGGGCTTTTTGGGGATGGGTATTATTGTAGAGCGTTTGAAGCACGACGGTACGACACACAGCTCCAGTGATTTGTTGAAAATCTCTGTGAAGACAGGAGCCAGTTGGTCTGCGCAGATCCTCAGGCAGGAAGGTGACACTCCGTCTCGGCCTGGTGCCTTCCTCACTCTTTTTTTTTTTTTTTTGAAGAGTCCGTGCACATCTCATTCACTGATCTTCAGGGCAGGCTGGATGGGAGGCTGAGAGTCAGGGGGGTGTGAATTGGTGCCATCAGGTGGAGCTGGGCTTTTCAAACCTGCAGTAAAAGCTGTTAACACTAGGAACCCGACGGCCGCGAAAATTTTCGCAAGGCTTAGTAAGGTCCATGTAGCCCACTCCCCTGCTGTGAAGAGATTAACGCCCATTGTCTTGGTAATGCGGTGGAAGCGTCTCACCCCCAGCTCATACGCCTGCCAAAGCACAAGCGGCTCACCTCCAAGCTCATACAAGGCACCAAACGTGATACTTCACGAAAAACTTGGTTACAAACAAGCAGACTGTATATGTTACCGATCCTACAACAAACAGCGGAAATTTTGTAGACTCGTGTTTCAAAAGATACAATTCAAGCGCACGTAGAGAGTTTCTCAAATGAGTCCCGTCAAACAATAAAAATAAATAAAATTGTCTGAACCTCTTTGTATATTGTTTGAAGCTCTTTGTATATTTACTACACTATATAATATTTGTTACACTTTCTGTTTCCGCGTTTGAATTCGCGTTTGAAAAGCTAAGAAATTATATGGCGCAATTATATATATGGCTGATAAATGTTGTGATCTAAACAGCAGACTGGAAAAGGAGAGGAAAAGACAGGAAGAACAAATTCATGTGCTGTAAAACAACTTTATTTTGATCAAACATGGATGTCTATTCCGGGTTTCTTGAAGTGGAATGTCAAGAAAGTTGAGGGTGTCTTGAAGTTGAGGGTGTACTCGCCAGATGCACTTGCCGCATGCAACACACGCGTTGATGCTGTGGAGAACAATTCAAGGTACACCTTACATTTTGAATAAAATCTTTCAGAAGACAAAAATACGTAACATATGTGGTGTTACGTATGTAGGCCTACTTATCAACGTACCTTCATGTAGTTGTAGCCAACAGTTGCTACACAGCCAGGGTGTACTCGCTGCATGCAACGGGCCACCGGCGTGTTCCTGCGTGCACTGTGTATGCACGCACCTTCATGATGTCTGTCAACGGCGCACTGCAAAGAACAAAGTACATGTTATATTTTGAACGAATTTATTCATGTGTACCAGCCAGGGACCCTCTTTCTTACATTTGCGGCAGGTTCATCGTTCATCGCTGCCAAGGTCAACGGGCCACCGGCGTGTTCCTGCGCGCACTGTGTATGCACGCACAGAAGTACATGTTATATTTAGAACGAATTCATTCATGTATAAATTGATTCTGTGAAAATGTCACAGGCATGGGTCATAACAGAACGGGAATCCAATTCCAGCAACCATGAGAAAAATAACCAGCAACCACGACGAGAAATAAACAGAGGACTAACACGGAAACAGACATGAAATGGCAGGAGATGCGGGGCAGACCGTGACACCGGGTTTCATGATGTGCGACTGTGGAACAGAAAGAGAAGAGATTTTTGGTTATGTTCAAATAATAGTGTGTGTGTATATATATATGTGTGTGTGATTGGTTGTCTGTATATATATATAATATATTTATATATATATATATATATATATAAATATACTTATCGACGTACCTTCATGTAGTTTTAGGTACACAGTTGCCACACAGCCAGGGACACTCTGCCCTACACTTGCGACAGGTGTACTTGCCGCATGCAGCGCACGGGGTTATGCTGTGGTTCCGGTTGCAGTTTGTCTGCACCTGACACGTAGTCTTCTTTCCAGGAGCAGGCGAAGGACGTGGCGTTCTCTTCAACTCCTTTTCCTGTAGGAAACGAAGACGGAGTTCCTCAGCAAGAGTACACATAAAAACTCTCCTACTCTCTGTGGACCCCGTACATGCCGTGTACAAAACATGCGCGTTCATCGCTGCCAGGTCAAGTATGTTATAAAACACTGCAACGGGCCACCGGCGTGTTCCTGCGCGCACTGTGTATGCACGCGCCTTCTGGTCCATGATGTCAACGGCGCACTGCAAAGAACAAATACAAAGAAGTACATGTTATATTTTGAATAAATTCATTCATGTATGATAAATTGATTTATCAATGCCAACACATGCATACCTTCGTCCGGTTGTAGTCCGTCACAGTGTTTGGCTTCTTTTTGCGGTCGTCTGCAATCTCCACGTGCGTGTGCATAGTGCTCAGAACGCAAACTGTTTTGTTGGGCTTGGAGGCATACACCGTCAGAAGCGCATCATCGGATCTGTACACCTCCGTTGACAACTTCTCACGTCCCTTGGCGTTTTTGGCTTCCAAAGGAACTTCTCGGCGAATCTTGTTCATTGTCCCAAGCAGAGTCGTGTTGCATTCCAGCAGCTTCTTAGCCAGGGAAAGAGATGTGAAAAAATTGTCTGTGGCTACAGTTCTGCCCTTGCCCAGGTATGGCTTCATAAGCTTCATCACCACATTCTCGGACACTCTTTCCCCCTTGGGACGATCGGGGTCCTTTCCAAGGTATGGAATGGCGTTGCACATGTACTTTGTGTTCAACTCAGAAGCAACCCAAAACTTTATTCCAAACTTGTCCGGCTTTGAGGCAATGTACTGGGTGAATGGACAGCGAACCTTGGTCGGAAACAGCTGCTCGTCGACTGTCAGTTCCTTGCCTGGGGTATAGCACAAAATGCAGTTGTTCACAAATCGCTGCCAGATGTCCGAAATCGCAGCAAATCTGTCGCTCTTTGCACGCTCCGCACGGGTGTCCTTATTATCAAAGCGCAAGTACCGCATGATTTCTTGGTAGCGGTCCCGTGCCATTGTCTCCTGGATCGAAGGCACAGCGAACATTGCCGACCAACAGTCCGACATCGCTCCAACTGGACAGAGGACTGCTCGTAGAAATAGGATTGCTACGAATGCCATAAACTCGCTGACCGACAAACTCCAGCTGCTGTCTGTTCTGCGGGCTTCATGGACAGTGCAGTCTGTGATGATTCGCAGCATCTCCATGTCGAGCAAACACAGAAAACTCTGCAGTCTGCTTGTGATCCTACGCTGTATTAGTAAAAGTAAACAAATGACGCTAGGTAAATTACACGTACTAAATATCATTCAAACACAAGCAGAAACACTGGAAAGAAATATGAAGTTACTATACCTTTGCATGCTCTGTAGGCCCGGACGGCTCAACAAATGTTGAATTAGGCAAACAGCTGCTGACACGAGAGCGTGCGATGCCAACCTTCTCCCAAACAGTTCCATCTTTTGCCCGTACGGTTGGTGCAGGTGTGGTGTCAGCCTGTGTCCGTCTCTTCCTTGGAGGGCTCTGTTGTACCTCATCCGATGTACTGCTTCTTTCTTCATCGGATGAATCGCTGGTCAAAAAACAGGAGGGTCCTTCTCCCGCATCGGACTCACAGCAGTCCTCGTTGGTCAGCAAAGCCGCAACTTCTTGACCGGTGAACGTCCTCTGTCTTGCCATGGTGTTTTGCGTCGTCTCCACACAGGATAGTAGTGAAAATGTAAGTCGCCTGCCTTTGGGTTTCAGCTTTTATCATGACTCTGAAGAACACACCCACAACAGCGCATACTAATTATACTTTATTGTAATAGGTGGCGCTTCACACATAACGCCGAAACCGAAACCGGGCTAATCCCCTGCATACACGGGAACAATAAAAGTTGATTGGACCCGTGATAATGGTTCACGGCAATCCGTGAATATCAGTCAAACACAAGCATAAACACTGCAAAAAATATTATATTACTATGCTGTATGAGTAAAAATAAATAAATGACGCTAAGTTATTTACACAAACGAAATATCTTATTTACACAAACGAAATATCAGTCAAACACAAGCATAAACACTGCAAAAAATATTATATTACTATGCTGTATGAGTAAAAATAAATAAATGACGCTAAGTTATTTACACAAACGAAATATCTTATTTACACGAACGAAATATCAGTCAAACACAAGCATAAACACTGCAAAAAATATTATATTACTATGCTGTATGAGTAAAAATAAATAAATGACGCTAAGTTATTTACATGAACGAAATATCTTATTTACACAAACGAAATATCAGTCAAACACAAGCATAAACACTGCAAAAAAATATTATGTTACTATGCTGTATGAGTAAAAATAAGTAAATGTACAAATAAATATTACTTTACTATACCTTTATTACTTTGTTGCTGCTATTGAAGTGCATACACAAGAAAATCTGGGACGCTTGCTTCATACATAACGCCAATACCACGCTAATGATAATGTGTTTCACGGGAACAATATGAACCCGTGATAATGGTTGGTTCAGCCATGTAAATGTGTGGCGCTATTGAAGTGCATACACAAGAAAATCTGGGACGTTTGCTTCATACATAACGCCAATACCACGCTAATGATAATGTGTTTCACGGGAACAATATGGACCCGTGATAATGGTTGGTTCAGCCATGTAAATGTGTGGCGCTATTGAAGTGCATGCACAAGAAAATCTGAGACGCTTGCTTCATACATAACGCCAATACCACGCTAATGATAATGGTTCACCGCTCTAAATAATACTTATGTCAATATGTAGCGCTTCACACATAACGCCGAAACAGGGCTAAACTTTATTTATTTATTTTAGACTACAAACTAGACCTGGTGCACACAGACTGCACACAGACTAGACCTGGTGCACCACAGAGCTCCTGCCACAGAGCTCCTGCCTGTCTTTCTGCTCCTGTCTTGCTCTGAAATTAACATATGTATGGTCCTGCTAATTGGGCAGGAGAAGGAGGGGTGATGTCCTCAGAACCTTGAAATCTCAGGAGTTCCAGTGTTAAGGTCATCAGCCAGTTGACGATCTCCCATTGTCTGGTGGGGGGTTCTTTTGTAGCCTGAGAGATTGTGCCGGCATCTCCAAACAGCTGATGGCTCATTAGTGGACATCAGTCTGCTCAGCTTGGTGGAGTAGCTCTTCTTAGCAGCTCTGATCTCTCTGTTGAGTGTGTTCCTTGCGTTGTTGTAGAGTGCCCGGTCCCCGCTCCTAAATGCTTCCTCTTTAGACTGGCGCAGCTGCTTCAGTTTGGCATTGAACCAGGGCTTGTCATTATTGTATCTAATGCGAGTCCTGGTTGGAACACAGATGTCCTCACAGGCTGCTTGTAGCGTCGTCAAACACACCAGTCTGTTGACTCCATGCAGCCCTGAAGCCTTTCTTTTGCCTCACTGGTCCACTTCTTCACAGTACTAACCTCAGGCTTGGCCCGCTTGAGCTTCTGTCTGTAAGTTGGGAGAAGATGGACCATAGAGTGGTCAGATAGGCCCAAAGCAGCTCGGGGAACAGAGCGATATGCACCCTTTAATACAGTATAGCAGTGATCGAGGATATTACTCTCCCTGGTGGGGCAGGTAACATGCTGTCTGTATTTAGACAGCTCACTAGTGAGTTTAGCTCTGTTGAAGTCCCCTAAAATTATGAAAACGGAGTCTGTGTGTTTATGCTCCACGCTGATGATCTGGTCAGTGAGAGCGCGCAGTGCCTCGAGCACGCACGAGCTTGGCGGGATGTAAACTCTGACGAGCACCACGGAGGAGAACTCACGCTGGCAGTAGAACGGTTTACAGTTTATGAACACAGACTCCAGATCAGGACTGCAGGTCTTCATGAACACAGTGACATATGTACACCACCCGCTGTTAATATAAAAACAGATTCCGCCGCCTCTAAGTTTTCCCGAGGTCTTCGCGCTGCGGTCCGCTCTGTAGAGGTGCAAGCCAGGATGGCCTCGGTGAGCCAGGTCTCGGTGAAGCACAGCGCCGCAGAGAGAGAAAAGTCGTTATTGGTCCGGTTCAGAAGTGAAAGTTTGTCCATTTTATTGCCTAGCGAGCAGAGGTTGGCCATATGAATGCTTGGTAGTGCTGTGCGGTGTCCGCGCCGACGAAGTTTAATGAGCCCCCCCCCTTTGCGTTCGCCTGCGTCTCCGGCCGAGCGCGGCTGCTCTGCTCACTAAAACTTCCAAAAAGCAGTCCGAACAGGAAATCAGGAGTAATGCCTTGTGGCATGGACTGCCTGATGTAGAGGAGATCCTCTGCGCTGTATGTGAACGTATTAGGTTCACATGTAGCGGCACAAACAAACAAAAACAGACAAAGTGCAACGGAGCTTCTGACCAGTGTCGCCGTCTGCGGCGCCATCTTGATCTAAAAGTTTCCAGTATTTTGTTGAATCTATGCCACAAAGGATTAAGTCAGTTCTGAAGACAAAAGGGGGTCCAACATGGTACTAGCAAGGTGTACCTAATAAAGTGGCCAGTGAGTGTATGAATACATTTAAATTTACACTTATGGCATTTGGCAGACGCCCTTATCCAGAGTGACTTACATTTTTATCTCATTTATACAAGTGAGCAGTTGAGGGTTAAGGGCCTTGCCCAGGGGCACCTCAGTCATGGCCTCAGGCCTCAGGTTTAAACTTCTAAAAAAGGATATAAAGCACCTTTGAAATGTGTACCAAATTGTATATAAATTCTTTGATAATTGACAACTTTCATATCATGCTTCCTTCTTTCTGCAGGTGGATGTATGGTGTGCACAAACACAGCAGAGGATTGTGGGATACTATCAAGCCAATGCCTGTTTATCAAACAGCAGGTGATTCTTTCTTTGTCATTCTCTCATTAGATTTATTGTTTAATTTTAGTCTCCTTGATGCACAAACTCTTTTTAGTGTACGTCCCTGTTTCCTGTATCAAAGCCGACTTTTTATACTATAATATCACAGCAATACTATTCATATATGTATTTTTGTCTACTAACTGGATTCTAAAAAATTTGGGACACTAAAAAAAATTGTGAATAAAAACTGAATGCAATGTTGTGGAGGTGCCAACATTTAATATTTTATTCAGAATAGAACACAAATCACAGATCAAAAGTTTAAACTGAGAGAATGTATAATTGTAAGGGAAAAATGTTGTTTCAAAATTTCATGGCATCACCAAATCCCAAAAAAGTTGGGACAAGGCAATTTTTTCCCCTGGGTGACATCCCCCCTTCTTACAACACTCAACTGATGTCTGGGGACAGCGGGGACCAGTTTCTCAAGTTTAGAAATAGGAATGCTGTCCCATTCATGCCTAATACAGGCCTCTAATTGTTCAGTCGTCTTGGGCCTTCTTTGTCGCACCTTCTGCTTTATGATGCGCCAAATGTTCTTTGAAAAGATCTGGACTACAGGCTAGCCATTCCAGTACACGAATCCTTCTCTTACGTAGCCATGATGTAATAATTGCTGCAGAATGTGGTCTGGCATTATCTTGTTGAAAATTGCAGGGTCTTCCCTGAAAGAGATGACGTCTAGATGGGAGCATATGTTGAGAACATAGTTCTCTGCATTAATGGTGCCTTTCCAGACATGCAAGTTGCCCATGCCACAAGCACTCATGCAACCCCATACCATTAGTGATGCAGGCTTCTGAACAGAGCATTGATAACTTGAGTTATCTTTGTCCTCTCTGGTCCGGATGACATAGCATCCCAGTGTTCCATAAAGAACTTCAAATCATGACTCATCTGACCACAGAACAGTCTTCCATTTTGCCATACTCCATTTTAAATGACCCCTGGCCCAGTGCAAATGTCTGAGCTTGTGGAGCTTGCTTAGAAATGGCTTCCTCTTTGCACTGTAGAGTTTCAGCTGGCAAAGGCGGATGGCACGGTGGATTGTGTTCACTGACTATGCTTTCTGGAAGTATTCCTAAGCTCTTTTATACCCAATCATGTTGTCAATTGACCTAAGTATGGACTAGACATTTCATGTTTGATCCCCAACATTGTGGAGACCTGAGCAAATCCATTTGTACAACCTTAGGAAGACCAAACGTAGTAAAAAATGTAAGTAGGGCCTTAACAATGATCTGACTAGTTATCTTCCTTAAAGGAATAGCTTCAGGAAAGCGTGTGACTGCACATATGATTGTTAAGAGAAACTGATTTCCCATTTTTGTTTTGGGCAAAGGCCCAACACAATCTATTAAAACCCTCTCAAATGGTTCGCCTGTTACTGGAATCGGCTGTAAAGGAGCTGGAGGAACAGGCTGATTTGGTTTGCCTATCCTTTGACAGATATCACATGAACGACCAAAGTTTACAACATCGGTACGTAAACCGAGCCAAAAGAAATGTTGTAAAATCCTTGCATATGTCTTAGTAATTCCCAAATGTCCAGACCAAGGATGATCATGAGCAACACTCAAGACCAATGAACGAAAATCAGATGGTACTACGATCTGAAACACAGCATTTGCACAGCTGGTGATTGAGGTCCATTTTCGCATCAACAGGCCATCCTCCAAAAAGAAGGAACATGTTTATCTTTCACCTCATCAAGGCCACACACAGCATGAAAACACTTGTTTAGACTGGCGTCTTGTTTCTGAGCAGAAACCAAGTCCACTCTGGTAAAATTACCTTGATTTTCAACTAACTTGTACAACCCATTTCCCTCTTCTACAGTGGGTAGTTTTGGAGAAGACACCATTGGGACTTCTGCTAGAAAAATATCTGATAAGCCAATTGGCTCATCATCACTTCTAGCCAACCTTTGGGACCTAGTTACAGCACAAGCAGGAAATATACTGCTTTCAGTAACACACTGGGCTTCTGGCTGTCCTGAAACTACCAACACAGTAATTACTCGTCCTCCAGCCAAATCATTTCCCAAAATCACATCAATGCATCAACAGGCAATTCATGTCTAACACCTATCTTGATATCACCACATACCAGATCTGACTGTAAAGAAATATTATACACGGGGATACCTGTATGTAGCTCATCTCAATCCCTTGGCAAAGTGCATAAAACCCACTAAAAGACTTGGGGACAATACACCTTCTCGAGTAAAAGACTGTGCCACGCCAGTGTCACGTAACATGACAACAGGGTGAACTACATCAGAGCCTAACACAGATACTAATCCCTTTAGAATAAAAGGATGGAAGCATTCATCAGGTGAGTTTATAGTTAACAGAATTATTCTGAACCAACCCTACTGTCTTGTCCATTATTTGGTTTACATTGTTTTTCCTGTCTCTCTTGCTTTCGCTTAAGACTAAAACAGTCAGCAGCTTTATGACCCAAATTGTGGCAATAATAACACTCCAGCTGCTCAAATCTCCCATTTTCTTTACTATAATGTGTAGGGGACCTGTGAACATGCTTTTGCATACTGGCTGGCTGAACTACAAAGTTGCTCTTATGAGTTAAACTTTGCAAACTCATCTGCTAGAACAGCAGCTTCTGTATTCACCTTGCTCTCATTTAAATATACAGCAATTCGATCTGGCAGACACTTCTTAATATCCTCCAACAACATGAGTTCCCTCAACGACTGCGGATCAGAAACTTTATGAGCAGCAACCCACTTATCAAATAGAAGAGCCTTTTCCCTTGCAAACTCCACATAAGAGAGTTCAGATGACTTCTTTAATTCCCGAAACTTCTGTCTGTATGCTTCAGGGACTAGTTCATAAGCACGTAAAAATGGCGGTTTTCACGGCTTCATAGTCCATACTTTCAGACAATGACAATGATGAGCTTTTCCAGTCAACTTACATTGCAACAGCAATGTCCAAAACTCCTGAGGCCACTTTAAAGAAACAGCAATACGCTCAAAAATACTGAAGTAGGTGTCCACCTCAGACTCACGAAATGGAGGAACAAGGGCAATATGCTTAGTGATAGAAAAAGACGGCAATGATGGTTCATTAACAACTGCTGCCTCAGCACCAGAGCTAACAGCAGGAATCTGAGAAAACGTAGACGGCTCAAACCCAGTAGGACGAGCTGGAAAAACATCCGACCGGTAACCAGTCCTTGGGTAATCATTCACTCTCAGTTCCAACTCACACAGACGAATTTATCTCTCTAGTTCTATTTCCATCCGACGAGACACTATCTTGTATTCAAACTCTGCTTTTCTCTGCTCTGCCCGTGCCTCTCGTTCCATTTCTAATCAAGCGAGCCGCACCTTCAAAAGAGATTTTTCTCTAGACCCAGATGACAAAGAAAGTGGTTCAAACCTAGGCAAGGTTGCCTGCACTTTAGGATATACACAGACAGCCTCCCTCTCAGACACAACTGGAGTATGCATGTCTCCCTCATGCTCCTTGACTGTGCTACCACCAGTAGATGAAAGTGTTTCCTGGTCAGAGTGACTTAAAGCACCCAACTCCATCAATTTGTCAAGCACAAGTTGTCGTATCACATCTTTCCTTAACTGTCTAGTAGCCACAACCTCAAGATGCTCACACATGCTCAGCAAGTCCACCTTAACAATAGGCATCTTCTTTATTACACATTAATAAATCACACCCTGCAGTTGCACAATCCAAATGAGCGGAGCTGAACACACTACACGATAGAGTTTAGATTCTCTGCCCGCACCCGAACTTGAACCGCCACTATCCTCGGGTCGGACCGGACCGGGCGTGATCGAGCTTTTTTTTTTTTTATCACTATTAGCTTAATTGGTAGAGGCAAAATTATGTAATAATTAGACGAAATATTATATCGACAATATTCTTAATGTATACAAAGTTCCACATGTCAAACTACGAAATTGCAAAAGGCAACGTGTCACGCGCAGTTTTCCTCCACAAGCGTAACACCGAGCCCGCCCTGCTGTGTTAAATTGGCTGGTGTGCAACATGGAGCCTGAACAAATAAAGGTATGGAAATATTTTAATCAAGTCGTGGGTAGTGACAATGTGTGTGTCTGCTTTGTGGAGTGCAGTAAGTGGCATGCTGCTAACTTACGATAGCAAAAAAACGGGTACTTCTTCAATGAACAGACACATGAAGCAGGCTTGCCATGGCAGAAAGGATGATAGTCAGCCTTCAATGTCCTCTTTTGTTACTTCTCCAAGCATACCCCTGAGAGCGAAGCAAGCCCTAACAGAGAAATGCGTTGGGTTTTGTTGTAAGGACATAAGGCCATTTTACGTTGTAAGTGGCCAGGGCTTCCAGGAACTAGCTCAAGAACTCATCAACGTTGGCGCTGCATATGGTCGTGTATCAGCCCAGTCCATCCTGCCTCACCATAGCACAGTTTCCAAGGTTTGCCTAGAAAAGGCAGAGGAGAAGAGGGAAGTTCTGGTACAGACCCTCAAAGATGCTCTGAAGAATGGAGACGTGGGAATGAGCACAGACATGTGGACTGATGACTACAAAAAGATAAGCTACATCGCAATAACGTGTCATTACGTCACCGACGACTTTGCATTAGTTGGTAAAACTCTTACCACAGCAATGTTTCCCACTGAGGATGCGAAAACAGGGAAAAACATCAGACGGGAGATAATCCGCCTGCTGGTGAACAAATTTGGCCTCGACCCTAGCTCCCTCAATCGAATAGTGTGGGTAACAGATGAAGGCAGCAACATCATCAAAGCCCTGGAAATATATAGGAGACTTTCTTGTCTCGATCACTTGATTAATACTGTCCTTCGCCACGGTCTCCATTCCGACGCATTGGCCGACAAAGCGTCAGACATAGGAGAGACAATATCTGCTGCGAAAGGACTCGTGAAACATCTCAAACAATCTGGCCTTGTTGCGCAATTATCGAAGACAGTGCTACAGATGGGAGAGACACGATTCAGCACCGTTTACCTCACACTGAAGTCAGTGCAGGACATCTTCCACGAACTATGGGAGAAGCTGGAGACGTGCGGTGAGCTTCAGCGCATCGAAAACATCGCCCCAGACTTATTGGACTTTCTGGTCACCTTTTTGGAGCCTTTTTATAATGCCCAGAGAGAGCTGGAAGGCGACAAATACCCAACTATCAACCTGGTCTGCCTCTGGGTTGAGAGACTGAAGAAGCATTGCGAGCCCTCTCCCATCGACTCTCCACAGCAAGCCTTCGTGCGCCAGAGACATGCTGAATTCATACGACAAAAAATCAAAGTGGACATGCTGCACAAAGTGGCTCTTTTTCTGTGGCCAAAATTCAGCAAGTTGAGGATGATGACTGCTGCGGAAATATTCGAAGTACATGCCTATGTTCGCACCCTACTCTTTGCTTAAACCACCTGATGAAGTAACTCAACAGTTTGATTCTCTGAATCTTTATCAGCTTATATCACATCCTACTAGATACAATCTCAATACTCCAGATAAGGCTACTCTGATTGATGTGGTTCTTACAAACTCACCCTACATGTACTATTCTGGTGTATTTTGCAGTGATCTAAGTGACCACTGTTTCATTGCTTGTGTACGTAAGAGCCACTCTGTACAATTACCAGTTAAAATTAGCAAGAAGAGAAATTTTAAGCATTTTAATAACCAGGCATTTTTACGTGACTTGGCTGAGGTCAATTGGCAAAGAGTCAGTTTGGTACCTACTATAAATGAGGCATGGAGTTTATTTAAAGATCTTTTTATCTCTGTTATTAATAAGCACGCTCCTGTCAAGAAATTACAATTGCATAAAAAACTGAAAAAGTCCTTGGTTTTCTAAGGATTTAGCTGTACTGTTACAACAAAAGAATGTAGCCTGGCGTAAAGCACGCTTATCAGGGTCTATTCCCGATAGGATTGCTTTTCGTCAAATTCGAAACAGGGCTACTCTAGCAGTACGTCAATACAAGGCTAACTATTTTAAAGAACAGTTTAAACGTTGTGGTTCTAATCCTAAGCAGTTTTGGAAAACAACAAAACTTCTTGAAAATAAATCCCCACCCTTACCATTTTCGTTAAAATATAATAATATTCTGATTACTGATAGAAACTGTATGGATAACACCTTTAATCAGCACTTTATAAAGTCAGCCTCCACGTCTGCAAATCGTGGTGGATTAAATGGTTTAAGTCATGGTTCTGTCGTTTCAGATTTAGTGATTACTCCTTCACTGCCCCAACTACTAGTCAAACCATTACTGAGGGTGATGTTTTGAGTGAATTACTTACACTAGACCCTAAGAAACCTGCAGGGTCAGATGAGCTAGATCCATTCTTTTTTAAAATCGCATTTTTATCCTATTTCAGATATTTTTAATTTATCCATTTACACGTCCCAAATACCAGCAGATTAGAAAACAGCCATTGTCCTACCTCTTTTTAAGAGTGGTGTTCAAACTGACCCTAATTGTTACAGACCCATTTCCATTTTGCCTTGTATTTCCAAGGTTTTGGAAAAATTGGTTAATAAGCAATTGCATGATTATCTTCACAGCAATGATATTCTGTCTGGTGTACAGTCAGGCTTTCGGCCAGGTTATGGTTGTGTTGGAGCGGTTTTAAAAGTTTTAAATGATGTTTATTCAGCACTGGATGCTAAGAAACGTTGCGCTGCAATATTTATTGACCTAGCCAAAGCCTTCGGTTGATCATTCAGTTCTACTATACAGATTGGGCAGCATAGGGTTTACGGATCATTCCTTAACCTGGTTTAGGAACTATATTTCTCTAAGATCCCAGCAGGTAAGGTTAGATAATGTTTTCTCTGATGCTTGTCTAGTTACTAAAGGTGTTCCACAAGGGTCTGTATTAGGCCCTACGTTATTTTCTATATACATTAATAATATTCCCCTTGCTGCTGCTAATGCTTCTATTCATTTATATGCAGACGATACTATCTTGTATGCCACTGGTTCCTCTGTTGAGTCTGTACTGGCAACACTGCAGGATAGTTTTCTCCAAGTGCAAAATGCCTTTGCAGATTTAAAATTGTCTTTAAATATTTCAAAGACCAAAATCATGTGGTTCGGTAAGAAAGGTTCCACTTGTAAATTCACCACGAGAGAAATATTTAGGTATCTAGTTAGATAGTTCACTGATTATAATAATCATGTTAACAACTTACAATCAAAGGTCAAGGCCAAGCTTGGTTTTCTGTATAGAAACTGTTCATTTACTCGTGCTGCCAAAATTACTTTGGTTCAGATGACTATTCTCCCACTGCTGGATTACGGTGATGCAGTTTACAGACTATCATGTAAAGGAGCTCTTCAGAAGTTGGACACACTATCATTCTGCTCTCAGATTTGTTACAAATGCTCTCTTTAGAACTCATCACTGCTCCTTGTATTCTCTGGTTAATTGGCCATCTTTACATACTCGTCGCAATATTCATTGGCTTACCTTTATTTACAAGACACTTATAGGGAAAACGCCTCCCTATTTACAGATGCTATTACAGCCTGTGTAACCCGTATTAAGGGTGCAGTTCCAGAAACCTGACTTACTGATTAAGTATATGTGCAATGAGAAATTTCCCAATTGGGCCGATCAGAAAGATGCTAGTCTCGACCGCAGAGCCAGGGCAACCAAATAAGTAAAAGACCACGCTGAATTATGAGAAGTGTGTTTGGAAGAGGAAAATTGCACTTCCATTTAATATAAAGCACAACAAAAGAAAACTGTTGGCGTCAGACATATAAAATTATTACCCGGGTAATTGAAAATAAAACAAATATTTCAAATTATATGTATACAAGGAAATCAAATATTCACCCACAATGCGTTCAATGTGATCACAGTTCTTAGTTCAGTGTCCAAGGGATTCACCAGGTTTGAGCACGTGTACAGCCTTATGACTGTGGGGGTGCAAGTTTAGCCTACTGCACCGCGGAGTGAAGTGACTCAGTGCCAGTGGTGAACGGTCTTGAAATCAATGGTTCAGTTTGCTGCATGCAGAACAAAAACTCTCGGTTCAAGGGTCTGGGCTCGGCTCGCCATCCAATGTGTCCAACCTGAACACGATGTTCAATGCTCCGTTTCTCTCTGTCTCTCAAAAAACCTGACCGATGCAGGGGATTCACGGTGGATTTTCAAAGTATAGGCGGTGACGTATGGAGCTATTATAGTGTCACCAGAACCTGAACCTGAAATCATTATTACTTGTAAAAACAGTCTGTAAAATCCTCGCAGGTATGCAAAAATTTGAGTTAAAATTCAGGTTCAGGTCGAAATTCAGGTTCGGGTCGCAATTCAGGTTCGGGTCGAAATTCAGGTTCGGGTTGAAATGCGGTTCATCCGGGATACGTAGGATGAGCAAACAAACTCAGAGCTAATCGAACTGCATCTGGCCAATCACAAAACATATCAGAGGTCATTGGGAGGCGCGTCTTTCTGCTAAATTTCCAGTAAGAGTGCGGTCCCTGTTTGGCGTGTAAGTAGCATGTAAGCAGCACGAAAGTGACCACTGTGCCACCCAGAAATGGCACCTTGTGGCATCTGCCACATAATCGTGGCACTTATTGTGGCCAGTGCTGCGTGACTGTGGTCTCCGTTGTCCAGAAATCCGCCTGCCTCTGCTGACAGACATCTAAAGAGTCTTGGGTGACTGCGTATCGGCCACTCGCTTAAAATCATCCCGACGAGCTCCGAATCGCCATTTGTTGAAATGGAGATGGTTCATAACTTTTGTTTAAAAATTATGTTTAGTGAAATACTAGCTGACATCCAGCGAGACAGCTCTATATTACTAGTTCAGAATACTGTTTAGCGATAACGTCGAATTAAGATTATAGGAGGGTACGTGAATCTACAGTGGTAGACTGTTAACGACAGCACTAAATTTAAAGGGTTTATTATTATAGATGTATGGTTATCAGTGAATGTTCCTACACGCCATCAGTGTCATTTAAACCTCTGCGAGCGAATGGCATCGCATTTAGTATTTGTGCAATTTGTAGTATATTTCGCTTTGTATTGGTTTCTATTGTTAGTCTGTTACGACCCCACGATGTCATGGGTCTAGGTTTGGGGTGTGGGGTAGTAGCATATGCATAGTGGACAAGATGAAATTAGAGAAGAACGCGAAAACCAGACGGATACGTAAGAAAACTCTTTACTGCAGAGTGGTAATGGGTAGAAGAGCCTTTTCTACGCAGCAAAACACTGAACAGACACGTACGTACAAAAATACACGATTAACCATAAACCAACCAAGGAAAGGAGCAGTAGATGGCACCAAAGAAAAGAAACAAACAAAATATACTACACTAAGTTAACAAAGCAAGACTCACACCTTACTAACATAAATAAAGAAAACATATCTACGACGATAATCTCAAACAAATATACATACACGGTGCTCGCCTCTATACTGGTGTTTCTTATAAAACATCCCTGCATGGCTGTCTATATAAGTGTGCACATGCTACTACGATCTTAGTCCATGGTGGCGATTTTCACAACGCTATTCATGACAATTCATGACAAAAGCTATCGCACAAACCCTCACCTCTCACATGAGAATCATGAGCTACAGTTTCTCAAAAGTCACACACACAACCGTAAAGGCAGTAAATGCTCGCGTCGCCTCCCGGCAACTTCCAGCAACTCCGTCATGCAGATTATGAAGCCGAATATCCTCCCCCTCATCCAAATCACGATCTTCGATTGGCCGACAGAATCCACCCGTACCGAGGCAATCCACCTGTTAAACCAAAATTAACCGAAAGAGAAAACAACCTCCCCAAAATCCACAGTTCACGTAACACCGCAGCATCAGCCATCAACCACCGAGCGGCTACTGCCACTCATTGTCTACCAATAATCTAAATTCGACATTATTGTTAGAGTATGTGTTCTGTATGAGAGTATGTGGTATGTGGTGTGTGCATGGGCAGTGGCGTGCACAGACATTTTGGGGGGCAAGTGCTGGGGGGAAGGGGGGGGGGGGTCACTTTTTAGCGCACGTGGAACAATTCATTATAAAAAAACTACAAGCGCATGTTGAATGAAATTTGACTTTTATTAGTAACATTCTCTAAACGTGAGTTTTCAATGGAAAAAGTCACACCGCGGCCAACTGATAAAATCCATATGCAATATTAACTATAGTCATTGTCCTTCAGTTAACTTCTGTTTACCCTCCACTGTCTGCAGGCATTGTCGCATATATTTTGCAATTAGTAAATCAATATAGGCCTACAATTAAGACAGTAAAAAGACCAAAAAGTACGAGAAGGAGTTATAGGCTACTGACTGTTGTCATTACACGAATGCAGATGGACATTTTTCACAGGTAATGGGGAACTTCCCGTTTCTTCTTTCACAAACGAATGTGTTAATTTATGTTGCCTAACAAAACCTATACAACAGAAAACGTTCAGCTTAACACATAGATTTGCAAACTGTACCTTAATTATTTGTATGTGGTTGTCCTCACGTTATCTATCATTGATTTGGGCTAGTGCAACTAGTTTATCAGGTGACCATCGGCTAAAAATGCTTAGTAGTTTGGTGCTGTATGAGACATTTTACTGCACAACAAAATGATTTCATGTTGGGCTTAGAGGGCAAACAGTACGATTTGACTTGATGTGTATGTGACCTGGCTGGTGGGGCACGGGAGAAGAAGTCTATCTGTGACCGTGTGTGCTGTGCTGAAGACGCTTCCTTCCACTCGCTGAACTGAACTGCTGCTGCAGCGCATCTGGTGTTAAAGGAAGAGAGAGGTCGGGTGTGTGTGAGGTGGAGTCTCATTTCAGGGCATTGTTTTTAATCGCTCAGGTTTTCAAAAGATCATTTCAAACCGACCTCAGTAAAATGATAATAATAATAATAATAAACGAAGTTTCAAAAGGGCACTTTCGTTGATAAAGGGCAGAGTTGGTGGTGCTTTAGCACCACCTGAGGTCTAATTGTGCACGCCACTGTGCACGGGTAAGTTTGAGTGTTTTCGTGTTTATCTGTACTCGTTCTCTGGTATGTTCGCTTTAGTCATCCGTGTAGCGGACCACTTGGATTAATCACACAAACAATGCTCGGAGCTTCGACTGGTGTATCTTTATTCTCTCCTCCTTTTCGCCACCGACATTTGACACCGTGAAAACTACAAAATGTGGCAAAAAATAAAAAATAAACACAGATGCCCTAGCACCATACCTCATAGATAATGTGTAGAACAGGGTCCAAACTTTAAATGCGTCACTCCTAGCAAACTTGCACATGAACTCAACTTTGTTATGAGCCGCAGCTCTTACTGAAAACAAAACAACAATCACATCTCCCTTCGTTTTAAATTAAATAAATCACTCTTTTGGATTAATACAATTTTCTTCCTACCTCCTTCTGCTTCCAAGGTCGCTAAGTTTGAACTTTGTTTTACATTTGACATACAACAACACAAAAAAAACAAAGCAAACTACAGTAAAATATCTTCCACAAGTGTCAACAAGGATATAACAAGTAATTCGTTTGTTCTTGTGTTTTTTCAAACTGGAGCAACGTACATCGAACGTGCACAGAAGAACTCGCGCTGAAGAGCTCGCGCTGAAAGTCTCGTGCCGAAAGTTTAGTTCAGCGATAACAGGAGATAGCAGAATAAGCAAATATTCAATAATAAACAAATAAACAAATAAATAAATATAAGGCTGTCATTTACAATCCGTGTTGTGTCACTGTAGTGGTTTGTGGTGTCGTCTAGTTTAGTCATGCCTCATCATGATCGTGCTGTCCGTGTGTCTTCTATTATATTAACGTAGTTAAGTTAATGTTAAATGTGAAACCCCTTATATAAAATGCTCTTCTCAGCAAGTGTCCTCCCACTGATAACACTTCACCCCCACGTCACAACATAAAACAGATTTATTACAGATTGTTCATCAGTGAACGTTCATCACGCCATCAGCGTCATTTAAACCACTGCGAGCAAGTGGCATCGCATTTGTAGGATTCGTGGAAATGAAGATGGTTTATATTTTTTGTTTGTTAATTTATGTTGGGTGAACGATTCGGAGCTAACCGACAGCTCCAAACTACGAGTTCAGGATGCTGTTTAACGATTGTCGGGAGCCGCTCGGCTGACAATCTAGACTAACAATAGAAACCAATACAAAGCGAAATATACTACAAATTGCACAAATACTAAATGCGATGCCATTCGCTGGCAGAGGTTTAAATGACGCTGATGGCGTGTAGGAACATTCACTGATAACCATACATCTATAATAATAAACCCTTTAAATTTAGTGCTGTCGTTAACGGTCTACCACTGTAGATTCACGTACCCTCCTATAATCTTAATTCGACGTTATCGCTAAACAGTATTCTGAACTAGTAATATAGAGCTGTCTCGCTGGATGTCGGCTAGTATTTCACTCAACATAATTTTTAAACAAAAGTTATGAACCATCTTCATTTCAACAAATGGCGATTCGGAGCTCGTCGGGATGAATTTAAGCGAGTGGCCGATACGCAGTCACCCAAGACTCTTTAGATGTCTGTTAGCAGAGGCAGGCGGCGTTTCTGGACAACGGAGACCACAGTCACGCAGCACTGGCCACAATAAGTGCCACGATTATGTGGCAGATGCCACAAGGTGCCATTTCTGGGTGGCACAGTGGTCACTTTCGTGCTGCTTACATGCTACTTACACGCCAAACAGGGACCACACTCTTACAAGAAATTTAGCAGAAAGACGCGCCTCCCAATGACCTCTGATATGTTTTGTGATTGGCCAGATGCAGTTCGATTAGCTCCGAGTTTGTTTGCTCATCCTACGTATCCCGGATGAACCGCATTTCGACCCGAACCTGAATTGCGACCCGAACCTGAATTGTGACCCGAACCTGAATTTCGACCTGAACCTGAATTTTAACTCGAATTTTTGCATACCTGCGAGGATTTTACAGACTGTTTTTTCAAGTAATAATGAGTTCAGGTTCTGGTGACATTATAATAGCTCCATAGGTGACGAATCTCAAATTCCAGCTCACGGCAAGGAAAAAAACACTGAAAGTAGCATTTGCTGTGCTCTACTGCACTCTCACCAACTCTACTTCTGTCACACTTCAAGCACTATTCGGTCAACTCCGAACTGAGTGTGTACGCACCGCCTGCGGGAGGGAAAAGAAAGAATTCCCGCGAACATCGTCTAAATGTACCTGCGTGTATCACGCAAGTTCATTGGCTGATTGTGCAGGTTTTTGCAACCCAATCACTGCCAAAAGTATACACTATTCTTAATAAAATTATAAAATAAAATAATTTGGTTTTGTCATTATTTAAAAGGAGTCACGTTTTAGTCTACTCTAGTCTACAATATTTATTTTGTTTAATTCAACTATATTTCTATATGGTTAGTTACTTCTAATTATCTAAGTTTAACATCTAACGTCTCTCTCTCTAACCTGGGTTACATCTGCATACGTTCAACACCAGATCTTCCCTCTACATTCAACTTGTACTCCATAAAGTAAACACTTCTTATGGCTCCTCTTCATTTCAGTCTGCTGCTGCACACGACTGGAACATGCTACAGAAAACACTAAAACTGAGTTTCTGAATTTAATAATTACATACAGGACATTTTTACGGACACTTGCACTTGTTTATAGTAAAATATATATGAGTGTGTGCATGTGTGTTTGTATTATGTTTTATTGTGTCTGTTATTTTCTGTTGTGATTGTGTTGTTTAGTGTGGATTATTTTTATTTTTATCAAGTGGCTCTGCTACTTGCCAGGCGGCCATTGTAAATAAGAATTTGTTCTTAATGTCTTGCCTGGTAAAATAAAGGTTTAATAAAAAAAAAAGTAATCCTATAAACATTTTTAGTTGTTGTTTGCTTTTTAAACCCCATTACTTGAACCTTTCCATATAATTTTTTTGCTGTTGTGTGGCAATTTTTTTAAATATTTTCAGGCAGGCACATTTTATTTAAAATATTTTTGACATTTTGCACAGTGCCTGTCTGACAGTTCGATATGCGCACTGATGGTTAATGTTCTCTAATATTTCAGTAAAAAATAAATAAGTAAATAAATAAAAGCTGAATAAAGCCAACCTACCTTGTTTATTCATTTATCTGAGTGTTTTAGGTTTTTACTTTGAAGTGGAAAAAAGTCCCGAATGAGAACGGGATCCCGTTTAAGGTGCTCTAGATAAAAAAAAAAAAAAAAACCCCGATTCGACTATTAGTCGACTAAAGGGAAAATCTGACTAATCAGATTAGACTATGAAAATCCTTAGTTGAATACACCTCTAGTTCTGAGCATTCATTACTTACAAGGACAAGTTGGTTATGATCTTTCAGGTAGGAATCAAACCAGGAGAGTGTTTAACCTCTTATGCCAACATCAAGGTGTAACTTTCAGAAGTAGGGGTGTCACGAGATCTCGTGAGATTTCTCGTCGCATTCAAAATCTGTCTCGCGAGATTAGTGATCCAGCAAGCAGCCAGAATGACGTCAGAAAATACAGGTATTACTATTGAAGATGCACCCGCCACTTTCAAATCGTTTGTTTGGCAGCATTTTGGGTACACGGCGGAAATGATAAATGGCAAGAGAGTGACTGATAAGACGCGGAACATATGCCAACATTGTATGAAAATAATGCAGTACACCACGGTTAATACGAGCACGATGCAGAGACATTTACAGCACCACCACAGCTCAGTACTCAAATCAACATATCTCACTTGAACAGAGGTAGCAGGGACAGAAAGGCGCTTTGACAAGTTGAGACAGCAAAGGATATCGGGAGCAGTGTGGGGATGCTAATATGTGGACATGCTAATATTATTAAAAATGAACATGGCAGTGTAGTTGCAGCAAATTCAGTGACATACTTGGTCAGGCTCTGTTTGCACTATTTGCACTCTGTATTGACAGAGAAGAACTTTTTGTTTTGCACATAATACATTGAGTCCCCGCTTAACGCCTGGTTAACGATGGACCGAAGTTACGAACGACTTATTTAGCAGTAGCAACACACTGGAGTGTTGTGGAATGTTGTCGAGTATTGTGTACGATAACATTGTTAGTTTTTTTCTATACTGTATTTACAATTAAAGCGTATCTAAATCTAGAGTCACGCTTAACGACGAAAGCTCTTTTACGACGGACTTTTCCGTCTCTAACCCCGTCGTTAAGCGGGGACTCACTGTAATATTGTTCGTGCTTGAAAAAAGGAGAAATATTTTTATTTATTTTAACTTTTATGGAATTTTATTTTAATTTCAATTTGTAGAGGAAGAAGTTTATTAAAAGTTCATGCTTACATCATGCATGTTGAGGTATAATAAAACATTTCAAAATGCATGTGTAACTCAGTTGTCATTTTTCATTTTAGTTTTCTTAAAATCTCGTCTCGTTCTCGTGAACCCAATATTGTGTCTCGTCTCGTGAGCTGAGTGTATCATCACACTCCTATTCAGAAGATATTAAAAGGTCATTAACTACTTTAATCAGTGCAATTTCAGTGCTGTGATGGGGTCCAGACTGAAATAACTAAAGAACATGTTCTGTCTACACAATATCAGGGTTTTTTTTTCTTGCTTCTTTCTGGACACACGTTTGTGAACTTGCTTTATGATAATGTTGTTAAAAGCATTATACCAATAGAAAATAATATTATAGTGCATCTCTCATACTAGTCAAAGCATATACTATGGACAAATGCTTTTAATAATTTCCTCAATGAAATGCTTGCATTTCCTCTCTTCCCCTTGTTTCTCCTGAACAGCCCCACTCCAGGCGCTTTCAAAATGGCAGAGAAGATTGTGGAGCACTACAGTAATGCAGTTTTACTAATGGTAACTGTTTTGTTATTCAATTATTTGAATTGCAATTGTTTTTTTCTTTTAAATTAATGTTGTAGTATATAAATTATATATAAATATATTTATTTATATTAATAAAATTACATTTGTATAGTAATAATAATTAACACTAATAATTAATATATTATAAGCTTTTTAAAATTTTAGCTTTTAAAATATTTTAATATTTGCATTGAACAGTAATTGAATGTACATGAATTTTTAATAGTGTAACGTGAATAAGCTTTTAACTTAAATGGCATTTATACAGGCTTTTATTGATTTAATGATTCTTTCACTTATATAGTCTTTAAATTGTTACATGAATTTTATTCTTGTGTATGTCTTAATGAAAGATTGAAGGAAGAAAGATGTCTTCAGGATACCGGGTTCCTCCAATAGTGGTATATGAACATAAAGAGTCCCGTTGGACCCTAAAAGACAAGCATACGTAAGCAAATACTTCTGCCTGTTCTTTTGGTCTCTAGATTAAGCACTAGATTAAATAATGTTTACAAATTATAGTGTTGAGTAAATACGATTTAATGGGATTAAAATGTATTAAATTAAAACAATGCAGTCTTCAACAGTGATTTAAAATACTACCTCCCTCATAGAATAATGCTTCGGCAGTGGGAGGAAACTCGTTCAATTGCCAATCAGTTATTGAAGTCAAGGGATCACACACTACTGGTGGATTTTGACAGCCATTTGGACGATATAACAAAGGACTGGACTAATCAGAAACTCAATGCCAAAATAATGGAGCTTGCCTCACCAGCTAATGGAAATATGTAAATTGATATGCACTATTAAACAACTAATGTCAAACTGTATGTAATGTAAAAAATAAATATATTTAAAACTTCTAACTTTTGTGTATTTGTAATATTTGTGTATATAACTAATATTGGTATAATACAACTAAACTTAAAATCCAATTCACTTAATTATAAGGCTTTTATTTAGATCAGAAATTATATAGGAAAGGTTATACTTTACTAAAGCCTCAAATACAGCAGACATTTATACAGACTGTCTTTCTCTATAAATCTTAGTGTGTGACAGGCAATGAAGGTGTGAAAATAAAGGAGGCAATCACAAGAGTCTCGGGATAATGGTATTTTAATACACAATATCAGGGTTTTTTTTTCTTGCTTCTTTCTGGACACACGTTTGTGAACTTGCTTTATGATAATGTTGTTAAATAAAAGGTGGACTTAACAGTAGTGTAACACGGTGAGTGTAAATCTTTTGTATGAAATAATGTGTGCCACAATTATTGACACCCTTGGTGTTTAGTACTTTACCACCTCCTTTTGCCAACAAGAGAAGCACTTAATCTTCTGCTATAACTCTTCACAAGATGGAAGAATACAGAAAGAGGGATCTTCGCACAACATCTCTAAAGAGTCTTGGGTCTTCTCCTATGCACTCTCCTCTTCAGCTCACACCACAGGTGTTCTATTGAGTTGAGGTCAGGGTACTGATATGCCTCCCAAAAAGCTTGTTGGCATGTAGATAGCGCCTGGTGGTAGTTTGGGAGACCTCGTAACCCCAAGATGTTACCATTTGATTCAATTCTTTTAGTCAGCTTTGGAGAACTCTACTTCTCTTACCATCCTTCTCACCTTCTCACACTTGTCCTCTTCCAGGCTTGTTTGTCACAGTCCCAGATGTTTTAAACTTTTTGCTGATTGCTCTGACTGTAGATAACGGCATCTGCATCTAAGTGGCTATTTTCTTGTAGCCATTGCCTGATTTATGAAGGTGAACACTTAAGTAGTTTGTTCTCTTTCCCATGTTTGAGTGAATAAGTAAAATAGGCCTGTGTAATGCCATATTTATACCCCAGGGACCAGGCAGTTATTAATTACTAATTAAAGGTTCCTAGATACTTTGATCCAATTTATAAACTACAGTAGAAATTACATAAATATTTTTTTTTCACTTGAGTTGAAGGTTGTTTTTTTCTATTTATTCAGAGTGAGAGTATGCTTCTGGAATAAAAAATATATATATTTGAAGGCTTTTAACAAGGGGTGTCTATAATTATGGAGGGTGCTGTTCATTAATTAAACCAATCATCACCATACCTGCACAGAGTGAGAATAAAGAAAAACATCTGTGGATACTGAAGTCCACATATCGGTGGTAAGTACAACACTAAAAGCATGTTTTTCCACTATGTAGTTTTTGAAAGAGGCACATGTTTTCCACCCAAATAATTACAGCAATGAAATAAAGAACTCAATTGCTCATCTGGACCTCCCAACATTATTGCCCTTAACAGTGACATCATGTAACAACTACAAGAAAGGCATGTGGGTTGTCATTGGGAAGGAAGACAAGTGACTTTGGTAACATCTAGCTGAATCTAGTTTGTAATAGGTCTTGTGGTTGAATATATATAAAAATATGAAGTCAATCCAACAATTGTGTAGTGTCTTGTTATTGCGAAGAAGGTTATTGATCAGTTCCTAGTCTTTTGCAGACATGCTGAGTGATGTACATGTCGTTAGTGGGTATTTTCATCACTCCTGAGTCAAAAAGGTTAATGTGGAACACCTTAACTGCAAGAATAAATGTGCAAGGTTGATGTCTGTCAAAGAAACTACAAGAGAAAAACCAAACATTACTCCAGAGAAATATGATTGCTAACAAATAGCATTAAAACTCAATAGCAAATGGAGGATGTCCCAATTGCACACATCAGTAGCATTTGTAAAAGGGGTAATTCTCTTACATTCAGTTCCTTTTATAGTACTCTCAACCCACACAGTCTTCTGACAGACCCCTTTGTGAAGATATAAGGGTATGTTGTTCTTCAACTTTCATTTACCTTCTGGCCTTTAACAGATTCCTCTGTTATTGATAAAATTATTGTTTCCTGTCTCAAGGTGAAATATCAGGGTCAGGGTATCAAGAACATGTCTTCTCTACTTCCTCATGCTATAAACACATTGTTTGCAGGTACTTTCATACCATGGCTTGTAGATAATCCAATCATAATTATTAACATCAAATCATAATTTTTCATTACACTGACAGCTATGGCTGCTCACAGTTGTAGGCTGACCTTCCAGCTGAACCTTCCAGTTCTTCACTCACAAACGCTTGTCTGCAGAAGAGCAGACGTTCATCATGACCGCCACATAGTCCCTACAACCCAAGGATTATATGCAAACACCTTGATACTTATATTGACTGATCAATATTCTGCAGAAGCTTGAAGCATAACTTGAAGAATATGGAAAAGTGATAATGGAATTCTTCTGGCTAAATCCTACCAATGGTGAAGTGAAGGCTGCCCTGACAAGCAGTAAAAGCAGTGTGGTGGCACCCTATGTTATGCAGCCTTTGCTCAATCACTTCTAATGAGTACTCTTGAAAATCAGTTATTTAAACCCCCAAATTTGTGATGCTCCCCTCTGCATTTTTCTGACCAGGAACAAATCCAAAGCCTTTTCAATCAATTCCTACAGTCCTTTGACACAGTGATTATTCTCACACTCCACCTATTTCGGTTCTTGCAAAAACCTTCCTTTACAAAAATGCATCCATCTGATCTCAGTAGCATAACATTAGCATAACTACTGTTATATACGCACATGATGTTGGTATGTGCAAACATTATTAATGTTGAAATGTGCACACATAGAATGGAAATTTCCTTATGTTAAATCAGTGGTTCCCAAACTCCTCCCCCCCCCCCCCCCCCCCCCCCCCATTGACTAGGGATGCACCGATTCACGTTTTTCACTTCCGATACCGATTCAGATATCTGAGGCTTAGTATCAGCTGATACCGATCCGATAGAGTAAAACAGTGCTGAATCGACTTAAAGCATTTTTTTTTAACACAGACATACTGAATTACAAGTTTATTGAAAACTCTGCACCAGTACAGCACACTTAAACACACATAAAAACATGTAAAAACAACACAACTTGCATTTGTTCAGTCAGTGCAATTATGAATATAACATCTAATGTAAAATAAATAATACCAAAGAACCTGAAACTGACAAAAACAAAAGGTTCACAACTTTGGTCAAACATGAAAAAAATAAACTGCAAGAAACCTTTGAAATGGTTCAAGAATTCTAAATATAATTTAAAATAAATAAGGAGATGAAATAAGAGAAACAGCAATACCTATGCGGCTAGTTTGCTAGCGCAGACATCACGCAGAGCACAAAGCATGTAACGGCCAGAAATATGTGTACTGTCTCTTTAAGGGAGCGAGTTGAGCGAGCGTATGGAATATTGTTGTTTTTTTTAGCTTTCTGCCGTAGACCGACTCAGACCACTGCTCTTTATTTTATCTTTATTTTATTTCTGTAAGTAATGCATTCAATGAGCTTTGGACAGCCAGCAAATAAACGGACTAAGCGCGAGTACGAATGAGTGATTCACCTCTATGGGGCTATTATAGTGTCACCAGAACCTGAACCTGAAATCATTATTACTTGAAAAAACAGTCTGTAAAATCCTCACAGGTATGCAAAAATTCGAGTTAAAATTCAGGTTCAGGTCGAAATTCAGGTTCGGGTCGCAATTCAGGTTCGGGTCAAAATTCAGGTTCGGGTCGTAATTCAGGTTCGGGTCGAAATTCAGGTTCGGGTCGTAATTCAGGTTCGGGTCGTAATTCAGGTTCGGGTCGAAATTCAGGTTCAGGTTGAAATGCGGTTCATCCGGGATACGTAGGATGAGCAAACAAACTCAGAGCTAATCGAACTGCAATTAGCCAATCACAAAACATATCAGAGGTCATTAAGAGGCGCGTCTTTCTGCTAAATTTCCTGTAAGAGTGCGGTCCCTGTTTGGCGTGTAAGTAGCATGTAAGCAGCACGAAAGTGACCACTGTGCCACCCAGAAATGGCACCTTGTGGCAGCTGCCACATAATCGTGGCACTTAGTGTGACCAGTGCTGCGTGACTGTGGTCTCCGTTGTCCAGAAACGCCGCCTGCCTCTGCTAACAGACATCTAAAGACTCTTGGGTGACTCTGCGTATCGGCCACTCGCTTAAAATCATCCCGACGAGCTCCGAATCGCCATTTGTTGAAATGAAGACGGTTCATAACTTTTGTTTAAAAATTATGTTGAGTGAAATACTAGCCGACATCCAGCTAGACAGCTCTATATTACTAGTTCAGAATACTGTTTAGCGATAACGTCGAATTAAGATTATAGGAGGGTACGTGAATCTACAGTGGTAGACCGTTAACGACAGCACTAAATTTAAAGGGTTTATTATTATAGATGTATGGTTATCAGTGAATGTTCCTACACGCCATCAGCGTCATTTAAACCTCTGCGAGCGAATGGCATCGCATTTAGTATTTATGCAATTTGTAGTATATTTCGCTTTGTATTGGTTTCTATTGTTAGTCTAGATTACGTCTGTTACAACCCCACGATGTCATGGGTCTAGGTTTGGGGTGTGGGGTAGTAGCATGTGCGTAGTGGACAAGATGAAATTAAAGAACGCGAAAACCAGACGGATACGTAAGAAAACTCTTTACTGCAGAGTGGTAATGGGTAGAAGAGCCTTTTCTACGCAGCAAAACACTGAACAGACACGTACGTACAAAAATACACGATTGACCATAAACCAACCAAGGAAAGGAGCAGTAGACGGAACCAAAGAAAAGAAACAAACAAAATATACTACACTAAGTTAACAAAGCAAGACTCACACCTTACTAACATAAATAAAAAATATATATCTACAACGATAATCTCAAACAAATATACATACACGGTGCCCGCCTCTATACTGGTGTTTCTTATAAAACATCCCTGCATGGGTGTCTATAATTGTGCACATGCTACTACGTTCTTACTCCATGGTGGCGATTTTCACAACGCTATTCATGACAATTCATGACAAAAGCTATCGCACAAACCCTCACCTCTCACATGAGAATCATGAACTACAGTTTCTCAAAAGTCACACACACAACCGTAAAGGCAGTAAATGCTCGCGTCGCCTCCCGGCAACTTCCAGCAACTCCGTCATGCAGATTATGAAGCCGAATATCCTCCCCCTCATCCAAATCACGATCTTCGATTGGCCGACAGAATCCACCCGTACCGAGGCAATCCACCTGTTAAACCAAAATTAACCGAAAGAGAAAACAACCTCCCCAAAATCCACAGTTCACGTAACACCGCAGCATCAGCCATCAACCACCGAGCGGCTACTGCCACTCATTGTCTACCACTAATCTAAATTTGACATTATCGTTAAAGAGTATGTGTTCTGTATGAGAGTATGTGGTGTGTGCATGGGCAGTGGCGTGCACAGACATTTTGGGGGGCAAGTGCTGGGGGGAAGGGGGGGGGCACTTTTTAGCGCACGTGGAACAATTCATTATAAAAAAAATTACAAGCGCATGTTGAATGAAATTTGACTTTTATTAGTAACATTCTCTAAACGTGAGTTTTCAATGGAAAAAGTCACACCGCCAACTGATAAAATCCATATCCAATATTAACTATACAGTCATTGTCATTCAGTTAACTTCTGTTTACCCTCCACTGTCTGCAGGCATTGTTGCATATATTTTGCAATTAGTAAATCAATATAGGCCTACAATTAAGACAGTAAAAAGACCAAAAAGTACGAGAATGAGTTATGAGTAGGCTGAGTAGGCTACTGACTGTTGTCATTACACGAATGCAGATGGACATTTTTCACAGGTAATGGGGAACTTCCCGTTTCTTCTTTCACAAACGAATGTGTTAATTTATGTTGCCTAACAAAACATATACAACAGAAAACGTTGTATGTGACCTGGCTGGTGGGGACGGGAGAAGAAGTCTATCTGTGACCGTGTGTGCTGTGCTGAAGACGCTTCCTTCCACTCGCTGAACTGAACTGCTGCTGCAGCGCATCTGGTGTTAAAGGAAGAGAGAGGTCGGGTGTGTGCGAGGTGGTGGCGCATTTCAGGGCATTGTTTTTAATCGCTCAGGTTTTCAAAAGATCATTTCAAACCGACCTCAGTAAAATGATAATAATAAAAAACGAAGTTTCAAAAGGGCACTTTCGTTGATAAAGGGCAGAGTTGGGGTCTAATTGTGCACACTACTGTGCACGGGTAAGTTTGAGTGTTTTCGTGTTTATCTGTACTCGTTCTCTGGTATGTTCGCTTTAGTCATCCGTGTAGCGGACCACTTGGATTAATCACACAAACAATGCTCGGAGCTTCGACTGGTGTATCTTTATTCTCTCCTCCTTTCGCCACCGACATTTGACACCGTGAAAACTACAAAATGTGGCAAAAAATAAAAAATAAACACAAATGCCCTAGCACCATACCTCACAGATAATGTGTAGAACAGGGTCCAAACTTTAAATGCGTCACTCCTAGCAAACTTGCACATGAACTCAACTTTATGTTATGAGCCGCAGCTCTTACTGAAAACAAAACAACAATCACATCTCCCTTCGTTTTAAATTAAATAAATCACTCTTTTGGATTAATACAATTTTTCTTCCTACCTCCTTCTGCTTCCAAGGGCGCTAAGTTTGAACTTTGTTTTACATTTGACATACAACAACACAAAAAAAAACAAAGCCAACTACAGTAAAATATCTTCCACAAGTGTCAACAAGGAATATAACAAGTAATTCGTTTGTTCTTGTGTCTTTTCAAACTCTGGAGCAACGTACATGAACGCGCACAGAAGAACTCGCGCTGAAGAGCTCGCGCTGAAAGTCTCGTGCCGAAAGTTTAGTTCAGCGATAACAGGAGGTAGCAGAATAATCAAATATTCAATAATAAACAAATAAATAAATATATTTATATAATATAAATATATATCCGCGAATATAAATCCGTGTTGTGTCGCTGTAGTGGTTTGTGGTGTCGTCTAGTTTAGTCATGCCTCATCATGATCGTGCTGTCCTTGTGTCTTCTATTATATTAACGTAGTTAAGTTAATGTTAAATGTGAAACCCCTTATATAAAATGCTCTTCTCAGCAAGTGTCCTCCCACTGATAACACTTCACCCCCACGTCACAACATAAAACAGATTTATTACAGATTGTTCATCAGTGAACGTTCATCACGCCATCAGCGTCATTTAAACCACTGCGAGCGAGTGGCATCGCATTTGTAGGATTCGTGGAAATGAAGATGGTTTATATTTTTTGTTTGTTAATTTATGTTGGGTGAACGATTCGGAGCTGACCGACAGCTCCAAACTACGAGTTCAGGATGCTGTTTAATGATTATGTCGGGAGCCGCTCGGCTGACATTCTAGACTAACAATAGAAACCAATACAAAGCGAAATATACTACAAATTGCACAAATACTAAATGCGATGCCATTCGCTCGCAGAGGTTTAAATGATGCTAATGGCGTGTAGGAACATTCACTGATAACCATACATCTATAATAATAAACCCTTTAAATTTAGTGCTGTCGTTAACGGTCTACCACTGTAGATTCACGTACCCTCCTATAATCTTAATTCGACGTTATCGCTAAACAGTATTCTGAACTAGTAATATAGAGCTGTCTAGCTGGATGTCGGCTAGTATTTCACTCAACATAATTTTTAAACAAAAGTTATGAACCGTCTTCATTTCAACAAATGGCGATTCGGAGCTCGTCGGGATGATTTTAAGCGAGTGGCCGATACGCAGAGTCACCCAAGAGTCTTTAGATGTCTGTCAGCAGAGGCAGGCGGCATTTCTGGACAACGGAGACCACAGTCACGCAGCACTGGCCACACTAAGTGCCACGATTATGTGGCAGCTGCCACAAGGTGCCATTTCTGGGTGGCACAGTGGTCACTTTCGTGCTGCTTACATGCTACTTACACGCCAAACAGGGACCGCACTCTTACAGGAAATTTAGCAGAAAGACGCGCCTCTTAATGACCTCTGATATGTTTTGTGATTGGCCAGATGCAGTTTGATTAGCTCTGAGTTTGTTTGCTCATCCTACGTATCCCGGATGAACCGCATTTCAACCTGAACCTGAATTTCAACCCGAACCTGAATTTCGACCCGAACCTGAATTACGACCCGAACCTGAATTTCGACCCGAACCTGAATTTCGACCCGAACCTGAATTACGACCCGAACCTGAATTACGACCCGAACCTGAATTTCGACCTGAACCTGAATTTTAACTCGAATTTTTGCATACCTGCGAGGATTTTACAGACTGTTTTTTCAAGTGATAATGATTTCAGGTTCAGGTTCTGGTGACACTATAATAGCTCCATACACCTCTCCTCTGTGTGCTTCGTGTTTCACTCGCCTGTTAACTGTCCAAGTTCACTTCTATCTGGGACAGAGTGGATATTTAAGGTTGAACTAATTCTGACGAGCGTTACAAGCATAGAATTAGACTGAATATATCTGTTTTTATGGATCGGTCACATTGTCACCCGATCTAGAATTTTTTCAGATATTAATATCGGAATCGGTGCATCCCTAATATTGACACATGTGCACATGTTTTACTTCCAAGCTCCGCGCCCCCCTGCAATAGCTCCGCCCACTTTGGGAACCACTGTGTTAAATAAACAAATGGACAGTTAAGTTGTACTGACAATATAAAGATAACAAAAGGTCCACTCAACAAAAAATGTACTGTTTGTACACTTATACAGATCTATACAATTATAGTTTGCCAACACCCAGAGCTGCAGCTTTGAATTATAAGTAAATTGATCCTTTATATGCAAGTACACCGAAATATAATGGAAATTTAGTTGAATCATTCTAACTGAACTGAATTTAACCTGTTGACATTTCATTTGTTCTGCAGTTGAATAAACGTAAATAAGCTTTTGTCGCTGGTTGACTAATTATAATAATAAAATTCCCAGCTTCAAAAATATTACAATGTGCAAACACCCCCATTTGAGAACTACTCCTTAAACACACTGTATATGTTTTGTATTAGGTTTTCTAAGTCAACTAAGCAAATGTGAGGTTGCTCTTTATTTAAAATAATGGATGACTGAAAACTGAGGATGGTTAACAACTTCACTTTTTTGAACTTGAAAGCTTTTTTGCAACATGAAATTGTACTTTTGTTAATGATTGTTTAAAAACATCTACCTTCATATCCATTATGGCATGAAAAATAATGAAACAATGGGTCAGCTGAATCCTTTGAACAGTAAAGGTTTTATTTATTAGTGTTTTCAGAAACAGAATGTCTGCAATATTTATACAATTAAACTATCTGTAATGTCTTGATTCAGATGAAGGAAACAGAATGGCTGCCAAGTAATGCTTGCTCCTCAGTCTTCATATTGTCTATGTACAAAATGTTGGACAGAATGCAGAGAATTAAATTAGAGGGCTTTAACTGGTTGATGGGGTAACTCCACAAGATTTAAAGTAACCTCTCCTGATGGAGACTGATGAGCCAAGTTTTGAAGGATGGCAAGAGATTTACGGAAGGACTGTACCTCCTCTATTAGTTTCTTAGCCCAGGGAAGAGAAATCTGAAGGTAGAGAAAGAGAAGACCTTTAGAGGGTTTTAAAGCAATATTTACAGCTATATATACACACAATACCCTCTTTAAGTCATGCATTGATAATATCACGAAGACTAAATTTAACTTTAGGATAGAGATTTATCTAAACAAACTAAACTAAGGATCTATATCCTTAGTTTGTGTTTGGAGTTTGCTTGTCGCGTTGAGTCTTTTGTTCTTCCTGGTTTTCCCTGTACTCTGTATGGTAATTTACATCAGCGCGTTTCTCATATTCGTTTTTGGTGGAGGCTTTTGTTCTTGGGTTTCCCTATCACTTTAAAAACCTTGCTGTGGATCTCGCGACTGAGACCCTCCATGTTACATATACAGTACATGACTGTATAAAATGTAAAAAGCACACCTTAATATTACTGTTTTAATGAATGTTGGGAGTTTTTGGAAATAGTTAAAAGAACAATGTGAAACCAGATATTTTTTTACACCAGTATTATTTTTATTGAGGAAGTAATTTATATCTTTTGAATATATTTTGAAGCTTTAAAAAAGCATTTTTCTTAGATCTATACCATAATAAGTTAAAAGGCAAAATCTCAGTGTCCTGTGCTTTAATGTGTCTTTACCTTAATGATGATATGCTTGTCCATAAGATTATCCCCACTGAAAAGTTCCTCCCCAAAACAAAGTGTGATTTCATTTTGAGGTGGATCCCCTCCAGTGTGGAACTCCTTCAGCTCTAAAAGTTAAATAAATAAACAAAACAATTATAATGATAAAACAAGTATGTATTTTTATAATTCACTTGTAAATGATCATACTAAAACTAAATTTCTTGCACTATATAAGTAGAATATAGGACATTTGTTTTATCATGAGCCCTGCACAACACACTTCTCAAAAATACAGACAAAGACAAACTGTACACACTGAATTATACATTTAAGGGAAAGTAAAGATCACCCGATCTTTATCTCAAAATGCTTTATATTGAAATGATTGTTTGCATGATTACACAATCCTGAAATATAAAATAAAAGTAAAACAAAACAATCCAACAAGCTATGTATAAGTGAGTCTCAATAATTAGGTCTTTAATCTGTGCTTTAAAAAGCCTCCACCCTGGTGAAGCAGGCACGAAAGCATCTATATCAGCTCAGATGGCTAAGGAAACCAATACTGCAAGACCCCAATAGCTCTTTACCTGCACTGCAATAATTTGGTCTGTTCTTTCTGGGAGTATTACTGCTTGGAATGACCACAGCAGCTCCCAGCATAAGAAAGCCCTCCACAGATTGATCCAATGTGCTACGTGTATCAGGATATCATTGCCTGAACTAACTGACATCTACTGGCCCTCTGCAGCACTCCCCCGCTCTCAATCAACAAATGAGAGACAAAAATGAAGTAACCGCCTGAAAACATCCCAAAATACCATAGATCTCAATGCGCATGAAGCCCCAGAACTGCACATTTACCGAGAAAGCATTCAAGTAAATTTCCAGTCTAGCCTTAAACATTGATGATTCTTGAAATCTGACAGGGAAGTTATTCCAGTGTGGGAGATTGAAAGGTAATAACTCTGCCTACTGTGGTAATTTCCTTATTTGAAAGAGTCTGCGTGTATTTAAGGAAAGACAATTTAGTGCTTCATAGGTCATTAGAAGTATTTCATAATAAAAAAAAAATGTTTATGGGGAGCTGGGAGCCAACGTAATGAAGCTAAGATCAGAGCAATGTGATCACACTCAGTGTCGTCACACTTGAAGCTGTAATCTATGCAATGTACATGTGGCTGAAGCTTAAACCAAAAATGCTAAAAGTTAATATAAACATGTTTCAGTTAAACAAGTTGCACTGCATATGAAAACATTCAAATATCTAATTTAATGCACATTTTAACAATGTGCATTAAATGTATGTATGTTTTGGGCAGGTCATAAATACCTTGGCTAAAAATGTCCTTGTTGAAGAGCATTGTAGGCTCTGTGGCTCTCTCCATCTTGTGTGGTCCCTCTCCACAGTGTGGCCCCCTCCAGAACACTCGTCCTTGGCAAAAACGTTTGGCATAGATGCCCCCTCCGGTGGAGGTTAGTACCACTCCTTTCTCCATAAAAGGTAAAAGTTTGGAAATAATTGCCAGGCTCTCACTAGAGACTACATCTGAGGGAGGAGGCGGGAGAGAGATGCGGGTAAAGCTGGATCCATTCAGAGTGGGAGGGGAGGGAGAGTGGGGCACATACGCAATCCGAACATCACTACCCATAACCTCCCGCCTCAGAACCTCCTGGCCAATATAGTACACAGTGATGTCGAAGGAGTGTGATGCTGCAAAAAACAAGAAGAAACACGTCAATTCCAATATATAAAATAGACTATATTAAATCCTTTCTAAACAGAAAGTATGCAAAATAGTTTATATCATAATTAATAATAATAAGGTTATTAACCAATTACCTTTACTATCTCCAGAGGGAGGAACATTTTCTATCAAGACGTTCAGCTGAATTTCATTCATCACTGGAGAGAAAATTTTTTATCATCATAGTAGCACAAGACAATTTCAGAGTTGCACCAATGACAATTTTCTTGGCCAATTACGATTTCCGATTTTCTTAACACGTCTGGCCATTTATGACTCCTTCTAAGAATTATAAAGGATAGCATCCAGAAAAAATTGTATTCAGATTTTCTTTTGACAGAACCTTCTTTCAACCCATATGGAAATGTATGCTAGGTCATAGGAAAAATTTTTGATTTTCAGAAATTTTCAACCTCTTTGTGCGGGACAGTCACATATTTTCATTACTTTTCACATGTCCCGCAAATTGAGATGTTGTCCCAATTCGTTACTGACAGTCAAACTCCAGATTTGAAATGTGTTTTATAATCTGGCATTTATCAACTGGCTGTGTGGACAAAGCAGTGAGGGCTGTGTGATCATGTCAATCATGATCATCAGTTAGCATCAGCTTCATAAACAAACATGAGTGAGTTTAAGCTGCATACACGTATGAACTAAATTGGACTAAATCACTGTGGTGTTCGTGTGGCTGTGTCTGTGCCCCATGACCGGCATGGTCTCAGTTATGAACAAAGAAAGGCAAAATTCAGCCAATGAGACAAATTCAGACCACCTCACTACATTGGTTGTCTCAGTATGGCTTGTTTGTCATTTATTCTGTAGTCTGCTTGGTTTGTGCAACCAAAGTCATGATTAATGATTTGTCTTGCCACTTTGTTTGGAACCCCATATTTTGTATACTGTAAATAATTCACTCACAGTGGTCATTCTTAAAGATGACTGTCGGCTCTGTTGCTTCCATTTTATGAAATGTGGTTTCCTTCCCTGTGTTGGTTTCAATCTCCTGCAGTTCAAACAAAATCAATGATAAAACTGCAAATAAATGTGGAACTAAATTTCTCAATTACAATTATTACCAGTACAGTTACAGTACAAGCCTGGCAGACAAACCTTTGTTTCTCCTAATGGCTTGGCTAATAACGAGTTTCCCAAATCAAAAATTGGTACATTATATATTTGGCAGTTATTTTCTTACTGTAGTGATTTGTTGAACAGAGGCAGCCTCGTCTTTGATCATTTTGGGCTGACTCTCTTCACTGCCTTCTGCTTCACTCCTCCTGCTCCTTTTGATTCTTCTCACTGCTTTGTCTCCACCTTTCTTAACTTCAGCTAATCCTATGCAATGGAATGCAAGTCCATTTATATAGCACCTTTCAAGCATAGATGTCATTCACAGTCATTTATATAACAATATGCAAGTTTTAGTTTTTAGTGTTTTACAAACCCAGCTTAAACCTAAGATGGAACTAACAGAATACCAATTGAAAGTCCATTAGTGCCAGCATAGGCTTAATCTCTGTGTGTGTGTGTGTGTGTGTGTGTGTGTGTGTGTGTGTGTATATACATACACACACACATACAGTGTATACTCATGATTTTCTTTAAAAAAAAAAAAAAGACAGGGGGTAACTGGGACCTTGGGTATGCAATTTCGTTCTACCTCATGTACCACATGTGCTGTGGATGAAAATAAAGTCTCCTAACCTAACTTGATTGTAAAATAAAAAAAAACTCACCTTTTGACCAGCTACCCTAGCAAGAGCACCATTTCAGATGTCGTTAAAGGAAATTTATTCTTGTACTGACTGATATTTATGCTCTTCAACTCAGTTGGGGCTCATGTACATTGAGTACAGATACACAATCTTGTAAGGTGGTCAGTGCATTGAGCAGTGTGGTTCTAAAAGAAAACAAATGCAGTGGTACACAACTAAAAACACATAAAAACTGAACAGCTAAATACTATGGTGGGGTATTTCAGTCAAATTTGATGTATATTTTCAGAATTATTAAACTTATCATTCCACAAATAGCAAGAAAAGTTTTTACATCTATTTTATCATTCAATTTTATTTTCCATTTACAAAAGTAAACAATGCTTTTGTTCCTGGACAATGCTTTTGTTCTTCTTTTCTCTTCTCTTTCTGTATTTTAAACAGAAGAGTATATTTGCACTAACCATAAAAATAACGGTAAACATAGCTCTACAGTAGTAAGATAACCCTAATGTCACAGTCTGCTCCGACTCCTCTCTTGGACTTGTGTTTGTATGTATGTTTGTGTGTTTCTTAGCATGTATGTGTTAGTCTATGTTCATCTGTCTCTTGTCTTGTTATTGTTATATGTAGCTCTCGTGTCTTGTAATTCTCGGTGTATTTGCACATCTTGCATGTTGTCTTGTAATGGAAAATTTCATTCTTTGTTTTCCATGAATCATTTTATTAATTTACATAAGTAATATGTAAACATTTAACACTTTGATTATAATTTAAATAATTTGTCTCCCTCCCTATCTCCTAAGTTCTCACCGTTGTGTTAAACCATGCATGTGAGCACCCTTTGTGTAATTTGATCGTTATCTATCATTTTCTGCTGACCCCTGCGAACAGAGAGATAGCTTTTGGCAAGGTGGTCTGATTTGGGGAGGAGGACTGGCTGGCTGGTTTCCAGCGGGACTTCTCTGATCCTGCGCTCAGAGAGGATACCAGCCAGCCAGCTGATAGTTCTCCTCCTTATCATTTGTCCTCCTGTCCTCCTCCAGTTATGGCAGTAGGGAGTCACCATCCGGGAGGCAAAATCTTCTCAGCGCACAAGGGAACCAGGACTGGTACAATCTCTCACTTTCCTCTTACTCTTCTTTCACTCTCCTCGCCACCTCAGAGTGGGGCTCCCCACCAGAGCTATTGCCCCATTATTCCACTTTATTCGAGTACAAAAGTCAAATTTATTCATATAGTGCTTTTTACAACACGTCACAAAGCTGCTTTACAAGTACATGGTTCCAGATCCAGCAAGCCAGGGGTGACAGTGGCAAGGAAAAAATCCCTAGGTGGTGTTTAGAGTATAAAAAGAGCTTCTCAGAGTGTCTCTCTGAAGACAAGAGGGTAAGATGATCACCAATTCCACCATTGTTGTGCAGAAAGAGAGTCTTCCAGCTCTTCGTTATATGCAATTTCCTTTTTCCAGCCACTTATTGCTACTTGTCACAACTTTTTGGGATTTGGTGACATTGTGAATAAACATAATTTTCCTTTAAAATGTTAAATGACAGATCATTCTATTGATCATGTTCTATTACGAATAAAATATTGACATTTGCCATCTCCACATCATTGTATTCAGTTTTTATTCACAGTTTGTTTAGTGTCCTAACTTTTTTTGATCTGGGACTTTTTATCCAAGTGATTGATGCGTTGCTTTATTAAATGGTCTTATGGCCATGGTGTGGTTACTAACAGTGATTGCAAACTGCTACACATAGCACTCAAACTGTGTGTGTTTCTAAAAGTCATCAGTGTATCCTCTTACCTTGCTCATCAAGTGGTACAAGACGATACACCTTATAAGGTTCCGAGATGTCGAGCTGGGACCTTTCTGTGACTTCACTGAACTCCGGACTTTTATTTAAGGCACAGCGGAGACGAGTCTTCCAGGAAGCAGGATCAGCCTGGCCCTTTTCTGAGAGCTTCCCCTTATACTCCGCCCAGGCCTGCTAGTGTGAAAGGTTCAAATTCCAAAATAACAAATGTTTAGTACAGTAATGCATATATGTGTTCCATATGTATTCATTAGAATTACGTAATTGTTTGGAATTAGGCCTTCTATAAGATCTACTTTGTGCTTTTAGGAATGATCAAATATTTATGGTGGTATTGCAAGTTCTAAAACATGTGATGCCTCTAGTGCTATGAAAGAGGTGCTGTCTCCAGTGTGAAGTGGAAAACAGCACAAAGAGACAGAAAACAACCCGAGACCTTAAAAATAGCAGCATCTTCCTCACTGCGGAAGTCTTGTTTTCCAGCATGTTTCCAAGGTATACGAAACATGGTCTTTTCAGGGTTGTCCCATACAAGTCCAGGATATTTTCTGCTGTTCACCTACACAACACAGAGTAAGACAAAAATGAAATTCTGCCAGTTTTGGTCATATTGAAACGAAATGTGCCATAATTTGTCAATTGTGATTTTTTTTTTTACACCCCAATCGAAATTTGTCCTCCGCTTTTAACCCATCTGTGCAGTCAGAACACACACACACACACACACACTAGTGATTATTAGGGGGCTGTGGATCACACGTGCCCAGAGCGGTGAGCAGCCCTAGCCCGGCGCCCGGGGAGCAGTTGGGGTTAGGTGGCTTGCTCAAGGGCACCTATTCTACACCTGAGTACACTAGCATCTTAAGGTACCTTAAGATAGGAAAATATATTGGAAGGGCCTGTGAGAAATTACATTTTTGCTGTTTACTTTTATTAAACACACTTATTATGAAACATGTACAGTTTCTCAAAGGATAAAACACAATTTCTGAAACCTTGCTCCATATTCTAAAAGATTAAACACAAAACCTCATCTTCAAGGAGAATTTGCTTCAAAAAATATTTACCAGTGTAAAAAACAAAAACCAAACACTGCTCTCACATCATAAATAATGCAATCAAAATGATTTACACTATCAAGCAGTCAGTAAACAGTACACCAAAAAATAGAAAACACATTGTTTAACACAGTTCTCAAGGAGAAGCAATTTTTTACATAATCTCAAAACAAATTTCTTATATTTCTGTCATTGTCTTTTGATGAATGAAAGCAGCTCTAACATAGTATAAACTGATCAGAAACTACTACTCTGCTGTACTACTCTATGCTCTTTGTCTCTGTGACATTGTAATTCTTGTTCTTTGCTAATATGAGCCTGCAGCCAGTCAAAATCTATTGAGCCATAGGTACTGTAAACAAATGTTCAGGGCCATACAATTTGTTTACAATATTGTACAGTATACAGCCTACAATGCACTGTACTACAGTATACAATATTACAGTAAAAGACTAAAATCAAAGAACTAAACTAAACAAAAATGTGATCAATGTGCTTCTACTTGTCTTTGGACTGGGTCACGCCAAAGCACTTTATCGACATCAAAGGCAATATTTTCCTTCTTGAGGCAACAGGAGAACTTTTGTGTGCCATGTCCAGCCTTGACATGACTCCACACCTACATAACCAGTCTGAATCCATGGCATGGTTGTGTCACGTCATTTGAAAGAAGTGAAATCAATTTTGATTTAATCAATTGTGTACTTTATTTGTATTGCCAATTGTGCCACTTGTGTTTACCAGTATGGATGACGTGCATTAGAGTGCAAAATATGTTTTGGGTATGAGAATTTGTTTAGAGTTTTGCTGAAAAGTGTAAGATCTGCAAATTGTGTTTTACCATGTGAAATGGTTTAAGGTATTGACAATTAAACTGTTAAGACAATTGTTAAGAACAATTAGCTAAATATGAGTTCAAGCAACTGAGAGCTTTGTTTGGCCAAGGGTTTAAGTGTTTGAGCAGTTTATAAAAACTGTAATGATCTTCTAACTGGATACAGAACTAATAGATCAATGGCTGCACAAGCATTCAATCATACTCACCTGCTCAACCAACCACGATCGCAGTCGGCGCGTACAGCGAATTTTACCTGATGCCATCTGAAAGAAAACAAGTGAACAATCATGCCCAGTTGACAGCCTGTGCAGACCTATTATGTAGATATGGTGGGTTATGTTTTGAGAATGGATTCTTATGTTCTATAAAGTTTGCTTAGACATATTAGTACCCATTTGATTTATTTGAAGTTTTCCAAAAAATTAAACCTTTAACAGAAATGTAAAATTAATATATAATAGTCATAACATCATCACCACCACCACCACCACCACCACCACCACCAACAACAACAACAACAACAACAACAACAACAACAACAACAACAACAATAAACTAAATTTACAAAACCTTTTATGAAAATCTTTACAAATTAAAAGTCCTCACTGATCTTACATTTCCTGCTCTTTCTCTGCAAATAAGTCAGGGAAGTGCTTTATAGGCCTAGAGTTGTATGAGAATTATGAGGCCGAGTTTAAAACAGATTGTTTAAGTGTGCTACACAACAGACGCAAACCCTCTAAATGTGAAAACTGGACATCTGCCATTTCAGATGTTTACCACTGTCAGCTCGGGCTTTTCACGCCCTCTATAAGTAGGAAGTGATAAGAGACGTGGCGTAATACCGATTGACGACAAGAGTTTATTATTATATTTCAGAAACACATTAAAGCTAGCCAGTAAACGCTAAAAGATGAGATATCTACCATCTAGCTATCTACCTGTGTCCCCGGTACATGTCTGCTTTATGCACTGACAAGCTGTATTAACATTGTAAAATAAGGGACATATAACGTTACTATCCTTTCTACACTCTGAACTGTTTAATGCTATTTTAATGGTATTTATAAACTTAACTGCTATAGATATAGGTTATATATGTTAGAAATGGTATAGGTTGCCACTTTCAGGTAATCTATAGCATGTTAAAAGTCACTGACAAGCATTTATTAAAGAATCGCTTACCATCTTCAGTTGTTATTGTTCTTCTTTGTGGAAAATAATTCTCGCTTTAATACGAAAACGTTATTTTGCTGAGTTTTTGAGCCCTTCAGCTGATGCCATCTGAGACAGAAAGTCGCTCCTTTTCCCAGAAATCACGTGACTATTCGGTACGTAGCAAATTTATCCTGCAAGCGATTGTAAATTTTTCAAACCACCAGGTGGCAACAAAGCCACATAGTGGCATAACAAAATAACTAACAAACTTAACAACTTCAGGGTTCATACACTTTTTTGACAATCAATTTCCATGACTTTTCCATGACTTTGAGGCAAATTTTAATGACTATACATTCTCTAAACATATGTGTAGACATGACAAATGAGAAAAAATCCAGGCCAAAATTCCACAGTATATCATAAATTAATGACAAGCCACGTGGTTTAATTGAAAAAATAAACATTTACCGTATTTTCAATATAAACCGGAGTTACGACCTACTTTTTTTTTTATTTCGCGCGTGCACGGAGGAGCAGTGGCAGCACAGTGGAGTGTTGTGGAGTGTTGTGTACGATAAGCTGAGGCAGCACAGGCTCCACTGCAGCCCATCTCGGCAACACGATCGCTCTTTCTCGCGTTGTACGCACGAGGACATCGTTAGTTTTTTTTCTATACTGTGTTTACGATCAAAACGTATCTAAATCTTTTCAGTCTCTAACTCCATCGTTAACCGTGCACATTTTGCACGCCCCGTGTCCTTGTCTTTCACAAGCCATAGCTTGTATTTGTCCAACTGAAGCAGTCATTGTTTAATCGGCATTTACCAGCATTACGCTGATTTACATCAAAGTACAATCTACAGCTCCGCTTGGAGTCCGACGCTAACGCAGTGAACTAATGTGTGAAGTTACGTTAGCGGTCCGCACAATGAAAAAAAATGGCTATATTATATTTATTAATTTTTTCTTCCGGTTATCAGAACAACATACCTTTATTGTGTCAAGCAAATTTCCATGACTTTTCCAAAACATTTGAGTATTTTTTATTTTTCCAAAACTTATCCAGGCCTGGAAATTGCTATTTTCAAATTCCATAACTTTTCCAGGTTTTTCATGACCGTACGAACCCTGCAACTTGACCCTGACAAAATACAGGGGAAAAACAGCTGGAAAGCTACTGAAACCTACATTGTCCACTCAGTGAGTAACCACTGCAGTAACTGACTCTTTTCATTTCTACTCTTTTCTCTCTTGACTTGTCACTCGTGGGATACAAACAGGGAGATATAATTAATGTGGCATTAGTATTATTGTATCAATGGCTGCATTCAGGCCAAGATGAACAATGGAGGTGTGAGCAGAACACATCAGTGACACATGACCCATTGCCCTTAACAGTAGGTCACAGAAATCTAACTAACCAGTAAGTTTCTAGACAACTGTTATTCTAAAGATGCACATTCCAAACATATTTTACTTTTAAACCCACCATCACTTGACTCCTGTGCTTTGTAATGACTGCATGAACTGAAATGGCAATTAATTTAAAAAATGAAATAAATATTTCTGTTGACATGACAGTAATACAGCTGACTGAATTTTTTAAAGAATTTATTTAAAATTATAAATTAAAAAAATTTCAGTCACCAGATGACTGTTATCACAGTAGCTAAAACATCACTGAAAATGTGTTTTAAAACCTGCTTTAAAAATATAATCAGGACTGCATTTAATTCACAAGTTTAATTTCATGGACACTACTTACTAAGTTTGCTTAGTAATGCAAATTAAACGCCTAATAGACAGAAGGGTTACTGTTGGTAAATCAAATATAAAATATTTTAGTGAGGCATAGTATTGATAATTGATTATTCCCAAACATTCTGGTTTGCGTATTGTGGTGGCATACAGTGCACACGTAATTTAGTTTTTCTTCACAAGCTGTCTGACAATTGCATTGATCTGTTTAACACATGACTTCCATAGGACATTCTGATGTTTTGAGGGCTTTTGTCACAATTTCAGGAGAAATCAAATGAAGGGAGTTATTTATTTAAATTTAGGATGTTTGTAGTATGCTTTAGAATTTAGTTTTTAAAAAGTACGTTTTCTCAATATTTTAAATTAAGACTTGTTTTAAAAAGTGATTACAATGTTGATTTAAATGGTCAATAAAAGCAATCTTGAAGTATAAGCATTTTGAAGTCAGCTACATAAGCCCAATCAGTGGATGTGTGCATAATGGCCAGTTTTAAACTCAATAACTAGTCACTTCTAAAGACTCCCCTTTATATCAAATCTTTCGTGGGACCTTTTCACCAAGGGGGATTTCCATCAGCTTCTGCAAAAATACAATATGAACATATAGATTATTAAAAGAAAAACAAATTTCAGAAATAGTTACACATATCACATTGGAAATAGACCAATATTAAAAGCACCTTAGTTCATATTATAATATTAACATTATCATAACATAATCTTAAATATGTGCTAGCTATTTGTCAAATTTTACAAATCACATCACTGTCTAAAAAAATCTGAGGTAAAATGTCAGTAGCAAATCCTATAGTGCTCTGAGATACAGCATTCCCTTTAAATGATAGGGTCTCATCAGCTGCCACCTAAACAACAAAACATGACATATCTCTTGTATAGATATGTGAATATGTAGAAAGAGTTACCTGCCGTAGTCTGGCATGATATGTCTCATCATTTTCATCTTCCACTCTGTCACAGTTTACTTGGTGTCTTTTGCAGGCACTAATCAATTCACCCTCATCAAATAGGTAAGCAGGGTCAAGTGAGTGGGCATTGATGAGGCTTACCAGATATTCTCTGTAGTGTTTGCTGTAAAGTACAAAGCATATTTATGCCTTTATATTGCTGTTATAACCTAGCATCTTGCAGCAGTACTATCCTTTGTTTATACAGTTAATAGAGGACCCACTTCAGACATTCTGTTCAGAAATTCTGTCACAAAATGAATTAGATTCACCCTTTCATGGATTTATTAAATCATTGAAACATAAGATGAAATATAACATCAATGCAGTTTATCAGCCTTCTGAGTGTCATTTCGATTTCTTTTTGCAGGCAGTAATATGTGTGCAACGCAGCATCGTATGTGGGCAGCGCAACAGCCCCCACCAAAACAAGAGTCCCCACTTTGGGAGTGGAGGATGCCATACTGTACTTTCTTCACCGGACCCACTCTCATCTGGACAGTGGGGGCAGCGCTGTGAGAATCATGTTCTTTGGTTTTTCCAGCGCCTTCAACACAATTCAGTCCCTCCAACTGAGAGAATGCTAGTGGATCCACACCTGGTCTCCTGGACCACTGACTACCTCACTGACAGACCTCAGTATGTCAGGCTGAAGGACTGTATATCAGAGACTGTGGTCAGCAGCACAGTAGCACCACAGGGGACTGTACTCTCCCCGTTCTTCACATTCTACACCTCAGACATCCAATACAACTCTCAGATGTGCCACATGCAGCTTTCAAACGATACTGCCATTGCAGCCCGTGTACAGGGAGAGCAGGAGGAGGAGTACAGGCACCTTGTTGATGACTTTGTTGCATGGTACAACGGGAACAACCTGCTGCTGAACACCTCCAAGACCAAAAAGATGGTGGTAGACTTCCGCAGGGCCAGGAGACTCAACCAGCCTGTCTCTATTGAGGGGGTTGATGTGGAGAAGGTTAAGACCTACAGGCATCTCGGACCACACCTGGATGATCGACTGGACTGGTCAGCCAACACAGACATCCTGTACAGAAAGAGGCAGAGCCGGCTCTACTTTCTGAGAAAGCTGGGATCCTTCAACATCTGTAGGAAGCTCCTGCAGATGTTCTATCAGGCTGTAGTGTCCAGCTGTCTTTTCTATGCTGTGGTGTGCTGGGGAGGCATGAAAAAGAGAGACGAGATGCTTCTGGACAAGCTGTTCAGGCGTGCAGTGTCCATGATTGGTATGGAGCTAGATTCTGTTGTTACGGGGCAGAGGGAAGGACACTGCACAAACTGCTCTCTGTCATGGATGATGATGGTCACCCACTGCACACCACCATTATGGACCAAAGGAGTACGTTCAGTGGCAGGTTCCTGTCACAGAGGTGCTCTACAGACAGACTCAGGAGATCCTTTGTCCCAAGAGCCATCACTCTTCAACTCCTCCCAGTGGAGAGAGACAGTTCAGAGTTACTGCGTGAAGTGTAAGCTTCACATCATACTTTTATATTTTGTAACTCTCTTGCTATCAAATAAATATTGCTTAATATAAGACCTCGACTTCTGTGACATAAATTCCACCACAGTATGTATGTATGTTATTTATTATATTGTTTCAGTTCATACAATCATCTATTCCATCAATTCCTATTATAGTCCATCGTATTGTAGTCCAGATTATTATTATTTTTTACTTCATAATCATATTGTCATTTGATGTAAGGCAGCCAGAAATGCTAGGTTTTTGTACCTCTGTACTGAATCATCTAGAAGTCTAGCTTGTATTCAAGTCAGTGTTCAATTTAAATAGGTCACTCACATGCAAAGTCCTGCATGGCCTTCCACGGTTTGGACTCCACATGGTGCATCTAGCACCTGTGCTCCATCTTTCTGCTCCATCACTCCACATTCATCTTGATGACAAACACATGAATTAAAAAGTAAATTAAAGTAGGTAATGCATATAAACCCTTCTAAAACTATTATTATGTCCTGACAGTAGTAATAGTTTTATGAGACATGTAACTTTCTAGTTACATCTAGTCCTCCTTATGCCATTTGCTAGAATCCAACACATATTAGTACCTTAATAAATACTTACAAGAAAGCATAGATTGGAATAAAATATTTAAACCAGTATAATGCTTCTGTGAAGCGTGTAAGACTTACTAAACACACAGTGTGACAGTTAATGTAAATGGTGAGACAGTAGAAAACAATGTCATAACTGTTCAGGTCATACCCGTTGCTGTCCCATCAGCGTCCGTGTTAAACTTCACCCCACCCATCTACAAAGAAGAACATTTATGATCACACATATATATATATATCTCATATATCTCAGTGGGGAACCGTCAGGGCCCTCTACGCCCTCTCAGAGGGCCTAAAATATTCTTAAAACATTACATATATATATATATATATATATATATATATATATATATATATATATATATATATATATATATATATATAGGCCTATATAATTATCCAATTTAATTTTATCTACTTACAGTTTTACAATCGACATCTAAACAATTACAAAAATATAAGCAAATAAATTATTCAACCGTGTCTATTCGATCTGTGTTGGAAGGTGAGGGGTTAAGTGTAAGCCTGTGAGCCTGTGTCTCCCCCTATCAGGACTGTAATGCCCGCTGTTCGTTTTCAGAGGGCCTGGCAGTTATAATTCAGCGCAGTACCAGTTTCAAATGACAGCAAAATTGACCAATCATATCTTCCCTCTGAGTGGCTGGGCTTAACTGTATGATAATTTCCGGCCGCTGTGGCGACGCTAGCTACCACCACTAGCTAGTTTCAGTCCTTTGATGTCCTCGTGCGCGTTGTTTACATATTCCGCTTCCGAGAACCACGGAGCTGTGAACCTTATTTTGTTTGGAAACTTATTTTGCTTATCAAGTAATCTAGTACAAATGTTATTGTTTATTGCGTTTCTAAAGCTATACTGTCGTCTCGGTTTTGTCTGTATTCTTTAATGCAGTTTATTAGGAGAGGAAAAAAAATTTCGGGGGGGTGTAGCGGGCCCAGGTTTAATGGTCACGGTTCGCTACTGATATATATATATATATATATATATATATATATATATATATATATATATATATATATATATATATATATATATATAGCAATGTAAATAGCATTTGCTCTTTGATACAATATCTGCCCTCACCAGGGCTCTCAAGTCTCACGCATTGAGCGTGTGACACACGCATTTGACCGTCTTCACACGCTCACACGCCACACTTCCGATTTCACACGGCGAGAAAAAAAAATCTAGTTTATTTACCTCCGATCCATATCTATGTCGCCCTCCACTGGCGATCGATCGCGATATACAACCCCCCCCCCCCCAACAACTTACGTTGCCCCCCCCCCCGCTCAACAACTCACGTTCGCGCCCCCCCAACAATTAACGTTAGCCACCCCCGTCAACAACTCTCACACTCTGACATGAATCCAAAACTTGAGAGCCCTGGCCCTCACTTTGGTACCTTTAGTAAATCCTGTAATCTAGCTGGCTCCCAGTCTCGTAGGTAGGAAAGGCAGTCACGAGGATGGTGGGCATGTAGTCCTGTCACTGTGCACTGAGCATATGTACATCCTTTCTAAAAGGCAAAGAAAAGGTCAACTCTACGAAAAAGACTTTTCTAGTGACTGTCATTTTCAGTAAGTTGAATCACTAAGAAAATTGTATTCATTCTGCCCATTAGACTCTTTTATTTGGAAAAATGCATTTGGCTCAATGAAATTTTTTAAATAATAGTCTCAGTCTGTGTGGCCAATTTCCAAGATACCAGTTTAAATTCCTCTCATAAATCACTCCTGAGAATCATGTACAATGCCCTCCACAAATAATGGCACCCCTGGTAAACTTGAGCAATATGATAAATAAAGCTGTGATAAAACAGATAAAAAAGATATGATGGACTCCGTTACATGGAAATTTTTAATAAAAACCAAACTGGCAGAGTTGTATAGTCCAGGTTCAGAAAGTAAAAGTCCTCACCAGGATTTTGCTCAGGCTTCCTGAATTGTGTTGATTCCACTCATTTTACCTGGATTGCACTAATTAGAAACCTAGCAAGCTTGAGCAAAATCCTGGTGAGGACTTTTACTTTCTGAACCTGGATTATACAACTCTGCAAACTGGCATACCCAGGCAACCTAAATTGGTTATTCCAGTTCCTTGACCTAAACCCACTAGAAAACCTGTGAGGAAACCTATGAAGATGATATTTCACACGCGCTGGTGTGTGTGTCAATTGTTGACGGGGGGCACCAGAGCGAACTAGCAGTAATAAACTAGATGTTTGTTTTCTGCGTGATTCTACCGTTTGATTTGTTGCTATTTAAATATTTGTTTATTAACTGTAAAAACTGCAGGGGACCAAAACTGGCTTTTGAAAAAGTGGGGGGGGGGGGGGGGGGCATAGATTTGTCGCTATTTAAATATTTGTTTTTAACCGTAAAAACTGCAGGGGACCAAAACCGGCTTTTGAAAAAGTGATTGTGTGAAAAAGCGCCCCCCCACCCCCCAAATGACGTCCGTGGTACTGCCTATCAATGCCATGTATGCCATGAAATGCCATGAAATGTTGGATTAGTCCATGAAATAAATCCATGAAATCAATCATTTTTGCAAAACTGAATTCGTGAAATTAAAGAAAGAAAGGCTGTAATTATAGGGAAAAAAATTAAAAGATGTAGTCCTTGTAAAGTGAAACTACACAAAGTATTGACTGAAGAAGTTGCCAAAATTATGGTGCACAATTTTTTTTTTTAAGATTTACATTTTGGTTAAGATTTTGAATGAAATCTCAAAAGGCTAATCGATAAAAATGCATTTGACATGTATGTTTTGCTCATGTTTACCATATTTTTGGAGGGCACTGTACTAGTTTTTCAGTAGTTCTTTATAAAGCACTTTTCCACCAGACTATAACAAACGTCTCGTAATTTATAGCTAGTAACAGCATGTCAAAAAGAAGGGAAGACATTTAAAAATTCTTTCTGATCAATCACATTCCTACCTTGTGGAAAGGATTGTTGCAGCCACAGCAAAACTCATGTCTACATTGGCTGCAGGTGAAATGCATACAACCTCCTTTTGCCAGGGCATACTGAAACTTACAGCTTGGACAATCTGAGAAGTAAAAGGGTTGAGGAGGTTGAAAAAGTTCTGCAAGTCAGGTGGAACTTTTTATTGCATTTAACCTCAATTTAGAAATACAGTTTTCGCTACATTTCTAAATGTAAAAAAGTTATTGTAACAAATAAGACAAGTGCTTTGCTCACTATAGATCTATGATTAAAAGGTGAAATAAAACACAAATATAGATACAAGCTAAAACTGACATTTTGTATAAAAACAATTACCACAATACCCTTCGGGTGTGTGTATGTGTAGTATGTGTAGTCCGTGTCCATGTATGCACTCCCTGTGGGTGTGGTTGTTTGTGTATGTGTTCACCCGTCTCGTCAGTCTAATGTGTTACACGCGGTACTTGTTATGTGTTTAGTATATATTGTGTTTGGTAGTCCTGTCCTGTGCTCATCTTTGTGAGTCACTATGTGTTATGAGTGTTTGCTAAGCGCTACTCGCACAGTTCACTGTGAATGTAAATAAAGCTGTGTATGTGTTGGACACTTGTTTCAGCATCCTGCATCATTCCTCGCTGGGCTGGGATGGGCCCAGATAAGGTGTACTATACTAGCTCAGTTTGGGTTGAACTGTTTCGAGTGTCTGGCTCAAGAATAAGTAATCTGCCAAATACCTAATACCCTAATAATAGTAATAATTCTAATCATCATAAAATATTCAATTATGCACTAAATATGTTCTTTCACACTCTGAATTTGGAACATTGCTGAAATGTTAAAGGTCTGAACAGACCAGTGAAGTGCATGAAAATTTCTGCTCATTTAAAACATTTAAAGCTGATGTAATATTTCTACAGGAAACACATCTTGAGAACTGTGACCACTCAAAATCAAACTTTCCTTGGGTTGCTGAGGCTTTTCATTCTAAAAGGAGTGGCCACACTAATTAAAAGGGGGATTGAGTCCCTTATTAACAAAACTATTGCAGATACAAATTGTAGGTATTTGATTGTTTTGGGCTGTTTATATAACACGTTATTTATGCTCCAAATATTTATGGCTTTATGAATAAACTATTTGGCTCCATCCCTTCTATTAACACAATTTTTGATTATTCTATCATTTATTTACAGGGTTCGTACGGTCATGAAAAACCTGGAAAAGTTATGGAATTTGAAAATAGCAATTTCCAGGCCTGGATAAGTTTTGGAAAAATAAAAAATACTCAAATGTTTTGGAAAAGTCATGGAAATTTGCTTGACACAATAAATGTATGTTGTTCTGATAACCGGAAGAAAAAATTAATAAATATAATATAGCCATTTTTTTTCATTGTGCGGACCGCTAACGTAACTTCACACATTAGTTCACTGCGTTAGCGTCGGACTCCAAGCGGAGCTGTAGATTGTACTTTGATGTAAATCAGCGTAATGCTGGTAAATGCCGATTAAACAATGACTGCTTCAGTTGGACAAATACAAGCTATGGCTTGTGAAAGACAAGGACACGGGGCGTGCAAAATGTGCACGGTTAACGATGGGGTTAGAGACTGAAAAGTCCGTCATAAAGCAGTTTTCGTCGTTAAGCGCGACCCTAGATTTAGATACGTTTTGATCGTAAACACAGTATAGAAAAAAAACTAACGATGTCCTTGTGCGTACAACGCGAGAAAGAGCGATCGTGTTGCCGAGATGGGCTGCAGTGGAGCCTGTGCTGCCTCAGCTTATCGTACACAACACTCCACAACACTCCACTGTGCTGCCACTGCTCCTCCGTGCACGCGCGAAATAAAAAAAAAAAGTAGGTCGTAACTCCGGTTTATATTGATATTGAAAATACGGTAAATGTTTATTTTTTCAATTAAACCACGTGGCTTGTCATTAATTTATGATATACTGTGGAATTTTGGCCTGGATTTTTTCTTATTTTTCATGTCTACACATATGTTTAGAGAATGTATAGTCATTAAAATTTGCCTCAAAGTCATGAAAAAGTCATGGAAAAGTCATGGAAATTGATTGTCAAAAAAGTGTATGAACCCTGTATTTATTTATTATTATTATTCACTTTATATATATATATATATATATATATATATATATATATATATATATATATATATATATATATATATATATATATATATACACACATGTATATATATAAAATATTGGATCTACACGATTCACGTAGGTCACCCTTTTCAACTTCAAAAGGGCGAATTTCGCAGAAAGGTGACAGTCTCTCTGCTCGGCTACCCGCCTGGGTGCTGCTTCAACCGCCGCTAACTCTGCTCGGCTACTAGCCTGGACGTTGCTACAACCGCTGCTAACTCTGCCCTGCAGATATGGTTTCAATCCCCAGACTTTTCTGTTTATTATTTTTATCTCACATTATATCGTCCACAAGTATACCATCAGCAGGGGGACATAACAGGTCAGTCACTATTTCCAGCTGCAGGACAGATGCTGGTATCTCTTATCATAATCGAGACACTACCTCCTTTATCCTTACAAAACTCTTACCTTTAAGTACATGCATTTCTTATTTTTTAAAACCCTCGTTACTATCGTGTCACATTATGAGGCTATTTTATGACATGACTAAGTTACCATCAAAATCTACTAAACCCATTAACAAACACAATTGCTCACAAAAAGGTCTCTCTGTATTTTGTCGTATGTTAATTATTATTTTACTTATAATCTCTGGAAATGTACATGTACACCCTGGACCTATCCCAGGTAATGTAACTCAGAATGATCTCTGTTTTGATGATTTTTGTACCCAAAGTAACCTGGGATTTTTGCATATTAATGTAAGAAGTTTGCAGTCAAAAATGGATCAGTTAAGAATCTGGATCCATAGCTCATCCCCGGACGTGTTGGTCATAACAGAGACTTGGTTGAGAAGGTCCATAGACTACCCTGATATTCTGTTGCCAGGTTACAACCTGTTTAGACAGGATAGATCTTCAAAGGGTGGTGGAGTAGCCATTTTTATCAGAGATAATCTTTTGAGCTCAGTTTGTCTAGCAAAATCAATTCCAAAACAGTTTGACTTGTTAATTCTTAAAATCAAGTTATCAAACAACGTTTCCCTGACAGTGGCTGGCTGCTACCGTCCTCCTTCAGCCCCAGCCTGCACCCTTTCAGCTTTAGGCAATGCGTTAGCACCTTTCTTAAAATCAGAATTCATTCTCCTAGGTGATCTAAACTGGGATATGCTTAAACCTCCTGATAGAGTTTGGATGCAATTTGATGCTTTAAATTTACATCAACTGATTTCTCTTCCAACCAGACATGATCCCAAAAACATCGAAAAAGCTACTTTAATTGACATTATTCTTACAAATTGCCCTTATAAATATCAGACTGGTGTATTCTGTGGTGATATCAGTGACCACTGCTTTACCGCATGCATTCGGACAAATAGTGCCTTTAAAAAATCTGCTCAGATCAGCTATAAGCGCAACCTGAAACACTTTAACTCGCAAGCTTTTCTGTATGACTTATCTATTTTAAATTGGTATAGAATTGACTTGATTCCCTCAGTAAATGATGCCTGGAGCCTCTTTTATAATATGTTTAGTGCTGTCATTAACAAACATGCACCTTTTAACAAACAAGAATTAAAATGAGACACAGCCCCTGGTTTTGTCATGAACTAGCCGAGCTTTTACATTTAAAAAATGCCACTTGGCGCAAGGTACGCATATCCAAGACACCTGCTGACTACTTAGCTTTTAAAAGACTCAGGAATAAGGCTACACAAGCAGTTCGCAAAGCAAAAATTGATTATTTTAAAGAAGAGTTTTCCCTCAGTGGCCGTGATCCAAAAAAATTCTGGAAAACAGTACGTGCCCTTGAAAACAAGCAACCTGTCCAGCTTCCTCAGTCACTCAATGTAAATGGTCTCATTATTTCGGACAAAGTGCAAATGGTTAACATTATAAACTAACATTTTATAAATCCTGGTCTTTTCTCTGATACTGCTAAGTCTTCTTGCAGTCTAAGTAGTTCAGATACTGATTTGTCCCCCAAGCTATCCGAGTCATCATTTGCTTCTTCAAGTTCTTTAGATGCTAGTCAGAATTTCACTCTGAAACTGGTCTCAGTAGGTGAGGTGTTGGATGAGCTACTGAAATTGGACAGCAATAAACCAGCCGGATCTGATGAGTTGGCCCCGTTCTTTGTTAAGATAGGAGCTTCAGTAATTGCAAAACCAATTGCGGATCTTTTTAATCTGTCTTTACGTACTGCAAACTTCCCACAAGCATTGAAAACAGCTCTGGTACGCCCTCTTTTTAAAGGGGGAGATCAGACAGACCTCAATTGTTATAGGCCAATCTCTATATTACCGTGCTTATCAAAGGTGTTGGAGAGGCTTGTTAACAGACAATTGATCAAATATCTGGAAACTAATAATATACTGTCGGAGTTTCAGTCAGGTTTTAGATCAGGTAACGGCTGTGTCTCCGCCACGCTTAAAATTCTCAATGATATTATCTCTGCTTTAGATAACAAACAGTATTGCGCAGCAGTTTTTACAGACTTGGCAAAAGCTTTTGACAGTGTCGGTCACTCAATTCTTCTAGATAGGTTGGGCTGTACTGGGTTTACAGAACACTCTTTAGCATGGTTTTCTAGCTATCTTACAGACAGAGTACAGCATGTTAAATCTGATAGCCTGTTGTCTGAGCCGTTGGGTGTGTTCAAGGGTGTCCCTCAGGGTTCAATTCTTGGCCCTACATTATTTTCTATTTATTTGAATGATATTGCTTCCATCAACAAAGATTCATGTATCCACCTTTATGCGGATGACACGGTTCTTTACGCAATAGGTCCATCTCCAGAGACCGTAACCAATACACTCCAAAAAAGTTTTTTTAGTATACAACAGTTTTTTCATACTTTACAGTTACAAATTAACACAAAAAAAACCAAGTTTATGTGGTTTAGTAAGAAGCATCCTGCTTCTCCACCAGACCAAAACATAATAACATGTGAGGGCACGAATTTATGCCAGGTCACAGAATATAAATACCTAGGCATTTGGTTAGATAGCACTCTATCATTTGCCACACATATCACGAAATTACAGTCAAAAATTAGGTCTAAAATTGGTCTCCTTTACAGAATGCGTTCTTGTTTAACCCGCTCAGCTAAAGTGACATTAGTGCAAATGACCATTCTGCCCATGTTTGATTATGGTGATATCATATACAAGTCTGCTAGCAAACATCTTCTTTAAAAACTAGATGTTCTTTATCACTCTGCTATTCGATTTGCCATAAATGCACCCTTCAAAACTCATCATTGTTCCCTTTATGCATCTTTAAATTGGTCATCATTACACATCCGTCGTACCACTCACTGGTATAAGTTTATTTATAAAACACTCCTGGGCATGTCACCTCCCTATCTATGTAACTTATTAAAATTATCATCCAACACTTATAATACTCGTTCGGCGCAACTCATTACACTGAAAATCCCTAAAACAAACACAGTATTTGGTTCATCGTCATTTCAATCTGCAGCTGCCAGAGACTGGAATTCCCTGCAAAAATCATTAGAGATTAATATTTTTATATCCATGTCCACTTTTTAAAATGTTATTGCGAATGTCCTTACTGAATGTTGTAACTGTAGTGTCTAATCTATCTGCTCTTCCAAAGAGCTCTATTTCGCACCTACAGCGAGTTCAGAACGCGGCTGCAAGGGTTCTGACCCGCAGGAGAAAGAGAGATCATATTACACCTGCACTCCACTCACTGCACTGGTTACCTGTCAGCTTTAGAATAGATTTTAAGGTTCTAGTCATGGTTTTTAAATGTCTTCATGGTCTTGCCCCTCTTTACCTAAGTGAAATGATGGTTAGATATGTTCCAGTCAGGTCTCTCAGGTCTTCAAACAGTAATCTACTGGTGATTCCTAAAAGCCGATTAAAGATTGGCGAGGGTGCTTTTAGCCACTATGGCCCAAAGCTCTGGAATTCTCTTCCTGAAGAGCTCAGAGGCATTTCATCCCTGCATAGTTTTAAGAGCAGTCTCAAAACATTCCTGTTTAGATCCGCTTTTAGTTAAAACTATTAAGATAGTTTCTTATCTTATTTACTTTACTTTTTATTATCTTACTTACTTCACTTTTAACTTTTTATGTTATTTTAATATTTTTATCTTTAATTTCTTTTAACATTTTCTTCTGTCTTTTTGTCTTTGTCTTATCTCCTTTTAATGTTTCTTTTATTTATACTGTAAAGCACTTTGAGTTACATGTATGTATGAAAGGTGCTATACAAATAAAGATTATTATTATTATTATTATTATCATCTTATAATGTTTTATTTATTGTTTGCTTTATATTATTGTCTGCTTGTGATGTACGTTCTTCAAGAGGCTGTGCCTCTTGCCAGGCTGCCATTGCAAATAAGAAAGCTGTTCTTAATGATTTGCCTGGTTAAATAAAGGTTAAATAAAATAAATAAAAATAAATTTTCATGCTTGATTCATAGGCAACTTGCCTTGGCATCCTGCCTCATTGTCACACTGTTGTTATCAATATCGAAAGCAAGTGACTAACTGGTATTCATAGTACCATTTACTCACTAATGCCATTGTCACGCAGAAATCCAGCAAGGCCTTGTTTTTGGTAGTCTGGATCATTTTCTCTTTTCCATGCCTGAAAGTCATTACATGACAGACCTTCATGTTGCTCTTCCCACTGTTAACATGGAAAAAAAAAACTCTTTAAAATAATTTGCATGGAAGATAAGGGACACAGACAATCATGTGCTTACTAGTCATATTTAAAATTAGCTCAGGTGTTTGTTTACTCACAGGCTTTTTGCATTTGGAACAAAAGCTTTGCTGACAATTTGGGCAAGTGACTTTGAGCTCGTCTTTATCATTGATAAAGCCATTAGTGCACTGCATAGTAGAGGGAGGAAAATAATAAGATATTGTTATCAGTACATCAAGGTATGTTTTGATTGGATGCTACAAACTTGGAGTTAAAGGTAACTCACATGACAACACCAGAGGAACTTTGGATCCTTCATCACAGCATGTTCCATGAGCTTTTTACCAAACAGCTCATGTATTTCCGGTTCCAGATACGTCCTTAGCTATGAAAGCAGACAATGACACAGTGACCCAACATGGCAAAAAATATATTATAAATTCATTTTAGTATTTAGCTGTGATTTGTATGCACATTTCTCACTATTTAAAAAGTGTACATGATTTTCAATATTGGGTGGAATTAAAGAAAGACTTACACTGTGCCAAACTGAGCTATCGCTCAAGAGGAGTGAGCTTAGGACAAAATGTGTCTAAACTCAAACTCAATGTGAATAGATGAATAAGTATTTAAGAAGTGGGTTAGGTTGGTGGACAAGGTCTCAGCAATGAAAAGGCTAATTCAAGGCACAGCCTGGAGGAAACTGTGGGTTTAAATAAGGGAAGTTAAATAAGATGCATGCATATGTAACGATCAATAAGTGTATGATTTGGAACATGGGCGTGAATGAGAGATGTGACTGGTAGAAGGGCTGGTAATTGATGGTCTAGAACCCAGATTGACTGGGCGCTGATGATTAACTATGTGCAATCTGTTGGTTTTTTTCCTGAGCTTTACCTGGAAGAAATGTAAGCTACCATGGAAACAGCTCATTATACCACTTTATTAGAAGCCCCTACCTACATTTACTGAGCACTTTATCAGAACACCTATATTAAAGGTACATCTATAGGCATAAATGTGAAGTCTGTAACCCAGCTGTTGGCATCCACAGTGTGGATGCATGCTTATGTGTTTTCTGTGTAAACCACAAACAATTTTGAATGTCAGTAACAGAAAGAGTACCTGCACATCCAAAATAGAGAAATAATTGTCAAGGGCATCAGGGTGGTTGATGTCTGGCTCCTCACATGCAGGGCACACCATGTCTCTGATGTGCTTGTCTCTCAGCACTACTGTAAAGTGCTGCTTAAAGCACTCAGTACACATGGAGCACTGGCATGATATCAAAGAGTGCATCTGTGTATATTTTCACAAGATAGAAAAATAATTATAATATAATACATTAATATGTGGTACTATAAGGGTTAAAGCTATTGATTAAATGGTGCAGATGAGCTAAAACATTTGAGAAAAACCCTTAGGTTCAACATTAAATTGGTTAAAGGTAGGAGGTGTAATTTTCCATTTGTCTTCTAACAAAATCCTAAGGAATGTCAACACACACCTTTCTCTGGGGAAAAATGCCATAGCATATTGTGCACTCATTTTTGAGAATACGGTTGATGAAGTCTTTGTCGTGGTGTTCCCTCACTGCATGGATCACATCTTCTAGTGAAAACTCAACATCGGGTTCCTGAAGCAAGGATAGGGCAAGCTGGCAGCGACCCCAGCTGGGCAAATTATACAAACCTAGGAGTCTACAGCATAGCCACTAAGAAAGGTAGAGAAAGAGATGGGTTACTCAAGAATTAATTACACTGTCAGAGGCATTAATGTAGGCTTACTTTATGAGCTTATATACCAGTCACACACCTCTTTGTCATCATGATTGATGTCAAAGTTGATATTTGCCTTTTCTGTCCAGATATGTTTGTGTAAAGGCTGTAATAGAGGGCACTGTAGATGAGACAGAGCACCATCCAAGTCCCCCGCACTGATGAATAAGGCCTCCTCACATGCCAATTTGTCCACAAAGCCCATTGACATAAGCGCATGAAGCTATACACAACACAAACACACACAAAGCACAGAGATTATTGCAGATTCATTGAACATGTATAAATTTAGCAGCTGTTATTATTCCTGACATGAGATAAAAGCTGAATATATATGATACAAGTATTTGAAACATTATTTGCTCACCTTGGTGGCTCTATCACTCAACAGCTGCGCAACAGCTTTCTGCGTATTGCCCTCTGAGGCGACCCATGCCTGTTTGGCCTCCGCTTTTGACAGCCGAATCTCTGTGTTATGCTGCTCCCCTGACCCAGTTGGGGTCCCAGCATGTTCTGTTTTGCAGTCCAGTTGGACTGAGGCTGCCAAGGCACAGATCTCTTCCAAAAGGTGAGGCAGCTCAGAGTGCATCCAATCAAAGACTCCACTGCCCCCAGACGCCTGGAGTGCAGCATACACCTCCTCTGGGCCAAAACCTTTTTTTTCACCTTGCTGAATTCAGGGAAAAGAGGAGGGAAGTAGTAATAATAATAATAATCTTTATCTGTATACCACCTGTCAGTCTTGTTTTTGTCTCCTGTTTAGCCCCTTCTGTCTGTCAGTCATGCCTATGTTTTTGCTTTCCATATGCTTGTATTCCACATGTGTATGTATGTCACCTGTGTCTAGTTTGGTTGTTCGTTTCATCCATGCATTTAAATGCTTTGTGTTGTATCCCTGGTTGTTGGTTATTATTTGTCTCTTTGTGATGTTCAAGTTATGGTATGTTCATGGTCATATTGTGTTTGTGTTAGTGGGTGCCATGTCTAGTTAGCCGTTCCTTGTTTAGTTCTGTTATGTTGCTTTGGTCAGTTATATAATAAACGCTTCTGCGCTTGTATCTCACTTCTTGTGTAGCTTAACTGGCACTAAGTCAAAGCGTTACAGCGTTACCTGTGACTTATTGAGATTCTCTATTCCCCTGTATTTATACCCTGTGTCCTGAGTCCTTCGTTGCTGGTCATTGTTTCCTGGTTATTTTCCAAGTGTGACATTTTGCATGTTCCTTGCCCCTATGTTTATAATTCATTCTGTGTAATGTCTTTTTGATGCTCTTGTCCTCACACTCTTTTCTCCGCATCATGAATCACTCCCACCTGTCAGTCATGTCTTTGTTTTGTTTCTCTATGTGCTTATGTTTTGGTTTTCCCATGTGTTCCCATGCCACACCTCTGTCAATTTGTAACCATGCCCCTTTTAATCGTTGTCGCCTGTTTCTAGTTTAGTCCTCTTGTTAGTCCTGTGTATTTAGGGTTTCTTTGTTGTGTCTATAAGTTTCTTTCTGAGTGTTATAAGAATTTTTGGATTACTATTTTCTAGCGTTATACTATTGGTTTATGTCCTTTGTCTGTTTTTTTACTTTTCTGTCTGTATCATGTCTTAACCTGATGTGCATGTTAATCATTTGTCTATCTCTGATATACCCAGCTTTCTGACCTCGGACTGTTTAAGACTGCCCACTATTCCTGCAAAACAGGTGTTGTGCCAAATTCAGCACCCCGCCATGTGTGTCCACTGGTCAACTGTCCCTAACCTGTCTCCCCGGTACTTCCATTAAAATAACTGAATCTGTGACTTGCAGGAACACAGGACAACTCCAATAGGCCTTGGGCCTCTCATCAGTTTTTAACAGTAGAAGCATTTTGGATGAGAGATGCAATGAGTTCAAGAACCAGAAAATAAGTCCAGTTGTTTTCAGTGAAAGCACTCAAGATGAAAAGGAAAGGAAATTAAGTTCAGTTCAGAGATCAGTCTTGGTTGTGCCATAGGCCAGAAAAGGTAGCATAACTTTAGGTAAATCCAGAGGTGTCAATTCCAGGTTCAGAAAGTAAAAGTCCTCACCAGGATTTTGCTCAAGCTTGCTAGATTTTCTAATTAGTGCAATCCAGGTAAAAATGAGTGGAATCAACACAATCCAGGAAGCCTGAGCAAAATCCTGGTGAGGACTTTTACTTTCTGAACCTGGAATTGACACCTCTGGGTAAATCAATCTAATACAGAACAAGATGTCTCTACCTACTTTGAGGTGATGGAGAAGTTTTAATCCATCTTTTCTGATAGATTCCTGATTTTTTATGTCCAAGGTTGTGAATGAATCTTGAGACTTTTTAAGAGATATAACATCGTCTTTGCTTGGCAGGGGACTGAGCAGATTAATATTCTTGCTAACTATGTCTTCTTGAGGCATGTCGCACATCTCGCATCTCAAGGCCGGTTTTAGATTAACAAAGGTACATTTCTGGCATTCCCACTACATCAGGAAAACAAAAAGGAAAAAAGAGACACACACTGATAAGTAATTGCATACACAGTTCTGTAGAAAAAGTCCATGTAAATAAAGTCGACACAGAAGTGGCTGTTTGGGTTTTCTCTAAATGGCCAGTATTTTAAATAGTAGCAACTTCCTTCTTCCTTATGAGATTCAAAGATTGGAAGTAGGATAAAAAGAACCTACCTCTGTTCCTGTACAGCTTTGTGGGTTTGTGTTTAGTGAAATGTTCTGCTTGGGCAGATGAGGATATTCACAAACTTCACACAGGACAGTGGTGCTAGAGTTCAATGTGGTACAACTCATACATGTCCACTCTGAGGGGAAGAAAGAAGGTGACAGAAGATATACAAGTTGCAAAAAAATACTTGTTTATTCAGACAAACTCAAAGGGAGTTAATTTAATTATTACTAAGCACCTGTAAAAACAGACCTCAATAAGGAAACATCCTAATTTAAAAATCTGGAAATTATGAAAAGCATTAACCTCCTTTTCCTTCGACAGTAGCAGGACTTGTCAAACAGGGTGTCTGGCAGCTAGTACAGACCTCAACATTGGCCACATTCACTGTGGTGCAGTGAACACACCTCCATGCACACGAAGAGTGACTGAAGTGGAAAGAGACAACTGTCACTATAAGCCCATTTAAACTCAAATTTCAATATGCACTTTTGGTTCTTTACATTTTCAATAATGCAATCCAAATATATCATTTTAAGTGATGCAGGGGCTGCATTCAATTTCTGAAAGTAAAGAAAATCACAAAGTATGAGCAAATCATGTTTACATAAAGAACATTATCCATTGTTTACTTCCTGCCTCATTGTGAGAATATAAATTCAGAGGCAAAAATTCACTCTTTGTGGAAAAAAAAAAACTCTAGATTTGTTTAGAAATAAATGCTTTTGTCTGTTTAGTAGATATATAGATACTATTGCATCTTCTTTCATTTCACTTCAAGCTAACTGTGAAATTTAGAAAATAAAAATCCCACCTCACAGAGAAATCATATTTCAGTCGAAGAGGAATTTTTCCAAGCTACAAAATAGAACTGCCAAATAAATGTGACCTAAGACAGGCCCCATTTCTTTCACTTACATGACAGGCGTGAAGGGTGGGGTCCCACTCACAGTCTCTCGTTCGTGATCTGCTCGGGCAGGGTGGGAATGGTACAGACGATCACATTCTGTACACAAACGTTGGGTGCAGCTAATGCAGTATGATGAAACTGAGGATACTCCACAGATGGCACACTTCTCTGGAGGAGTATGAAAGACTATAGCATCTGATATAATCTCTTGATAATCCTAAGAAACAAAATAAGTTTTATTTACAGTTCATAATTTTAACATGTTAAAATATTTACTGATTTTTTGTATGTTGTAATAAATAGGAAAATTATAATAAAATTGTGGTACACATGTATGATGATTAAACAATAATGACATTAATAAAAACAAACCTTTTCTTGCTCTTGTTGAAGCAAAGGTAAACTCCTTTCAAAAAACTCTGGATGGGAATGTGTTCCCTATATAAAACAATCACATTATTTAGCCACTGGTTCACAAATAACATGGCGTAACAACATTTTGTCAGGAAAACACCTTTATACAGCATGTAGAGAGAAAAGGCAACATTTACTGTGGTAAAGGATAGTTTAGTTTCAACATTCCTTGTGCTACAAATGTTTAGCAAGATTTCAGTCACAATTTCTTAAAAAGAGATTCACTGAATTAATCACATACTGATGTATACAGGCTATGCTCACATTAGCATTTTATTAGGCATAAACCTAATGACCATTAAAGATAGCACATATGAGAAAGTTGGAAGCACAAAATATACAAAAAGTATAAGAAATGTTAGAAAGCTTGTAGAATGTTTATTTAACAAGGGCAGAGAATGTGTGGGGTAAAAAGATGAAGCAGGATTTAATGAAACAAAGGAAAAGTCATACTAGTGTCTTTGTGTTCAACCTGGTTTGTTGCTAACTCTTTGGTTTTGGATTTGCCCTTTTGTATCTTTGCCTGGATTAAACTGTTTTGTAGGAATATTGACCTGGACTGTTTTTGACTCTTTTGGATTCCATTTTGGGCCTTCTCCTCTGATCTGGTTTTGCCACTTGCTCTGCCTGACTGTGCTCCACTGATCTGGTTTTGACTCCTCCTTTGTCTGGCTGTGCTCTCACTATTAAACCCTGTTTAACAAAGTCTTCACGCGTCTGAGAGTGACATAGCAGCCATAACACCTGTACATACACTAATCCATTACACATAACAACAATAACTGACAGAGCAGGTTACAACTGAAAGGTGAAAGAAAAAAGGAAGAAACAAAGACATGATGACAAACAGGTTACAAAGTAAATATAAGGGGAACTCTACACAGGGGTACAGGGGTATGGTACAGAAAACAAAGCACATAGAACTGGAAAGATAAACAAAACTCAAAGAGTGACCACCACCACCATTAGGGGAAAGCTGCTGGTAAGGGGGACCCTCACATTACTAAAATATTTATTAATAATCACATTATTAAAATATGTATTGATCATCTTCAATTACTGAAATCATGTTAGCAAACCTTTAGGTATTAGGTATATATGCTTTTCATTACCCAACACTGCAACAAGAATTGTTGGTCCCAAATAAGAAGCATAACATAGAATGAGTTAACTTGGCCAACATGGTTATCTTTACCTTGATGAGTAAATCAAGCTCCACAGACAGTGTCATGACCTCTGTGGCCACTGCTGCAACCTTTTGGACATTGGGACTGGTGACTTCTTCAGGAAACATAATGCAGTCTGGCATCTCAGTTGTGTAACCATACAGACCCAACACATTTCTGCTACCCTGTAAAAAAGAGATAAATTAATAATGGTTCTGAAGTCTGCTCTCTGTAGACCAACAGTTTTATCTACATTTGAATGTTGTCTTGTCATTATTCCTCTTCCAATGGGTCAAACTAATAATTCATGTTGTACCAACTTATTCGGGCTTCTAAAAGACATCTTGATGTGAAGTGTACATATATTGAGTTATAAATTGTACTTTTTTGGTGGTTTGGGGACATATGTACAACAGAAAAAAACATTTGATTCTAGAAGGCAATATTGCAAAATACTGAATTCATGAATGAATTTGGAAATTAATTGATTTGTGATGTTTTCTAAAGCAACAATATAGTTAGTCTGAATGGATCATTAAAATATCAACATTTTTCAATATGTGAATCAACACATCCACCCAAGTGGGTATTAGCCATTCTAAAAATTATCCAGATCATTCATACAATCATGTTGTAACTTGGAATTTAACTGATGTAGACAGAATCACATATTCAAAAGTGGGTTTATTGTTCTTTTGCTGCACAGCCAGCCTTTGTTTTTATTCTTTGAAGTTGAATGCAGAATAAAGACTTTTAAACAAACACATAGCCTTCCCTTCTCTCCATGCTGCTGTTAGATAGGTTATATTATACTTGAGCTTTGTCAACCACCATTTTGATTGTCAAAACATTACAATGAAATTATAAGACACCTCCCCCCCTCTCACCCCTGCTCCCTCAAGCGTGTTGACGGAAGGGGTGGCTCCTGCACCACCAACCACCACTAGAGAGAGCCGATTTGCTAAACCAGCCTAATTAGACTGGATGAGCTACACCTTTGAGGGCTTTACATAGGTTGACTTCTCAGCTGCTCTTGGCTGAGTCTTTTAATGAGTGTTCTTGTGGCACAGGTTAGCCGGTATGGTGTCTTGATTAGTAATTTTGCTCCTAATCCTCCTTTCCCTCCTGGGATTCTTTTCCATTTAGTATCTGTTTTCTTCTGTGCCATTCTGAGGTTTTCTAACCTTTTCTTAACTGATTCTTTAGTCTTTAGTTTCTCTATTCTTGAGATAGCCAGCTCTTCCACTTGCATCATTTGTTTTTTTTTTCTTCTGGTTCGAATATTTCCAGAACATTTTTACCCGTATCATGTCAGTGGAGGGTTTTGTTTGTTTGCATCTCAGATACCTAGCATGTGGGGTCTTGCCTCCTTAAAAACCTGTGGTGGTCGAATGACCAGCTATTTAACATCTATGGGTTTTTCCCCACTATTGGCAACCCCCCATGTTACAGCTACATTCGGCTTATGTATAGGTAGTCCCTGTTATGGTATCTATAAACCATCATTTGGAAAATGCAACAAATTATTCTGATCATCATAATGATTTGCTTATTTATAAATACTGGCATCCAATGTTAGAATAGAAAGAATAAATTCCCTTTGGAGTCCAGCTCCTCCCAAAATTTTAGACCTTAAGTAACAATGTGAACAACTTGCATGATTTTTGTTTTCCTGGCTTATTAGTCACTATTTCCACCAGTGACATTTTCATTTACAGCTCTCTAGGAACAGAAAAGGCTGCTCTTTTTTAAAGCTTTTAACATGCTATTTTTATGACTTTCCGAATATGGTAAAAAAAATTATATTTGCTGAATCTGACATGGCACAATTGAACAAAATGTAAATTAAAAATGATTTTCTTGCAAGAGGACCCAATGTCTGTTGTTAAATACTATTATTAAATGAAAATATACTGAACAAGCAGCACAGGGGGAAGCACAGCACACAATTTGCCAAATGATAATGTGGTAATGGATTATTAGTAAGCTGTTATTATTTAAAGAATATATAATATAAAATATTATACCTTTATAATGTCGACTACAGACTTAAAGACGGGGTTGTTGTATTTGACAGTGCGCCAATACAGGGGCCTCTTGGGGTTGGTTAAATTACAGCCATACTTCACCAAAATGTTGAGAGCTTTTATTAGCCTGCGCAGGGACTCCAGAACCTCAAAGTGAAGAGAAACATTTCCAAAAATTAGATGAGTTAAATAGTAGATGTGAAACACAGGTGCATCTCAAAAAATTTGAATATCATCAAAATGTTTATATATTTCAGTAATTCAATACAAAAATTGAAATGAGTATGTTATATAGATTCATGAGCGTGATCTATTTTAAGTGCTTATTTCTGTAAATGTTGATGATTATGTCTTACAGCCAATGAAAACCCAAAATCATTATCCCAGAAAAAAAGTATTGAATGCATTTGCTGTACATACTTTTCAGTAGGCCAACATTTATGAAGTAAAAAAATTTTTTTTCAGTTGGTCTTATATAATATTCTAATTTTCTGAGATAATTATTTTACGTTTTCATTGGCTGTAAGCCCTAATCATCAACATTAACAGAAATTTACATTTACATTTTATGGCATTTGGCAGACGCCCTTATCCAGAGCGACTAACATTTTTATAATTATGTATTTAGAAATTTAGAAATAAACAGATCACTCTGTCATGAATCATGAATCTATATATGCGTTTCGATTTTTGATTTGAATTACTGAAATAAATTATACTGATGCATACTGATGGTATTCTAATTTATTGAGATGCACCTGTATATTTTACATACATAGTCTGATTAACAAGTCCTACTGCACAGCTTAAAATACTAAAAATAATTCAGTTCTAATCTGCTACTGTTGTCTGTAGATTTCCAGTATCTCTTACTTCTTTTTGGTTCTTTCCAGTAATGTTTTCCATTATTATGTTTTCTGCAGGGATGTTCCGGTATCTGCTGGACACTGGAATGTCTGTCTCTGCCATAGCAGTTACCAAGGGCCTGGCCTGCTCGACAGAGCTTGATGTAGCTAGACATGACTCCGCTCTTGATCTCAACTCCTCAAACCGAGCATCAAGTGAAGACATCCCGGGCAATCTTATTTTGCTGTTTACATGTGATATAAGCATACATTTCACTCATTTAAAATTCATTCAGTACGTGAAGGAGTTCAATAAGATATTAAACGTCAATACGATTTTTAAATGTTTGCTCCTAATTACAGTCCTTACAAAGTCCGAAAAAAGACCATGCGTTAAACACTGCACTTTATCCGTGTTAACAAATGGAGTTTGAGCCCTAATGTCGCAATTCTGTACCGTTCTGTTCCATCGGATCTGCGGCTAATCTAAAACCTAAGTTGTCTACATTTTTTAGGCTAGTATCTAATTTTCCACATCTTACCTCACGCGGACAGTAGTAGTATTTAGGGATTTAAAAGATGATTAATGGAACAAATTCCAAACAGTGTGCAACCAAAACATATCGTGTAGTTCGCCTTATCCACATCTCTAGAGCAAACTGTTTGAGGAAGTTGGTTGGTTTCGATACATTCGCAGCTTTCTTTAAGGTGGGCGCAATTTTTACGTGAAAATGGAATATTTTACATTGCTAAATAAATACAGATTTTTTTTGTAAATTAACAGCAATCGTAAAGTATATTTCCACCAAATATTTAATTACGTTGAAGTTGAAAAATGTAACGTAAAATAACGTTAAGTTTTGATTGCCTTCAGAGAATCCTTAAATATCTTCAAAGTTGGGAGGAGTAGCTGGTTATTCAGGTATCGCAGAGAACGAAAGTGTTTTTCACAACTGCAAGACTGTCTCCTCTTAACCTGCACTTCCATTGCATTGCTTTGAAATTATCATTATTTGCGAAAAGCAGCTAAGAATGTCGAAATTCAAGATAAGCGTAGAGAACGCGGTAAAGGTAAGCGCTGCATTTACGTTTTTACACATTATTTTTCACACGAACGAGCGCAGGCGTGTTGAGCGAACCAACTGAACAGTGAAACGTCTTTGGTAATAGTTTGAATGTTCAATAGATGAATGTGGCTTAGTAAAATAAGTCTATACAATTACTACGTTTACTATTTTATCCAGAGGATCAGTACTAAGCTGTATTAAGTTTAGTTGGGTAGGCCTTTAACGGGCGATGAACGATACGGCGCGGTTTAGTCATCGTTAAAATGCACGGCGATTATCCTATCTGTGAATTTATTTATGTTTAAACTGAAACCGAACAAAACTGTTATTGCTGCTGTGAAAATATAGATTTTGTTCTGTTACCTGTATTTCCACAGTGACTTGCAAATTGTTAGTGATGTTGCGTTGTTATGATGGGTTTCACTTTCATTTTGAGCCGCGACAAAAACGCATGGCTAAAATCTCGAGTAAAATTCTCGAGTAACTTTTTACATGTTCTTGGTCCTAGCAAACTTGACCACAAAGTTTAAAATATTAAAATTCTACTGTGTATATTCATTAATAGTTTTTAAAGGGATGCAAATGGTCGGATCTGGATTTCCCAAAGATCATGGGAGTTTCCAATTTCACTCTCATGGTACAATGGTACTACAAAACCTTCAGGTGCACCTGCAGTACTCAATAAAAACAAACAAAGCTAATTTAGGAAATTTTGAGTGAAGTGCAAGGTGTGTAAAGAGCATATTGGTATGCATAGGACTTCAGCAGCCATGCTGTAAATGTGTTGCAGTGTGGGGAGTGTTTTGGTATGGAGATAAGGAAAAGTGAACTGCAGAAACAAAAATGGGAGGCAATACTTTTGTATGGAGTAGAGTTTCTCATTATTGTAATGTAGTGTGGCTGAGGCAGGGTGACAAGATGAGAGCAGATTTAACGAGCCCAACAGAGGAGTCGGGGACAGATCATGATAGAACCCCCACCGAGGGACGCTTTCTCCTGGAGTGCCCAGCACCAGAAATCAGACCCTAGACCCACAGTGATGGCCTGGACTAGAGTGTAGAGCTGTGGCAACAAGGACACTCCTAGGAGCAGCCTCCCCCTGGGGAGAGCCAATGAACCAGCCTATGACCGCCTCCATGGGAAGACAGGGGGAGACAATGACAGGACAAGCACAGGGACAGGATGTTACAACCCTGTCTTGGTTTGTAACATACAGTCAGCAGTGGTGAACCGGGGTAAAAAATGATGACTGAACGGGTAGCCTATGGTAATCACAACAAATGGGAGTAAAGTTGTGACAGTGGATGGTATGACAGTGCAATGCAGAACACCAGTGGTGTCAGTTTGACCCAGTGCTGAAAACAACAGTACAAACAATCATAACCCACACTAACTGTAACCCACAGTATTACTTAACCTATTGTGAAAGTACTGTAAGAAAACAAAAAGACACAAACATCTCCCTAACTCCTTAACTCTGGACCAAACACAGTGGAAACCAAAACCCAAAATTACACAGCAGTCAACCCTATGTGGAGTTATATACAAAGTGACTTTTGGCAACAGTAACAATAAAGCGAATCTAAGATCATAGTTCAACAGACAGGCACACAGTCAGAATAACCAAAGAGATGCAAAGGAACAAGCCCAAGGGCAAGGGCCAGACACAGAAGTAAAAGGTCAAGAATATGAAGGAATACACAATCCAAAAGGTAATCTACAAACATAAGTTGAGCTGGAAAGCTGGCTTCCTGAACTCTCACAGTTCTGTTGACCACTTCAACTTCCTGGTTTCAGTGCCACAGACTGGCACGCCAGCCAATCTGGATCCAAGGGGCACAGTCTGGGGTTAATTAATGATCATGGGTGCTGAGCTGCAACAGAAAATGCAAAACACACACACAAACAAAGCAAGAACTTATGGTCTCTCACACTGAGACAGAGCATCAGCCACAACATTGTTCACCCCTTTTTTTGTGTTGAATAGACAAAATAGATCCTTGTAATATGATGGACCAGCACGGGTAATGAGGACAAACACAGGCACATTCACCAACAGGGGCACAAATGGAAAAAGAAACCTTGGCACAAACACCAGGACCAAACACACAGGAGTAGACAGGGGGCGCATCAGAGGCTAGAAGATGCATGCTAACCTCAGGAGTCCGTGGGGAACCCGCATTAGCAGCTGGCTGTCGTGCACAAACAACTCTGTAGCAAACACTGGTGTCTTTGCAGTGTGTGCTGGCCACCTTGCGGCAGGACTTCTGGCTGCTCTACAGAGGTGCTGGCTGGCCCCTGCTCCTCTTTCTTCCTCTCTGAGTCTGAGGGTTCAGACGCGGCAAGGGATGCTCGGACCTTGCAGTGGCAGCGGGCCTGCCCTTTGGAGAGGCAAGCACAAGTCTTGGAGGGGTGCTTACCCATCCTGGCAGAGCATGCACCAGCCATAGAAGGATGCGCACCAGAGATACCCTGATCCTCCGTCTCCATCTTGGAGATGGAGGTGAGGGAGGGTTCCTCCATTGCCACCTCCAATGAAATAATGATATTTATTTTTGGGCCCATTGGTATCAATTGAGCATCGTATCAATGCCACAGCCTACCTGAGTATTGTTGCTGACCATGTCCATCTTCTGATGGCTACTTCCAGCAAAATAACGCATCATGTCATAAAGCGTGAATCATCTCAGCCTAGTTTCTTGAACATGACAGTGTGTTCATTGTATTTGAATGGCCTCCACAGTCACCAGATGTCAATCCAATAGAGCACCTTTGGGATGTGGTGGAATAGGAGACTCATATTGTGGATGTGCAGCTGACAAATCTGCAGCAACTGCGTGATGCTATCATGTCAATATGGACCAAACTCTCTGAGGAATGTTTCCAATACCTTGTTGAATCTATGCCACAAAGGATTAAGGCAGTTCTGAAGGTAAAAGGGGGTCCAACCTGGTACTAGTAAGGTGTACCTAATAAAGTGAGTGTATGTGCCTGTCTGAAAATAGCAAAAGAGTTTTTTTGGACATGGACATGCACAAAATGTTCCCAAGAAAATAGAGACTGATGTGATATTGCTTAATAAAATATGTTTATTAGTAATCTGCTTGTCACGGTACAGCCCCAGACCCCTCCCTTCGGACGTGTGTTTGTGTAGTCTGTGTCTATATATGTTCTCCCTGTGAGTGTGGTAGTGTGTTTGTATGTGTTCACACATCTTGTTACTCTAATGTGTTACATGCGGTGCTTGTTATGTGTTAAAGTATATATTGTGTGAGTTAGTTCCTGTTGTTTGTTCTGCTGCCCGGCTACTAAGCGCAGCTTGTGTTATTCTTTAATAAAACTTTGTGTATGTTTACACATATTCGTCTCAGCATCCTGTCTTCCTCGCACCGAGACACTGCTACTGCTATAAATTCAGTTGGCTGCAAAACATACTTAAATATTCAAATTCATTTGTATTGTAAGTACTGCACAATATGTTGGTAGTAATTCAATGGATTAATTTTATGCATATATATTTCCATATCCATTATTACTGTGAAAGATAAAATGAGAACTTGCAAAACAGATCTCTTGACTCAAGTTCTTCTAATCTCTAGGTTGAGAACTTCCGCCAGTCTCTTTATCAAAAGGTATGTTATTCAAGAAATTTGGTCAATTCAACTATCTATATATTTTATAACAATGCATTATAATTGATTTTATAGCCCCAGCAAAAAAAAACAAACTATTTTGAATAGCAGTTGCTGTTTCTGTAGGCTGAGGACCTTTTCTCTAATCATATTCCAAAGAAGATCTCTCAGCTGGATAATCTTCTGAAGGTAAACACCATAATTACTTGAGAAATAAAGAGTACAATACAGTGTATAAGGAAATACAAGTGTTTCAGATGTAATTTTTGGTAGAATTTTTTATTTCATTAATGTTTAAAATCAAGCAATTTAAGCAACTACAAAACATGAATTAATACTAATGTAACAATAAACATTGTTTATTAAAGTTATAATGCATTTATCTTAAAATAGGCTACCATTCCAATGGCATTAACAATCTTCATCAGAGCTCACATCTTCTAAAAAAAAAAAAAGTAAAAAATATGAAAAATAATTTCTGCACATATCTTTTCCATGGTCATTGTGTATACATTTACAGCTGCCTTTATATAACTCATAGCAAAAAATGAAAAAATTAATAATATATAATCAATAAAAATAAATACATTAAATTACATTATGACCACCTTCTGAATCTGCACTGATAATTTTATTGGCTCTTTACAATATAAGACCACTTTGTAGTTCTATAATAACACACTGTAGTCCATTTGTTTCTCTGCATACTTTATCCTCCTTTCACCCTGTTTGAATAGTCAGAACATCCTAGACCACCAAAGACAGGTATTATTTGGGTGGCGTATTAAGGGGCACAGCGTAATTGTAGAACTACAAAGTGCTCCTATATGGTAAACAAAACTGATTTAATGTTCAATGAGTGCTATCTCAAATACTAACCAAACACATTTCAGACATTATGTAATTTAGCACATTCAGCATCACATTATCTAAAGTAAGATGTACAAACATTACATGAACCAAAAGTTAAACTACGAATGAAGTGATAAGTCTTCACGTCAGGAGCATAGCAAAGACAAGACCAGAATTAACTTCTGAGCAATTAACTTAATATTCGAACAGAAATGTAATTCTCTATCCGTATTATGGAAAGGCAGACTAAAAATCCCACATACTGTTGTCACACTTTAAAGTTACCTTACATTCAGACATGCATATTTATCACAAAAGTTATAAATTATTAAAACTAAACGAGTTAGCTTTGCGCCTAAATTTGCCATCCCTACAGTTGTTACATTATCTTAGTCTTACAGTATCACGTTTCAGCAGGATGGATTCTCCTCTTCCCCTTTTTATCATGATTTAACTGTTCGATAAGCTACTTACTGTGCTAGAAAAATGTTAGCTACCTGGCTATCTACAACAGTACCATGAGGCTTTAAACTGCAATAGCATAAATGCTAATCCCTCGGTTTATAAAACTTAGTTTGGTCAAAAAAGGTAACATAAATGCTATTGCTATGTTTTTCTTTATATTAAGAAAAATATGTTTGAATGTTTTTTGAATATTGAATAAGAAAATTGGAGCAAACTTTGTGCTTGTCTTGAAGTGTGCACTTAAACACTGCCTATGACATAAAACACTGTCTATGTAGTCCGATCGCTAGGTTTTTGGACAGACCCATTGAGACACAAGAAAACAAAGTAATATGTGACAAAAAAAAATATACCACTGGTTTAATATGTAATCTCTATCTCTTTATTCATTTCATTATTAGGAGGAGGAGTTTTGCATTTCTGACCTCTCTTCACTCCATGCACCACTAGACATTCCCATTCCTGATCCTCCTACACCTGAGGATGAGGTTGGAATGCCCTTGGAATTTGAAGTAAAACATTTATTAACATTACAACATTTGATGGCTAATACTGGCATGCATTTGTTTCTCACAGGAAATGGAGACAGATAAGAATGATGAAGAGGAGAAGAAAAAGAAACGTAATTTTTTTCAGGATTCCCACATTATTTTGCAGACTAAAGAAAAGCAGGGGTCTGTGCCTACCCCACCCATCTGTAGTATCCCTAACACCACCCCAATTCCATCTCCGCTCCATACCTACCTTACTTAGCATATTCCTAATATCCATATACTTATATCCACATCCACACCCCATCCATAGTTGTCTGAACAGGGTTATATTTTTCTAAATATTTTTAGGTAAATATTTTTCTTTACCTAAAATATATATATATATATAATTATTTTATTTTATATATTTTATTTATTTTTATATATAGTTTTTTCATTTGGGTTGGTTTTATAATTGGAACTGTACTATGTTGAATCCTATGATTATTCTAGGATACAAATATAGGCTAATTCACATTATTGCAACAATGTAAATATTTACTTATACCTTTTTCCTCAATTTGCCACACTTATTCTTCAGTGACATTGCCAATTTTGCAACTATTTCTGCAAACAAATTAATATGTAGTTGTTAGCTGCACACAAATGTGTAGATGAGCATATTCTATTAAGTCCTATATCCATATATGGGTGAGATTCTACCACCCCAGTTGAAAAACATGGTGAAAATAGGGAATAAGAAAACTCTGGACACTCACAAATGTAGGAAGCTCCTAGCAGAGGCAACACAAAACACGTAATTGCACAAACAGCAACATAGACAGGAAAATACAAGAAGAAAAGCAAAGCTGAATGAACACGACCCAACAGTGTGCACAGTGAAACGCAAGGGTTAAACAGGGATAAACAAGACACATGCAACATGAAATAATAATCAGACGAAGAAAAACATTTAGAAATCAGGTATAAATACAGATGCCAATAAGATCTAATAAAACACAAGTGAAAACAAAATGAAGGATGGTAAAAGATGTAACCAAGGAAACAGATGTCAGGGTAGAGCCAACCATGACAGCAAGACATGGGGCAGAAATTAGTGTAAAAACCCAAAACAAAAACTGTCAACCTAGGAATGCCAGAGGGGTAAAATCATGAAAGCACTCATATATTAAGATTCATACTAGCATTGAAGCTATCACCATGTCTTGGGATGTCTTAAGACATGTCTCAAAACTCAGCACATCTTCCAGGCACTGTACTGGTGAGCATTGCACAGGCACATGTGCTTGTGTTGAGTGATCAAGTGATTGTGTTGATTCAGGTGAATGTGTTCTTGCTGGCTGAACAACGTCACTATATGTGAGCAGCTAATGCTCAAAACACTTTCAATCCATGATTATCCCTCTTACAGTAAAGCTTATCTCCTGACAGTTTGGGAATATTTAGAATTTTGTCTCCACACCTTTATATTAACATAAAAATCTTCAGTATTACCACTAATAATTTGTATTTGTTCTATGTAGATTTCAGATTAAACGTCCTTTAACAATTATCTTTGTATTTTTTCCTCAAAGCTCCCAAATGTGGATTTATCAAAGGAAATTGCAAAATCATGAAGTTGCTGGATATTGTAAAGCCAGAGATTACCGGTCTCAAGGAAACCTGCATAACAGTAAGTGAGAGAAATTGCGTTTGGGTTTTAACCACTATCATGTTACATATTCAGTACGTTTTTACATCAGCCATGGGAATTCCTGGATCTCCAGAGCATCTCACTTCATGGGTTTCTTGCTCTTCATATGATATATTTCAACTTATTTTTTATGCCTTTCAGCCTTTTATATAAACTGTTTATATGCCTGAGCACATGTGGAGTTCTCTCGACACCTATGCTTGATTTATCACTTACCACTAACAGAAGTAAGCAGGGCGGTGCATATTAAACATCGTACACAAGGACTTGTCCTTACTGTGCTAAAGACTAAAAAGTTGATTTCTGTCCACCTAACAGATATTTTAAAAAACTGTAAAAAGTAAAATTATACTTTTTCATCAAAATATAAATCAGTTATGTTTAATTTGACTGTTTTCAGAGTAATAAAAGGTTATGGATAGTACCCCTGGATAGATATGGATAAACATATGGATCTGTGCTGAATGAGGTTGTGCAGTATTCATTAACTACTTAGTTGAATAATTTGATATTGTTCCACACAATATGACAAGATGCTGTATTATTTGAATCCACAATACAGACACACAAAAGGCTACAAAACACCCCAGGTCACATTCTCTCGTTATCAGTCATTCTGCAGCTTTTTTATTGTTACACATCTTAAACAACTTTATATGTGTACTAAATTCAAATTCGTGCTAGCTATCAGGCACTAACCTCATAGTTCTGGTGCAAAACTAATAAAGGATTCATTTTCTTTTCTGTTGTACAGGTTACCTGCTGGATTTCATATCTAATTCCCAAAATAGAAGATGGAAATGATTTTGGAGTTGCAATCCAGGTAAATTACCAACATGCTAGAACTAGTATTTTCTACATTGTTGTTGTTTTCTTTACAATTTATCTTTTTAGAGTACACGTTTCATCACTGAGTACCAGCAGACTGCTAGCTTCATGTACAAATGTGATGAAGATATGATTACATCTTCACAGTAGTGTAATTGCATAGTTTTAAGACTGAAAGGTGATGATGCTATTAAGTGTTTCCTGCAAACAATCCCTACACCGAAAGGACAAATATTGAACAACAGTAGGTCCAATGATAGCCACATTTGCTTTCATGAAGAGTATAACTGTATAGCTATAACTGTACGGGCTTACTAAGTTTCGCTTATTTTTTCTTTCTTTTATTTCAGGAAAAAATCCTTGAGAGAATTGCTGCAGTGAAGACAAAAGTGGAGGGTTTTCAAACCAACATTAACAAGTACAAAACTCATATGAAGCATTTTATAAGCAGTTTTATCTAAGACTAACTTAAGAATAAGATGCTTTCTTGTGCATTTCCTTTCCATCTAATTTACAACCACTTTGGTCTTCAGGTATTTCACAGAGAGAGGTGATGCAGTTGCTAAAGCTTCCAAAGAAACTCATGTTGTAAGAGTCTTGCACACTAAGAACTTCACATTAGGACATGATGTTTGTCATTTTAAGGCAAATAATTAAACAGGAGAACTTACTTGTACTATTTACTGTACTATAGATGGATTACCGATCACTTGTTCATGAGAAAGATGAAGCTACCTACTGTGAGATCAGAGTGATTGTGTTGGACATTCGTGGTTTTTATGTGAGTACATTCACTTAATGCATATGTGTAACAACTTGAGTATCATGAGTTAGATGCCTTCCATTAAGGACTGTATTAAAAAAAAACATTCCAATATTCTTAAACCTAATCTCCATGTACTCAATACATATCATGAAGTCTATTTCATGAAGTTATTGACATTTCATATTACTGAAAAAACAACATTAGAAATAACAGTAGAAACAGTAGAAATAAACATGTTCTTGAATTTCAGTCATATCTATTTGTAAAATAACATTTTTATTTTACATTAGACTCTTCAGATGAAGAATTTGTGGTCATTTTTATTGTCAACGTACTGTAAACCTACCTTTTTTATTTAGGTTTTCTTTTGCACATTTGCGCTATACAAATATATTTGATTTGATTTTCAAAATTTACAAAAACCTGGCAATGGAAAAAACAATAATGAGAATCCTGATAGACCTACAAAAATAGCAAGTTATCTAGCAATCGGTAACAAACCAAACTACAGAACATATCCTTTGTTTTCCATGCCAGCAAGAACTAATCATCTTAGCTGCCGCTGCTCCTATATGAATCCAAACTTTGAGGGGGACATGTCCCTGTCCTCTGTCTAAAACTATGCCTACTCTCATGTACATTTTACATGCTCTTAGGAATTACAGAATAATTACCATTACAGGTTCCCCTGCTCCATCCAGACTTTGTACTCAAACTGTGTTCTGTAAATAATACGAAAAACTGTCTCATCACAAGATATTTATTGTTAAGTGTACCAGCTATAGTTTTGTTGTTTAATGTTTAAAATATTGAAATAATTGAGCAGCTGTCCTTAAGCTTGTTTTGTGAAAGCAATAAGGTTTTTCAGTTATTTTCTAAATAGAAACATTACTGCCCATGATAATTAACAATAGATGTAAAAGAATACTGTGAATGTTCCTTTTAGCCAGCAAACTATTTTTTGTTTTAAAGCAACCATGAATAAGAAAATGTGGTGTATAAGTATTAGAGGTTGAAAATTGTGGGTTTTTTTTTTTTTTTTTGAAAATATGCCTGTTCACAGCAGTTATTTATCTTGTGCCAATATTCAGGCAGAGCTGTATGACATCATCAGCAAGAACTTGGAGAAAGTCACAAACCCCAAGGGAGAAGAAAAGCCCTCTATGTATTGATGATGAAGACAGAGAGCATCGATGTTTGTTGTTGTTTAGTCCAGTACAAATATTTCCAATAACTACTCATTTTGACCAATAGCTGTCATTTCTGAAACTTTATTTGGTATCAAACAAATAAATCAAACTTGAGGCAATACATCGGCCTGTTTTGTACTGCTACTAAATCAGGTTGTTGTGGTTACAGTAAAGGTAAACAAAATTCTGAGAATTAATTTTGATAAAGTTCCACATCTGTTGCATGTACTTCATTGTTGCAGCATTTGAGTTTATTCTAAATTATGTAATGGATATTCTAAGACTACTTGACTATAGCTTCAAATTAAATCTGCATAATGTTCGATGTAGTACAAATACTGCTTTAACTCAAACATTCACAATTTATTTTTTTTTCCATTTATAACAAAAAAAATCAATTTAGCAGCCTCACTAAGACTTTTAAGATAATTTTCATTATTATGAAAACTAATAATAAACTAGTAATGGTAACTCAAAAATGTTCTTACAATATTTTTTTTCAGTTGGTACAAAATTTCAAGATGAAAAGATTAAAGGTGATCCACATCTCATACTTCTGGTCCTTCTCCTCCTGGGATTAACTGGATTAAACAATTTGCATGAACACATTTACAACATTTATATACTATGCGTATCAATCATGTATTAAGCAAGCACTAACAAATTAAAAGCACAATTGTTACAATAGTACATTCAAGAGGTATGTTTCATTCATTTTATCAAAGCTAAATCTCCAGCTTTGAATCTCATTGGTAATACCACAGACATGTTAAACAGCATTTGACCAATCATTAAGACATTACGTCTGATACATTCACTGTATTCATTCCATTCAAAATTGATGTGAATGTCAGGCAAGTTTCAAACTGAATGTAATATGTGTAAAATTGTTTTGAAATAAAATTTGATTTCATAATATCAACCTTACTTACTATTTAGCAATTATTTTAAAATGAGTAATAAGGTATCTACCACATCTGATTAATGGACATTAGTCCCTTACTAAAAGACAGATTTAACCTTTTTTTTCTTTGATTTTGGTTCTGCTTCACGAATTCAGTTTGACCAGTTTATGTTTGTGCATCACCAATGAGCACGCTGAAAAAGATACATTTCTGCAAATACTGTCAAAGTTGGAAAATAATGATCCAGGAATGGATGATTTCTAATCAATTCTTACCATTGTGATGTTGTTGCCATTGAGTAGAATTTGATCCAGTTTTGTTATCCTTCTTCCTTCTGGGGTAATTTCGCTGGATAAAGACAAAGTTATAATATTAAAATAAGTGCTCAAGTTCAGTAAGAAAAATGGGTAAATAAATGTGCAGCTACTTACAACTCTGTAACATCTTCAAGTACCATGTCTGATTAAATAGGTCAAGGATCACAATCTATTTGGTACATTAGTACCAAAAAGGCTACAACAATTTCAAGAAAATGAAGCAGATGAAAAATATTTAAAGGATACTGACAAAATCATCAAACCCCAATAAGGTACCCACTATTTCTTTGTCATTTTTCATAACGATGTGAATTCGGGAGCCAATGCATTTGTCCACCAGTTCTGCAAATCAATGCAGATAACAGCAGTTACAGAAACAACAAATCAAATCAACAATTTGCAGGTATAAAAAGGTTGCCTTTTAGTGCTTGACTGTTGTATAAATTGTGAAGTTGCTACACATAGCATCCATTAATCCATGAATTTTCCATTTCGATATTGGTCCCATTTGGATTTGTGATGCCTATATCTATGAACATTAATAGCTGTATCAGATAATCCTTGAAAGACTTCAGAAAGGGGGTGGTATGTAGACTGGTTAACACACCACCTCACTCTTAAGCATATATACATATTAGATGGGGGTCATGTTTTTAATCCTTTCAAATCAGATGCACAACATAATGCAAGAAAATTATAAACAGCAACAATTTCTTAACTTACACCAACTTGAAAACACGTATTGAAACATGTGGCTAGTATATATTAACATTCCTATTATCACTAGTTAGTGACCTGGGATAGCTCATAACCGTTCATTCATTTAATCATTACCAGTAGCCTGGTTTGTGAAATCTGCATCTATGGACGTCACTCGGTTCACGACTGCCTTTTTCAAAGTTCCACATTTTAAATTAGAAATCCTAATAGACAAGACCTGAGAAGGATTCAGTCGGAATATCTGAAGCCAATGATACAGACAAAATAAAGAATATAAGTTTTAACTCTGTGACGAACTAGCCGTAAGAAATAACTAACTTGCAAGCCAACCAGATGCATTGGTGTTTGCTAAGTTGGCTAGCTAGCTAAACAACATCTCAACGGCTGAGCAGGGTTGTTAGCTAGTCAGTTTATGAGCACAAAATGTATAACACAACGGTAACTTCACCAGTTGGGATGTAGGGCTTCTTGAATAAAATAAAATAAATTACGTTACACTGCGCTGACTTTCACCAAGTAAATACAAGACCTAACGATGATACACCAGTAACACCATCAGCGTGTCTTTCTGTCTGTTACTGTTAAACAAAACCTAAAACCTAAAAATAAATTTAAAAAATAGCATGTACAAGTAAGGTAAATGTCTTAGCTAGCAAGCTACCAAAGCAGGTAAATCACGGTAATACAGTTTTATAAATATTGTTTATACCAAGTGGTAGCAATTGCGATGGATTTGATGTCTGGGTTGCCGCCATGTTGCAAACAAGCTATATGAAAAGAGGGATGGACTTCCTGTCGTGTTTATCCAAATATTTCAAAATAAAAGTCAACCAAAATGTAACAGGTAATGTATGAATTTAAAATAAATACGATATATGTATTTGAAATCGTTTAGACGAAATATTATATACATGAAAGACAGTACATTATATATTTCAATTAGAACAATACAAAGAATAGCAACTTCAATTCGTATATGATTTAATTCGCAACTTTAAGTCATGTGCTGCCCATTATCTCTGGTCCAAGGGGAAAATGAATCCCCCGAAATCAAGGGGCAGTGGTAAAATAAGAAATGGGACTGAGCCTACGTGTCATGAAATCTTTTTTCCAGAAAATGAGCATTTTCTAAGTTTTAAGCAATGGTATTGCTGTAATGTTTTTTTCTGTTATTACTGAGACTTAGTTGTGCTATTTGAAGGTTCCATTAATTAGGGAGATATACAAAAAACTTGTTTGTATTATGCACACGACGTACAAAGTGCAACAACAGATTTAGGTTTTTATCTACTTCATACAAGAATATATCTGCTTCCATGTTTGTTAGGCCAGGATCTCTCCGTATTGTGTGATCTAAGTGAAATTCTGCAGTTGTTGAGAAGTATTGGAGAATGACTCAGTGAACTCTCCGCACTCCAGTCCAGATTGTGGCGCAATACACGTATTTGGTTTGGCCGCAAAAAAACCGAAACGAAACAGGAAGAAGGTATAAAATGCGGCTGTAGCTGATTGGACAGTTCTTCCGAAGTGGGCGGGTACTTGTCGTTTGAAAATAGCCATTTGAAAAAATATCCAGTGTATGTCGTTTTCACTATTTGTGCACCATTTGAGAAGGTCTCACCTATTTTCAGTGAGTCCAAAATCCTCTAGAAATCCAATAGACTAACTGCTTCGTCATATTGAGAGTGTACAGTCGGACAGCGTGGTCGGAGTAATCAGTCGGTAAGTGAGGAAAAGTGTGGGAAAACTCGCGGCTAACGTTAGCTTAGCTAGCTAGCAAACGGGCAGTGTGCTGGTTCGTGCAGTCTGGACGGCTAGTTAAGCTAGTTCGTTAATCCCGACTAGTTTAGCTAGTTAGCGTTAGCTAACCTGGTACCAGTTTGATCCGGTTGCTAGTTTCATTTGTTCACAACTAATCAAAACTACTTGTATAAGCAGCTACAACGTAGCTAACTATATATTCCGTCGTCTTGGCAGAAATGGCGCAGCGAGTGGCCGTGAGTGATGTGGCTGCGTGTAAACGGACCTCGAGGGTCCGTGTGGCCGTGCGACTCCGACCCTACATGGACAAGCAGGACGAGAAAGGCGAAGGGCCATGCGTTAGAGGACTGGGACCCCAGACTCTTCAGATCATCAATTGGAGGAACGCCACTGAGACTTTGCAATATCAGTTAGTGGTTCATTTTTTAATTCGGTTTTTTTTTTTTACCAATTACCTTTGCTGTTTTCTTTATGATCTTGCTGACTCTTGGAGCATCTTAACAGGTCTTGGTCTCTGTGTGGTAGACCCTGATTCGGTAGCTGGTGCTAATATTAAATTTCTCTCTGCAACAAACCCAGCTGCACCATAATGTGTAGCTGGGGCAAATATAGAGAATACATTTCACTTACTATAAACATTAATTTTATTAAAAGCTTGCAATAAGAGCACTCTTAATGTCTGCAGTTAGTGTTCATGTTTTTAAACTACATTATTTTCTGAAGATGATTGTTTGTATTTCCCATTCTTTAAGCTTTTTGTGTTTTCTGGTGTAGGTTTGATGTTTTTCATGGCGAGCAAACCACTCAACAGGAAGTTTTCTTGTCATCAGTGAAGCCCATTATCCCCCATGTCCTTAGTGGTCAAAATGCTAGCGTCTTCGCCTATGGCCCAACTGGAGCTGGTATGCCTTTTTACTGCAAGGCAGGAGAACTGCAAATTTTATGATAAAGGTTGTAGAACATTTAACAACTTCAGTTGAATGGGCAATCTTCCTGTTTTAATTCGGTTTTGTAAGCAGAATGATGGGTTAAGTTATATGTATATTTGCTGTATTTACACTATTTACTATTCTGTAGGGCTGCAAATCTTTGGTAATCCCATGATTCAATTCAGGATCGATTCTTGAGGTCACGATTCGATTCAAATGCGATTCTCTATTCAAAACAATTCTCAGGAGCTACTTCGGTCTGGTGGCATGAAAGCAGAGTACATTTATAAAGATATTATAATTGTAAATGTTTTATCAACATATTGCAATAATGTAAACACACAAAGGTAAATCCAAGACAATGTGTCTGATTTATTTATTCTTGCACATTTTTACCTTGTACAAACACAACACAATATCTTTGAGGCTGACACTCAAGCTACTTGAACTGCTCACAGTTATCAGAACACTACATTAAACTAATAAAACTAGTAAAATAAATAAAATTGGTAGGCTTAGGTTAGCTTCCAGAACTTGCCACTACTCAAAAATGTAATTATACAAAAATACTGCTCTTTCTGTAAAAACAACAAATTGCTTCGTACAAGAATTAGGCTTAGGCTAGGTGCCAATTTCTGAGACCACTTCCAGAAACAAAATTACACATTTTTTCTTTAACAAATCACAAACATTAATAATGTATGATAATTTATATGTATATATATATATATATATATATATATATATATATATATATATATATATATATATATATATATATATATATATATATATTGCAAAAATGTGTTGTTACATTAATAAAATGGGTAGGCTTATGTTAGCTGCCAGAACTTCCACTTCACAGATGAAAATATATTTTTATATATATCTACTGAACTGAATACATTTAACTGAACTGATCAGTTTCTGAATGGTGCCTGTAGCGTTTCATGTGCGACAGTTTTAGCTTTCAGCCAGTGTTGTGTCGAATTCCGACTCCCCTCATTTATCCGCATATAAAGACGCTACAGATGATCTTGTCGATTTATTTTTCTATGCATAAAGAAGAGTTAGACTTTAATTATCCATCACAGCAAACTGCATTATCTATGTCCAAAGACACAGTGGCTCAAGGGTGTTAATTATTTTAAATACAATACACACCGGGTATGCCGAAGTTCACTTCTGACCACGGCTTTGCAGTGTTACAGCAGTATGTGTTTCCAAATGGTTGCTTTCAAAGACCGCAAAGCCGTTTAGACTTCATACTTTAGTGGTGCAACAACAAATACCGTACACTACACAACCCTCTTTAGCCTAGGCTAGCATGCTTGTACATAGTCAAAGCTATTTCCTTGTTTTGCCTAGCACTACAGTGGCTGAGAAGGCACACCCGCACCCGAAAATAAAATCGATTTTTGAAAATGAGAATCAATTTTGAATCGTTTAATGTTAAAAACGCAATTCGAGCTCGAATCTATTCTTTCCTGCACCCCTACTATTCTGTATGGTATACTGTTTTATGCGAAAGTGTTTGCTATGGTTTAATTATGCTGTTTACCTTTTATCCATTTTGTGCACACCTCAAATGCAGTCATCATTAAAATTGATCCATAAATTTCGTTTATTGATCTGGTTAGAAGCATCAGAATTTTAACTTCAATGTTTAACTATATTAATAGTTTAACCATGTTAAATGACTGTAATTTGTGTCCTCTCCACTTTGATATGGTTTTTCTATGGCAACAAAAAAACAATTGTAGAGGCACACAACAGCACACTATTGTGTAGCTCTCATAGAATGTTTTCATCTTTAGAAACATGAACATGAGATTACAGTATTTTGATAAGGCTACACCAACTGACATTAGAACAGACATTCAGTTAACTTTTTTTCAGATGTAAACAAATAGAAGAATTAAAGTTTGGACCAAAACACAGATTATATTTAAGAAACTAAATGACACTGCCAAGTCCTATGGTTTTTTTCTTTAGTTTTTCCCTTAAGCCCCATATCCTATATTTTCAGGAAAAACCCATACCATGCTGGGAAGCCAAGAGCATCCTGGCGTGATCCCCAGGGCCGTTCGTGAGGTATTGCACCTGGTGCGCACCCAAGACCAGGAGGAATGGGAGTTCTCGGTCGGCATGTCCTACCTAGAAATTTACAATGAAAAGGTAGGCACACAGGAAAAGCAGGTCAATGATAATTATTTTTTGCTTGATGTTCAGCACAAAATCAAATTTTCAATTTATTGTTATAAAAACAGATCTGTAAACTTCATTTTCTTTGGCGTGTTAATTATGGTGCTATGTTTTTTATTAAAGCGACTGCATATGTGAATTTCAGAGTGGTTTGTGTTCAGAGTATTGGCATATTTCATATTTATCATCTTTGTTCCGAGCAGGGTTCGTGCGGTCATGAAAAACCTGGAAAAGTTATGGAATTTGAAAATAGCAATTTCCAGGCCTGGAAAAGTTTTGGAAAAACTAAAAATACTCAAATGTTTTGGAAAAGTCATGGAAATTTTTTTGACACAATAAATGTATGTCGTTCCGATAACCAGAAGAAAAAATAAATATATATAATATAGCCATTTTTTTTTTCATTGTGCGGACCACTAACGTAACTTCACACATTAGTTCACTGCGTTAGCGTCGGACTCCAAGCGGAGCTGTAGATTGTACTTTGATGACATGTAAATCAGCGTAATGCTGGTAAATGCCGATTAAACAATGGCTGCTTCAGTTGGACAAATACAAGCTGTGGCTTGTGAAAGACAAGGACGCGTGCAAAATGTGCACTGTGTGGTTAACCAATTGTTAACGATGGGGTTAGAGACTGAAATGTCCGTCGTAAAGCAGTTTTCGTTGTTAAGCGTGACTCTAGATTTAGATACACTTTAATCCCTAATACAGTATAGAAAAAACTAACAATGTTCTTGTGCATACAGCATGAGAAAAACTGAGGCAGCGCGATCGCTCTATCGTACACAACACTCAACAGTGCTGCCACTGCACCTCCGCGCGAAATTAAGAAAAGTTGGTGGTAACTCTGGTCCGTCGTTAACCAGACCCGTCGTTAAGCGGGGACTCACCAGCTTTGTAGATGCGACTTATATTGATATTGAAAATACGGTAAATGTTTATTTTTTTTTCAATTAAACCACGTGGCTTTTCATTAATTTATGATATACTGTGGAATTTTGGCCTGAATTTTTTCTTATTTTTCATGTCTACACATATGTTTAGAGAATGTATAGTCATTGAAATTTGTCTGAAAGTCATGGAAAAGTCATGGAAAAGTCATGGAAATTAATTATCAAAAAAGTGTATGAACCCTGTCCGAGGTTTAAAAAAAATAATATAAAAATATATTTTGGGTGTGTTAAACTGTGCTGTTAAATGAGCCTTTACTTCAACATTTTAGCAAAAACGTATCTATACATAATTCAGTTGATTGGGGTGGGGATTCTGCAACAGCCTCTGCTGCAGGTAGCTTTAAGTTTAGTCCCCTCTCGTCTTTTATCCGCCAAAGTGCAAAAACTTGAGATCTTGTATAAAGTATGAGCTGTTGGTATTATGTGCCAATATTAAAACCTTGCTTGTCTTGGGCCATTATATGAAAGTTAATTTGAAATCATTCTTCTACTGCAGGTTCTAGACCTCTTGTCTCCAAATTCTCAAGATTTGCCAATTCGTGAAGATAAAGATCGAAACATCGTCATCCCAGGACTGACTCTCACTCCACTCTCCTCCTTCTCTGATTTCCATACTCATTTCGTTCCGGCCAGTCTGAACCGCACTACAGCCTCCACCAAACTCAATCAGCGCTCTAGTCGAAGTCATGCGATTCTTCTTATCAAGGTAGTGCTGTCTGTAATGCCATATCCCCATACATTAAAAGCACCTTTAAAGGTCATGGGTACTGTGTGGAAGCTCAAACTTCTTCTTCCAACAAAAATTACTAACGGGGTCTACTGCAAAAAAAGAGGGTGAAAATGGGGAGATGCAATGAAGAGAAGCATTTCCTGAAAATATGGTAGTTTGTTGCCAATGTTTACATTTATTTTGGTTGATTAGAGCTCCTTTCCTGCTGTCTTTTATAATATTAATCTTTAGAGTAAAACTGTTTTTAAAGTGTCCCAAGAACAAACTATCTTGTGATATGTGCATTTCTTTTGGTTCTTCACAGGTTGTCAGATCTCAGCGTGTTCCTCCTCACCGGCAGCAGACTGGAAAGCTCTACCTAGTCGATCTGGCTGGTTCAGAGGACAACCGGCGCACAGGCAACCAAGGCATTCGTCTCAAAGAGAGCGGAGCCATCAACCTGTCCCTCTTCACCCTCAGCAAGGTTGTGGACTGCTTGAATTCTGGAACTGGGGGCCGAGTTCCCTACAGGGACAGCAAGCTCACCCGGTTGCTTCAGGACTCGCTGGGCGGCTCCGCTCATTCAGTCATGATCACAAACATTGCCCCAGAGTACAAGTATTATTTTGATACCTTCACCGCACTCAACTTCGCTGCCAAGTCGAAGCACATCATCAATCGTCCATTTGTTCGTGAGACTGTGTTAGAATGTACAAATAATGAGAATCCGGTTGTAAGGAAGAGGGCCAGCGAGGAACTAGAAGCCGAAGGATCTGGAGAACCCCAGAGTAAAAGGCTGAAGGGGTGCAAGAGGGGGGAACCGCAGCCGCCCCCACCCACACATCCACACAGGTCTGTTCCCCAAAGAACTGAGCAACTTATTTCATTGTATACTTTTAGCACTATATAGAGGCAGTCATGGCCTGGCGGTTAGGGAACTGGTCTTGTGACTGGAGGGTCCTGTGTTCGATTCCCAGACAGGCCATGACTGAGGTGCCCTTGAGCAAGGCACCTAACTCCAACTACTCCCTGGGCGCCGGGCTAGGGCTGCCCACCGCTCTGGGCATGTGTGATCCACAGCCCCCTAGTAACCGTGTGCGTGCGTGTGTGTGTTCTGACTGCACAGATGGGTTAAAAGCGGAGGACAAATTTTGATTGGGGTGTAAAAATCACAATTGACAAAATATGGCACATTTCATTTCATAACAGGTCTTGGCCTTTTGTGATGGGCCATGATTTGGTAGCTGGTGCTTATAACAAAAGATCCCCTTTGCAAAGACCAGATATTCTGTAGTATCTCCAGGCTCAATAAAGGGGAGAATAATGTTGAACCTTTTTATGCTGACAATTTGAGGTAAAAGCAGCAAAGGCCAAGCTTAGTTTTTTGGTTGCCATGAATTTTTAAACCAAGTGAGTATCTCTTTCAGTCCAGTGGATTCGACAGTGTTGGACAGGCTTATTGCTTTGGAGAAGATGATGATGGGCTCCCCAGAGAGAGAGCGCCTCAATTTGCTCAAGACAGTCGCACAGTCCCGCAAAGAAATTCAGGTGCATCAATGCAAAAATCTTCTTTTGTGGAGTATGTGTGTTGAACTTTTCATTACCAAGTCCCAAGTTCCTGTGGTGGTGTTTTCAGGTCTCCAGCAGCATAAACGTTGTCCTGTCTACCCCGACCCCCGTGTCTCATTTTTGGTCTGTACAGAAACTAAAGGAGAAGCAGAAGGAGCTGGAGGAAAGGGCAGACATGCTCAACAAACTGACAGGACGTCATAGTGGAGTAAAGGGTGAGCAGGAGGCTCCAGGCAGCAGTGCACCTCTCTTTAAGACGGATCTGCCTGTACTCCACAGGAAACAGTCTACAGTAGCCAAGCCCAGGAAACAACAGGCAGTCGTCACCCCATTACAGGGTAAGCGGTGGTCATAAATCCAGTCACCAGAACAACTACTGAGGATAGAGTTGTCTGGTCAGACAAATGTGGGTTTCTTATCCATCGTGCCGAAGTAGGTCAGGGTACCCGCGGGTCCTTAAAGTCTTAAAATGTCTTAAATTTAGTTTTACATATTCAAGGTCTAAAAATGTCTTAAAATGTCTGGAATTTTAGGAGGGGAGGCATTAAATAAGTGTGTTGCTCAGTTTTTCTCTTTTATTTTACCGATGTATATCCCACAATAATGATCATTTCCGCAACGGCCGTATACTCCGCCTAATGGCAGTAGTACGTCACCCAACAGGTGGAAACTGCAGACGATGCTTTAGCTGCATAGCAAGCTGCTTTTCATATTTGAGGGCTGCGGCGGGGACAACAATACAAGGCTCCGATACAGACATGGGTAAATGTCCATTCAGTGAAGTGGCTGGAGGATGAAATATTGTGGCTGGCTGAAATCTTCCAGTGATTCGTATGAGGCGCGATGTGAACTTGCCGAAAAACATTCAAACTTGGTACAATGGGCTGTAAAGCGCTGGATTCTCATATGAAATCTGAAAAACACAAGCGATATGATAGCACTCGTAATAGTAATGTGCATATCGAGTCATTCGCTGCTAACTGCAGTTTAACTGTAAGTGCCAAAAATGATTTGTCTACTGTATAGTGCGACCAAACGTCTGTGTTTCCCGGGACGTATTTCACATCCTGTGAGGAAATGTCCTGATTTTTAAATTACCTTCATTGGACCATTCAATTTAAATGTACAGGCACTAGGGCACTGCGCACGGCGCTGCATGTGCCGTAACCCCTCAAGCTTTGTTTATACATGACGCGTCGCGAGGTTTCGCATGCCGACAATGACGTAATCGCGGTGGCTCCGCCCCTGTGCGAGGTCCCCGCGTGCTGTTGCTTCGCGAGGTTGTGCACCCCCCCCCCCCCCCCCCCCCATCAACAATTTACACTCGCCACCTTCTCCAGGTTCAAATCTCACTCCAAGAGAAAAGTTGGCAACCCTGGTATTATTTTTTCTTGTGAGAGGTATTAAAAAGGTCTTAAGTTATTTAATTTGAGATTTAAAAATGTGCAGATACCCTGGTAGGTGTCTGGATTTGGTGTGAGCCCTGAGGCCATGGCAGCATCCTGTTTAGAGGGAGTGTTACAGGCAGGGGGCAGTGTGATGTGAGCCAGGACCTCAAGTTGATCCTGAGTCTTGATGTTCATTTGTGAACACTGAGGCACTTTTGTATTGTTCTTTATTTTTAATTTTTTTTAATCAGCCAGTTAGTTTAGTCAGTGAGATCACCTCCTAACTGATGGCTCACTGTCTCCATAGCATATAGAAGTTAGATATATTTTCTTGGAAAATAATTATTAAAATACATATTGATTGATTCAGTGAGCATGCTTGGATGTGGCATTTCCAGCACTAAAATGTGCCAGGCACACAGTCACAAATCTACTTGCATAATACTTCCAGCATCTTTTAGAGTTGATGTTTAATCAAATAATATTCTGTTCTGAACCCTAGATGAAGTGTGTAACACTACTAAATAAGCATGTCCAGTAATGTGCCATTTGGTGTGTAGCCCTTGTCTCCTATTAAGGTTTTAATGCAGTTTCTACCTTCATATCCCTAGTGTCTCAGGTACAGCCCTTACAGCAATGTGCTGTGGTTGCCAAACCATCTCAAGGTGTTGAAAAGAAAAAAAAACGGGCTGAGGTAAGTAAGAACACACACACACAGATGTGGTCTCAAACAATACACATCAGTTATGTTCCGGAGTGAGGAATTAATTTTTCATTATAACATAATCTATTCATTATAACATTCATAACAATGATCACACTACATTTAAATCCATTTTCTATCCATTTTGACAAAATGTGGGTTTTCACTTAGTAGTGCTTAAACAGTAATTACTATAATGGTAATGCAGTAATTGCAGTTAATTGTGATTCTCGAATCTGTTTGTTCAGATCTCTGTGGGTAAGGAGAACAGCGGCCCAGGCTCCTGTGGGGAGGAGATGAACTGGGAGTCCCAACTAGACTCCTCTCTACTGGAACAGTCCAAAAAAAAGATCCTCCAGACACTCAATTCTGGTTCGCTCAAAGAGCTGAAGAGCCTTCAGCTCATTGGAGATAAGAAGGCCAAACTGATCCTGGGCTGGAGGGAGATCAATGGAGATTTTATCCAGGTAGAAATAAAAAGCTAATGACCAGCTTAAGTCCACCGGAGAGTACAAACACAGGATAGAGTATCGGGTCAGTTGCACATGCAGCAGAGTACCGAACAGAACACTGGAGCCTTTTATAATGAGCTATTCTATCATGGCTCCCACTGATCATGGAGTTTTCAAAAATCTGTTTCAGACATAAGGGGATTTAATCAATTTTTGTTTGTCATGGAATATCCAGGAGTTTCATTTGTAGCATCTTAAAAATAGGATTAAAGGGAACTGAAATTAGGGCTGAACGATTTTGGAAAATAATCTAATTGCAATTTTTTATCTATAAATTGCGATTGTGATTTAAAATCGCGATATTTTCCCACTGTTTTCAGGAAACTCTGTTTCTGCATTTTTTTATACAGCTCCGATACAGGGTTGCCAACTTTTCAAGATCGCTTGGAGTGAGACTTGAACCTGGAGTGGGTGGCGAACGTAATTTGTTGTTATGGGGGGGGTAAAATTGACTAAATTTAAGTATTATTATTATATCGTGATCGATCGATCGCCTGTGGTTGGCGCCAGAGTGAAATAGTAACTTTTCAGTCTAAGACGCTCAATGCGTGAGAGTTGGCAACTAGAGGTGAAACGATTCTTCGAGTAACTCGAGTAATTGGATTACATCTATTTTAAATGTTTAAAATCCCGCTTTGTACTACTACGCAGCTCCGGTATCATTGTTTTACACTGACTGTTATAACTGACGCACAGGTTTAAGGCAGCGTGATTTGTTTTGATGGAAATGTCGGAAAACGAAGATAGCGGTGTCCGTAAAAGGGCAAAAACGTCAAAAGTGTGGGACCATTTTTCGCTGCGCAAGGTGGACAACGTAGTGCAGTGTATTTACTGTAAAACGGATCTGGCCTACCCAGGGCATAATTTGAGCCGGATCCTGGCGGAACAAGTTATTGAACAAATAATTCTATAAAAGACATTTTTCAAACACAAGATCCACATTCAGGCTTCCTAAATCACATAAGAGCTCTCCCTTTTAGCGATGCCTTTCTGCGTCTCCATAAAGCTAAAAGCTAGTTATACTTTCGCGAGTGACCGTAGCGTGCAACTCCGCGAACGGCGGAAGCGTTCATACTTGACGTGTCACAATTCTGTGCAGTGCTGTCCGTAACGATATGTGGTAGTATAAAGAAACACCCCTCAAAAAAAGGAATGAACATTTACCTGATGAATTTTAATGTTGCATTGTGTTTCAGGTTTGAAAAGTGCTGGAATTTAGGCTTAAAATGCACTTCTGCACTTAAAACACTTATAAAACACACGTAAATCATTTAAAAGTAATTTATATAAACGGATTGGCTTGTTATTTTGACATTTGTGCGCCTAAGCGTTGCGTTTTGTGTGCGATCCGGTGACATTGTTGGCCTCAGTGACCCCTTGTCTCATGCCGCTGTTTGCGTTCCGGCATCGTTTGATTTACAAATTAAGAACTGGGCCTACCATAACAGTACTTCCTCAATGCTTCAGCACCTAAACTGAAAGCATCCGCACGTGAACTGCGCTTCTCCAAGCGGAATAACAGCCAATTGCTTGCTCATTTTAAGAGAACTTTCATGTTGCATTACACACTATCAATATTATTGTGTTAAAAACACAAAAGTGTGATTTTATCCGATGAATCGATGAAAAAATCGACAGAATACTCGATTTAAAAAATATTCGATAGTTGCAGCCCTATTGGCAACCCTGCAGGTATAGTAACTTGGCTAAAATATGTGCGTGAGGGCATTTGGTAGCGCATATCCAGTGTGTTTAACAAAGCCATGAAGCCGGGCTTGTTCACTATATTAACGGGCATCATGTCTTTCACTATGAACTCCGTTACTGCCAGAGTTATTTCAGCGCGCCGCTTCCAATTATATCCATAAGGAGTTACACTTTCAATCGGTTCGGTCAGTGAACCCGGTCTGCTGGATCGCGGTCAAGCTATCCACACTTTCGCGATTCATCCACGCTTTAAATCCTATTGCGCCTATATGCGTGATTTTACGGTATTTCGCTGCTCACCGCATACTAAGGCTGTATAAGTGAAATACTTTTGCATATTTGAAGATGCAGCACTGGTCGTTGGCATTTTAGCCTTACAAATATCATACGGGGCTTTGTGGTGGTTTTTTTTAATGCTGAAGGTTTGTAGTGTTACCTCGCGTCGTAGTAACAGTAGCAAGGCACGTTTTGCAGGGTACCTGACGTTGAGCAGCATCTTTTTAAAAGCCAAAGTAATTTCACACAACTGATGTGCTGCCCCTCTTTGGTATTAGACTTTCAGTTGTGTCGGCTTCTGTCGAGCCTGAAGCCATTGTGCAACAAGTTAAAGTGCGCTGTGTTAACTTCACTTCTCCACCTCCCTGCCTCCTGCTTGGGTTTGTTCCGTTCGTCCTCAGCTCGGCTCGCTCCCAAGTCACGTGACCAGTTTAAATCGCAGCCTGTGCGATTAGAGAATCGCGTTTTAAAATATCGGGAGATTATCGCAAATGCAATTAATCGTTCAGCCCTAACTGAAATGTACTTAACATGTGTCCCATGTTGAATGTTTATTACTTTATTGACTTTGTTACTCGATTTATTTTCTGCAGCCATTTAACATTCTCTGTAAAAGTCAGAAAAATCTACTGTTTTATTAACTGATGTCCTCTTTCTAGGTGGAAGACTTGAAGAAAGTTGAAGGCATTACAGCAAAGCGCTTTTCCTCTTTCATTAAGGTAAGGCTGGGCTTGCTGGAAGTTTTTCATTTGTGTTGAGTATAAATCATGCCAATTTGAGAAGACATTCTTTATTTAAACATGGCTTTATTTAAAGTTTCTCAAAATTAAACGCTTAACTTATTCTGCGTGTGTGTAAAGTTGTATCCTTTTCCATCTTCCACAGGCAAACATTCTCAGTGTAATGGGGAAGTGAGTGAGTGTGTGAGTGAGAAAATGTGTATGGAAAGGAATAGCTTTTTCTTTTTTGTGCTCCTGTATACATTTAACAAAGTGACTGGGGCTTGATATGTAATTATGTGCATACTTTTTGTTTTAATGCTTTTTAATTATTTTTTTTTTTATAAAATGCATTTCTAGTTTTGCTATTTAACTGTGTGTGCATGTATGGTGTTTTTATCCAGAGATGGTACTTAATAAAATACCATGCTGGGGTCACAATACCATTTGTCTGTTTTCTGTCTGATGGTCTCAGTTTAATTTAAGTTGGTGTTTAGTGTCCTGTGTTAATCTCTCCACCTATAAGGGAGGCTATGGTCAGGTTAGGATGTTGAATCCTTTAGTCGAATATTATAAAACAAAATCATGAACAAATTATAAGTACTATTTAACAGAAGTGTTGATATAATTTTTATAATTATTAAATTTTCAAGGTGTCTGAGACCTGGGGGGCACTTGCTCAGTACCTTGGCTGTTCCTGCAAACTTCTGAACGGAGATCGCTGATGTCGTCTCTGGGATCTGGTGGAGCCATTGTCCAGCTTAAGACAATAAACCTAGTTTAAAGATTCTAAATGAATTCTTCTTTGAGATAAACATGTTCTAACGTATTTGTCAAGGAAAGTCAGTGATGTGTAACAGAACTACATATCTCACCATTTAAATTTTTGACATTTTGTGTCTAGAAACATGACCTTTTGCTTTCTAGAAACACGGGTGCTAAAAACTCAAAGTAATAAGTAATTAATATATCCTGTTTAAGTACATTCAGCCTGAACTGTGTAATCACTATAGTCAAAGTCAAAAGTATACAGAACTTTTTACAACACCCACAGTTGCAAAATGGGTTTACACATATCTGAGCTGGGAAGGGAGGGGGACATCTGTGATGGTGGGAGGAGCCATAGCTGGTGAGACAGGTTTAGGCTTAAGAGCATGACATCAGTTGTAGGTTTATCTCAGCAAAAAGAGAAAATATTATTAGGTATGTCAGAGGAGTCTATATTGGTGAGTACAGTGTGTAAGGACAGACTCTGGCACATCTAGTTATGGCAGCACATATAAAAGGGCGGAGCCAGAAAGGAGCACAGGCAAGGTTAGATTTTTTGAAAAGTAGTCTTTATGCTGCTTATAAGAATGATTAAGGTATGCAGCCAATGTAAGGGAAGAGCTGTATTAAATTTAGTTAACGATCAATTACCACAAAGTATGGCAGTGAATCTGCTAAGCAGGATGAAGATTTAGAGTGCAACATCAGAGACATTAGTTCAGGCTCTTGGATTGGGATTAATGATTCGAGTATGGTTGTTTTGGATTCAGTGTAACTGCCCAATGCCACAGAAATATTCGGAGCCAGGGGAAGCAGTAAGAGCCCTGGCTAACAATATCGAGACTTTAGCTATACAGGTTTATGCTCATGTGCCACCTGTGGTATAGAGTGAGCTGGCCCGAGACCATTTCATCATGGAATGGTCACCACCAACACTCACTCATGCAACCTGCCCAAGTCATTCTATTTGCCACTACAGATTGCACTGTTATCAGCAGCTTCGTAATGTGCAGATGTTATTGATTCTGTGGTCAGGTCTGTGCAGTGAAGTGTGTCACAGGAGCCGGTGTGGTTGGAGGAGATGATGGAACTGAGGGCTAGCCACAACCACAGCCATGCAGCCAGTGGCACAGACACACTGGAGCTGGATGTATGTCCAGCCAGGTAATTTGGCTAAGTCTTTGGGAAGTGGGGGCCAGCAGGAAATATGCCAGGTTTTCAGTGAGTGGGACTTAACAGGTTCCTACACTCATGTACCGCATTTATTTGTATAGTGCCTTTCGTACATACATGCAACTCAAAGTGCCTTAATAATAAATAGAACAAAACAAACATAATAAAATAATGTAATAATTACTGCTGTCAATTCCAGGTGCCGCGATTAAAAGTCCTCACCAGGATTTAGCTCAGGCTTCCTGGATTGTGTTGATTCCACTAATTTTACCTGGATTGCTAATTAGAAAATCTAGCAAGCTTGAGCAAAATCCTGGTGAGGGCTTTTAATCGCGGCACCTGGAATTGACAGCACTAGTAATAATATAATATTGAAGTCTTCAGGTGGACACTGAGTTGATGGTCACAGTAGCCATGCCAGAGGTTGTGCCTGCAGGCTGGGATGGGAAATCCCTGTCTGCAGGAGCCAACCACAAGGCAGCATTCTGCACAGATGACGGGATCTGGCAATTTAAGGATCGTGCTTTCAGACTTTGTAATGCTCCAGCAGTGTTTGAAACAGTGTTTTAAAGGAGAGGGTACTGGAAAATGTCCCATGGCAGGAGTGCCTGGTCTTCTTAGATGACGTACTGGTCCTGCATTCCTGTCTCCTTTTACAATTTCCTTCAAAAGACAGAGATTACTACTTGAAGGACTTGGAGGACTGCTTGAGGCCCTGTAGCAGTTATAGGTTCTACTGTAGCAGGTCCTTATGAGTTCACCTATACTGGTGCCTTTTAGAGCCTAACCTACTCTTCATTCTGGATACCGATTCCAGCAGAGCGAATACGCGTTCAGTACTCTCACAGATGTACTGAATCTAGCAGAGAGAGTGTACGTTCAGTACTCTCACAGATGTACTGATTCCAACAGAGAGGGTGTACATTCAGTTCTCTCACAGATGTACTGATTCCAGCAGAGAAGGTGTACGTTCAGCACCCTCACAGATGTACTGATTCCAGCAGAGAAGGTGTACGTTCAGCACCCTCACAGATGTACTGATTCCAGCAGAGAGGGTGTACGTTTAGTACTCTCACAAATGTACTGATTCCAGCAGAGATGGTGTACATCCTCTACTGATGATGGCTGACACAGGAGGGGAAAACTGTGTAAGGGACCACAAGGGCATTCTAGGCCCAGGTATAAATTGCTCTAATAATAGTTACACATAAATATACTGCATGCACTTTCAATCTTTTTACTTTCCAATAGTGTTGAATTTGCAATTATCATTTAATTAAGATGACAAGAGAAAGGGTTCACATGTCCTCACGCCACTATAGTGACAAGGTCAAAGTCAAACACATTATGTTGTAGGCTATATATATTTATTTAGTTATGTGTTTGTGCTTCTTTTCAGGGCATGTAACAAATGAATTAAAATATTTGTTAACATATGCTAAGTTTCTAGCGTTTTAGAAAGGGCCCATTTCCATCACACTAAACGGCAACTTAAATTGAAAAAGCTCGCGTGTTAATTCCTATGTTTTTGTAGTTATTGTGTTTTTTCAGTAGGCGGCGCAAAAAAATGATCACAGCCCACTGAGCCTGCTACTGTTGTTAACCATTTTTCTTTGTCGTATTGTCTCGTTCATTTTCAGAAATTACCACAGGGAAACAATTAAATATATGTTATCAACCAACCATTCTTGCCTTTATGTTGTTTAATAATAGGTGAAACTCGAATGTGTGTTATGACCTCTGAATTACAGACCACTGACAAGGCGACAATTTAATTTCCCAATTTGCTGAGTTTGCTTTTCTCAGATTCAGGTAAAAAATATACCACTTTGGTGTTTCTTTCTTTGTCGGTATAATGTTCGTTCTGTCCCTTATGTTTATTAAGCTCAGCTCCCCTCCCACCCCTCCTGTTTTATTATTTGCGTTGTATCTACAGACAGGGATTTGGCGATGGGTATAGCCCAAGAACGTTTTCATCCGCCGCTCAGTGATTTACCTAGTGTTTCGTACCTAAAAGGATGCGCAGGCTCTCTACAGTATGACTACTATTTCTCTCCGTTACGACTTGTGCTTGTTTTTCTTTTGCAAGAGAGCGACCTACAAGCGCCTTGAACTGGACAGTGTAAGGTACGTGTAGCCATGCTGAAACCTGTCAATTGGGGGGTTGGGGGAGTGAAGGTCCTTTGTCTATTTATTGACACAAAGGCAGTCATACCCAAACTTGGAATATTCATTATGCTGCTTAATTTTGGGTTCGCTATCTCTCTGCCTGATATTTGTTATTCAGTGATTCAGCCAAAAACAAACAAACAAACAAACAAAAACAAACAAACAAAAGCAATTCATTATGCTGTATATTCTACGATGCCGTTACTCTCTCTTTCGTTTTCACTGTTACTCTCCTTTCTCTCTCATTATACCATTCGTGTTTTTAACATAGAGTTTTGAGATTGCGATTTAATTCAACAAATATTTTGACCAGTTATATTCTCAGCCGTCGAGAGTCTTGTAGGTTAAATGATCAGTGCGTTTGTTTATCAAGTCCCTCAAGGTTCTGCCTCTATGTCAGCACGTTGGTTTGCGATTTGACTGAAAATATTTCACATTTTCATGAGATATGCTTCATATATTTATTCATAATTTTCTGTTTGAAGCAGTGACCTATATATCGCATAAGAGATTAAAATTTCATTAAAATCATTTTGATCCTATCAAATTACTAATAAAGGATAGCAATTTCCAAAAAAACACCCTCTTGTAATTTATCAGTGCTGCTAATCAGTCAGACATTCAAGAACCCTTGCTTATTACTGGAGGTTGTAATTTGCAGTCATCCAGGGTGGGTGATACGACTTGCTTTCTGGCAGCCTTGAGCCAAAGTGTGACTACGCATCTTATTGTACATTCTGGATGATTTCAGAGGTTAGCATTAATCACAGTCAGCTCATAGAGTTTCAGCCTGTTTGAAACAGAGATCTTGTTCATGTCATCACCTCACAGACCAGCAGGATTTCCCTGTGAGCTGCAAAGCCAATCTGGCCTCTTCTGGATCTGCTGTCGTCTCTGAGGACATGGACCACCATAAGGCACTGTCGGACTCACTGCTTGGTGCCCAGGATGAGGAGCCAATTGCCTCTCAACCAGAGGCAGCTGAGGATTTTGCCCATGTGACTGACTCCTTCCCTTGCCTGCGCCCTCTCTCTTTGCCCCAGCAAGCCCAGGAAGGGGCACACCATCCTGGAGAAGTTATTGTTGACATCAGAGAGAAGACTGAGAATGGTAGGAAACTACTTTAATTTAGCCAGAACTTGGTAGTTGGAATACAAAATCTTTAATCATATTTTCTTTAAGAATTGTATTGTTTTGTACATTTGACTTTTCTTTGTTTTTTAAAGTCCTACACCATCTGGGCAGAGTGGCCTGGTAGACTGTTAATAAATTGGATGAGATGAACCAGGAAATATTTTGGAGACTGCTGAGATGTGCAGAATTTCAAATATTTGCATTGTCAGCTAATTATTGAATAATTGAATATCTAAACAATACTTATAAATCCTTAATAGAATAATTCTGCTTAAATAATTAATTATTATTTTAAGATAATTAAATTATAATAAAGACAAAATATTACAGAAAAATTAAATATTACAGCAAATGTCACATTGGCTCAATATCATTCTAGAAAATATACAATGTGCACATGACGGCTATGGACTGAATCAGTAGTTTGAGTACAATAGAATTGCATGTGCCTGAAAGCTAAATGTAACATTGATTACTGCAATGTGCTCTTTGTCAGGCCTGCCAGACTGGTACCCTACGAAAGTCTTAAGACAATGTGAGATGCTATAAATAATCTGCAGTTTTAGGTGACATTCTTTTTTGTAAGGGGCCGGCCACTTTGTATGATTGTGTAGGTGAAGTTCATATAGCAGATTGCTTTGTTTCACAGTTTCATTATTTAGAATGTTATTTTGAAATAGTTAGTATATTGTGGATCTCAATATATAGTTTTTTTGTACAAAAGAAAAGTGTGTGTGTGTGTGTGTGTGTGTGTGTGTGTGTGTGTGTGTGTGTGTGTGTGTGTGTGTTTAACAATGTAATTAAAAATAATTCTAATTAAAAATGGCTGAGACAGTGGGGAGTTGGAGGTTGGGTTCATTATTTTGTTGGTTGGTTTATTAATTTTTAAGAACTACCAGGACAGTGTTCTTTCACTGTTGGCTGGGGAGGAATTTATGGTCATGCAAGTCAAACTGACATCAGCTGAGGAGAAAGATTTATTTTCCAAGCAGATCTATGAATTATTGCAGACATATGCTTTCGAGTAGTTATAATGAATTTTTCCCATGTGTCTTTGCAGGTCAGGGGCTCTGTTCTTCTCGAACAGAAGCTAAATTGTCACCATCTAGTCTTATAACTGCACCCCGCCGCCATCACTCCGTACCATGTGCACGTCCCCCTCCACTTGGTCGTACACGAATGGCGGGCAGGTCCAACTCCATAGCCTATACGGCATTCTCACCCCGTCCCTCACTCTCCCGCCATTCCAGCCTGGCCACCAACCCACCCATGGACCGCTCCAAACCCAAGGACTACCTTGTCCTGGCCATCATTGCGTGCTTCTGCCCTGTTTGGCCAGTCAACATTGTGGGCTTTGTTTACTCTGTCATGGTAAGTGAAGAGGGAACAGGGGCAGTCAGGTGTTGTTAGGGATTAGTGTCAGGCAGGGCCGGAGTGGACTCCTTTTTCAGCCCGGGAGTTTCATGCCCAAATCCAGCCCAAAATTATTTTTCCTTCCCAATCGGCCCAAACTAGAGATTGACATGAGCCAGCCCATCGGGAATCCTCCCAAATCTCCCGATTAGCCACTCCGGCTCTGGTGTCAGGTGTTGTTTGGAATTAGTGTGAGGAGTTTTTTGGGGTTACTGTTTGGTGTTGTTTGGGGTTAGTGTCAGGTGTTGTTTGGGATTAGTGTCAGGTGTTGTTTGGGGTTGGTGTCAGGTGTTGTAGTGTTAAGGCAATGTACCATTATATTTATCTACTGTGATGTATGTTTTACTGATTATAGAGTTTAAATGATGCTGAGTGTATGGGGGATTATCTTCATCTGTTTGCATTTAGTCCCGAAACAGCCTAGAACAAGGGAACATCGATGGAGCCAGGCGGCTGGGTCGGGTTGCCAAGCTACTTTCCACTGTGTCAGTCGTGGGTGGGGTCATCATCATAGTGGCCTGTGTGGTGAATCTATCAAGTAAGTGGCCTTGGTCTGAACGCCCAGTTTTCCCAGTGCCACTGATTATTTTTCTCTCATATGTACTGTGCAAATAATCAGCATGTCATAATGCTGTCATGCTTTTTCTTTTCTTGCAAAAGAATTCCAATTACATTTAATATAGCCAACTATTCAAACAGAACCATGGGAGAGGTCACATCATGGGTCCTGAAGTGGGATACTAATAATGATTTTTATTTAAACTACAAATTATAGTATTATTAACCTGTACATATCTGTTATAGTTTTAATTTTGTTATTTTTTGTTTTTGTACCTTTGCAGTTAATGTGAAATCCTGAGGGATACTTTTGCCTTGGAATCCAACTTCACATCAGGCCACTGACTGGAAGACAATGGCCTAAACAGTCTGACTCTCTTCTTTACCACAATCTTAGCTAAGTGGTTAATTAATAGGCTGACACCTGTCATATCTATGTCATGAGCTCTCATGCAAAGCTGAATTAAACCTGAAGCACCACCATGAGAAGTGGGAGCAAAAATACCATTTCTTGGTGTCTCAAGCTGTAATGCCATGGTTAGGACTGGGTTACCTATAATAGAAAAGTAAGCGTTGAAAGCGTTGAAAATCTGGCAGTGAAAATCTTGCTGCTTAGTCTCTTATTTCAGAAAAGCGTATGTTGGCAGTTATCATCAAGGACTTCCAAAAGTGGAAGACCAAATACCTGAGAAATAAATATTACAACATGTCTGTGTAAGGTAAAGACTTAATTTGCAGTTTGAAAAGGATTGCATTTAAGTGCAAATATATTCAGCAGCTAGATGGGCTGGCTTGGACTCCAACCTCATATTTTATGGCAAAGAATAATCAATTCTGGAATGCTGGAGGTGAATGGGAGAAAAGAACTCTCAAATGCATACATTTGTATATGCTGTAACATTTGAATTATCCACATTCAGATAAAACAGTATGCAAGTATTTCAATAATAAATAACAGTGTAAATAAAAAATATGCCAATATTATAATAATAACTCAATACCGCTTATGCTAGTGCATTTGTTTTATAATCATGGAGATTGTGCTTTGATCTTTGTACTAAAGGGATTGTAGAGTCTACATACAAATAATTGGTCACATTTAAAATATCCATCACATCCATTTTATACTCACGTTATTTATAATTCTCAGCACGGAAGTAAATGAGTTGTAGTTTTGGAACCTGGTGAAGGAACAAGAAGGCATGTGAAGGATAATATCTTTGCTCTTCAAAGTTGGGAGAAGATATCAGTTTAAATAATGTTGAGTGTCAAATTATGCATTTCATGCATTTTGTGTTGGTGTACATTGTTTATAGATGTCTTTTTGTATTCATTTATTTCTTTTTGATAAAATATATTTTTATAGTGAGTAGCATACATTTGTCATGCCCTCTTAGAAAATATTGAGTTAGTTATTACATAGAATATAGCAAATGTATTTCAGAAACAGCACTTCTTCATTTTGTAGCTACAGTAGCATCCACGTTGCAGTACATGTCTTTCTGAAATGGAATAAAATAAATAAACTGTTGTTACTATGTGATGTAAAGTCTGGGAAGTGAACTCACCCCTATTCTCTTGTGGGAATAGGAATGACTAATTCCAATTGGTTGCTAGGAAAACAATTGGCTTTCAGTGAAGCACATATCATCTCAAAATTATGGTAGATATATTGGTGATATCATTTCACCACTGAATCAAGATGCACCGACTGTCCTAAACAAATCACACAAATCACAGACAGAAATCTGCTATTGTAAATATCAAACTGGTTATTGTTCGGTGACTGTGAGTATTGAATAACCAAATAATTTTGGGGTGGAAAACAGACAGAATATACAGCCATCCCTGTGTCCTGTAGCAACAAATGAGCATTGCTGAATGTTAAGGAAATGCCAATGATGCTGCTGATGATAATGATGCTGATGCTGATGATGGTGATGATGATGATGGTGGTGATAGGGATGATGAAGATGATGATGATGATGATGATGAATGTGATGGTAATGATGATGATGATGGTGATATTCTGTATAACAGCACACTTTTTTATGATATAAATGACCGTTTGGTGATGTTACTGGGTAATAATTCAACAGAATGCGCTTGACTCCACCAGCTTGAAGCTTAGCTATCAAAGGTGTGCTGCTAAATATACGATCAAAAAAACCTACAAACCTACTGAAATACTTTAAATTTGTGCAGATTGTATGTGATTTTTAAAATAACCTAATTAAATATAGGCTAGTCATCCACTACCAAGTAGGCTTGTGTGTGCTTGGCGTCATCCCCCAGCCCAAGTCTGTCCTCAGTGTCGATGTCGTGCCGAATTCCGACTCCTCGGCAGAAACATACTCCTCTCGCGTGCACGCGCGACACACAGGCATAAAGACGCTAAATAATATTCGCGATTTCCGAATAATAATAATTTTCTGTATAAACAAATACAGAAAATATGTTTCTATGCATAAACAATGGCGAATATTTAATTATCGTTCACAGCAAACGGCGCATCATGATATCCAAACAAAGAGACTTACACTGATGCAAGGATGTAAAATGTTTTAAATTAAATATAACCCCCCGTTTCTTGTTGTGTAAGTCTATATCATATAAAGCGCATGCTTCTAAATTCAGTTGGGGACCAGCGAGGGAAGTAGGATTCTACCGAGGAGTCGGAATTACTACAACTGTTACGGGCATGAGGGGGCAGGGTAGTCGTGAGGAGCAGAGCAGTCTCACTGTAGCGGAATTAATTAATAGCCCAAAGGGGGGACTGGGATGAACCAACCAACGGGTGATTAAACTGGACACGACACTTTTGGTTGAGTTAGCACAAACATAAATCAGCCTCTATTAGCAGATTGTGTGAGATGTTACCACATTAACTAAAACGATGTACCAACGAGATTATGCTGCTGCTGGGCTTTTACAGTGAGAACGGAATTTTCTTGTGTTTATCATAAGAATCGTGTCAGAATAGGAGCAAATGAAAGATTATGTATTTTAGATTCTAAAAGGTGGCATGATTCCAAATCACTGCACAAACACTGACAGTAAAATATGCACACACAATTTGGTAGTATATGTTGCATTGTGTGTATTGTTTTATTTAATACTTAATTTCATCTTTTCATTTATTGAACCCAAACATTATAATGAAGACTTCAAGATCATTTGAAAAGTTGACACTGGAAGTTACAGAAGTTGTTTTTTATTTTGTGTTTCGATTACATAGCTGCTGTGGCAGCGGTAGCGCTATAGATCACTTAAAATGTTTGTAGATAATGTTTGTAAGGTAGATTTTTTACCAGTTTCCGTTTCCATTAGCCTACTTGTATAAACAAACGTTTTAAGCGTTAAGTTAAAAAAAAACAACAAACAAACACTTGGATAGAAACGTAGCCAGGAAGAGAGAATTGCACGGGTTATTCAGCCTGCAGTACTATGTCGTTTATCTAAATTTAGTACAGAGTAAATCCCACAGTCCCAGCAGTATCCCACTACGCTGAACCTTACTGAAGTGAACATAACATTTAATTACTTAATAGTACATTCTGGCATGCATAAACTTCAGGTGCATTTCCTCTTTACAGGTTACAAATTTATTATAGAAACATGAACATTTTATTTGACTTTCTGCACTGGAAGTTCCAGTAATAAAACTAAATATTTTTTTCTAGCTGTTGGCATGTTCCGCTTCATAATATTTATAACTGACGTTATGAAGATGCTGAGATCAGTTTTTCCATAGAGTTTTTCTACAAAGGAACTAAATGTTGCTGCACATACTCCAATTTTAAAAATCCGGATGTGACGCAGAATGCGGCGCCGCATTTAAATTTGATTTCAACAAGGAAGTGTGAGACATGAAACCGTTTCAACTGCTGCATTAGCTAGATAGCTTCTTGATATTTTGAAACAACCGACGCGTAAGTGATGTCAATATTTTTGTTTATATATATATATATATATATATACATACACACACAAATACGCTAGTGTAATTCGCGTGAATCGCTGTGGTGTATATATGTTGTATATGGTGTTTCATTTTTTAATGTTGCAAACAAATATTGGTCCAAATAAAGCAGTGTCAGTAACCAGCTGGTTGTTTAGCAAAGTCAAACACAATCATAGTTTATTGACTATAATGACTAACAAGGTTAACTAGCTGACAGCTTACAGTTATCGATCAGTGAGAAGGAAGTTTGACATTCAAAAAAGTCCTTGTTGGTTGTTTTGTGTATTTTCAGAGAACACTCCAGAGATGGCTGCTAAAGGAGCCAAAGAATCTATTGTAAATAAACTAGGATTTAAAAGCAGCGTTTCAAAGGCTGTGGAAGCTGAACTAGAGAAAGTAAGAAAGGAAAATGCCCAGCTGAAGAAAAATTTGGATGAAATGTCAAAACGAAAACTTAGACCCACGTGTCCTGACTCTGATAAATCCAAGCTTCTGGAGGTGAGTCACTTTTGTACCGGTGCCCTGATGGCCTGGTGGGCTGTATCATAGGTTATAAAAAAGATGCATGTTTTTCTAATTAACCCCTTTTGGGTGGAGTACCCTTTCCTGTGTGCTTGCCCCATATGCTTATATACTCTGATACTCGATTTTGTCTTGTGCTTTTAGGTGATGGTCATCTTTGGTTCGAGGTCACTTGCTCAGATACTTTGAAGTGATTATCCGTTTTCTTCCTACTCAATTGATTTCCTTTTTTCAATAGAGGATTGTATCACTGGAGATGCTGAGAGAGAAGAATTCGACGCAGTTGCTGGCAAAGGACCAGGAAATCACCTCTCTGAGGCAGCAACTGGCTGCCAAAAGCGGACAAGTAGTGGTTTCCCTGCAGAACCAGCTGGATCAGACCAGAAAAGAGGCAGAGCAGAGAGAGAAACTATTTCAGGCCCTCTCACATGAGACGGAGGACCTGAAAAACAAGTTGGCAGCTGCTGCTGAGAGGTGCCAAACGCTTGAGAAGCGCGTTACTGATGTACAGGTGAGAGACTTCCTGTGTTCCCCAACTGGCCTTGAGAATGCTTTACACATCTTGGATGTTAATCTAATTGTGTACTTTGCTATGCTTTCTATACGGATGCTCTAAAATTTCCATATGTGAGATTAGTCACTGTTGTATTTTTCATGTAGTTTATGTATAATCAGAATCGAGAGCATTTACATTTGTTATTTTTATGCCTTTTAGCAGAGTCTGCTAAAACCTTAATATGAATCACATAATTGTGGTTCTTTTAAATGGGATATACTGCTAGTTTGGTGTTCTGAGATACAGGAATTGACGATAACTGTGATATAAAAAAATGTATATATTGAAATCATGTTAATAATACACATTAAGTAAATAAAGCAGAGGTTGTGCTTTAGGGATCAATCATCTGTACTGGCAGATGTAAATAGCTAGTCCATGGTGTGTCACTCAAAAGACAGAATGCTTGGTAAACTCAGAAGTCTACTCAGCTTGCATCACCATATGATTTTCATACAAGGTAGTGACAACTAAATGTTGTTTTGATATAAAAAGGAAAGGACAAAATAATTATATAAGCAATGGCTGGCATTGCATTTATTATTTGGCATTGGCTAGCATTATAGTTATGAAAAAAATTAGCTTGGCACAGGATTAGTCAAAAAGTCAAAGTCAACTTTATTGTCAAATCTGTGATACGTACATACACAGGACTGAAATTACGTTACTCTCAGACTCCAGAGTGCAGCGGTAAACATCTACTTCTTAAATTAACATTAACTGAAACAGTAGAAAAAACAATAGTAATGGTAAAAAAATATAATGGAGTATGTGTATATATAATAAAATGAATAGAAGGTAGTAACCTGCCATTTATCTAAGTCACAACTAATAGCAACTAATGTAAACAAACATTATTATGTAGTTGAGCGTACACAGTTTTGGAAAGCCAGTTAATATGGGTAATATGCATGAATCGGGTCCAGCTATGTGAAAACAATTCATGAATCAGGTTCAGCTCAGTGGGGCTCTATTTTAATATCATCTACAATTCTGAATTGCCCACATATAACTCTTGCATTAATTGCAAATTAATCATGAAAATGTGGTGCTAATAAGTCAAATATGCTTTAGAAAAGGCATGCACTATCGGATTAATCAGACTGATTATTAAGAAGGACTGATTAGTGAAATAAAGGGTCTGTACGTCCAGTTGACATTTAGACTAATACAACAATCAAACTGAATTGCCAAATTGTTTCAGATTCTCGTCTGAGAATCTTGTTGGATTCTCGTCTGAGCAATTATTTTACCGTAGTTTCTCGTGACCTTACAGGTATTAATGTTGATATTAATGTATATCTTATTTATCTAAATTGAAATTATGCATTTTGTTAATCTACTTGGCTCATATTTACTCCAATATGCCAGCTTGATCGTATAAATTCATCAAGGATGAAAAACAAAACTAGGTGAAAAATGCGTGTGTTCGTATTATGATCCTGTGCAGGTTTGATGAGAAAGTGTCACTGTTCCTTTGCAAGCCATAAAATGCCACTTCCAATGACACCATGTTTAGCCATAAGACCCAAACGATGTGGGCTGGTCACATCACATTCAGGTAAATTGTATTTGTTAGATTATATCTTTTGAGACTACTGTAATCAGAATGCTGCCAATTCAAGCCCCACATTTGCCAAGTTGGCACTGTCTGGCCCTTGAACAAGGTCCTTAACTTTACTTTGTTTGTGCTCGGTCAAAATTGTAAGTCGCTTTGGTTAAATAAATGTAGGGGGTTTGCTGATTGCTGGACAGACTATGAAAATCAGTCTAGATATGATGTAGATATACAAAAATTGGATTTGGCTGGCAGTCTGAATATTGCCAAAATGCTTGATTATCGATATTTACTATCCTTTCCCTATGAAAATTTGTTTTTGACGACCACGTTCAGACTTATCCACTAGATGGCGCTAGATACTTAGACATTTTTACCTTGTCATGCAGAGGAATATTTCGTTTCTCTCTTTATATCTAGAATCTTCGTAGATCAATACAAACCAAGGTTAGAATGTTTGTTTTTCCCTTTATTTGTAATGGTATATGTTTTTTACCTTAGTAGCTGATGTACTCTGATCATCTATAGATTTTTATTTTCCGCACACAAATATGATTATAAAAATAGTTTAACCATAGTTTAACCTTCCAGGTTCGAATATCTGACAAGCTTCTGATGCTAGGCCTGTTGGTCAGGTTAAACCACATCAGCAGATCTCTCAGTACTTTGGACTGACCTGGAGATTTTTGCTTTCTTGTCAGGCAATTACAATCAATTTGATCGTAGTGATCAGACAGTGAGTTGCTTAACTTTTTGTGTGGGAAGATACTGCCATTGGTATGGCTATAGTACAAGTTATGCACGGGGCTCTTTTTTTTTGTCCAGCATCGATCATAAAAGGGCTGCTTAACATGGTAGTAATTCCACTTCTAGTATTTCTGTCTGTTCTTGACTGTTGATCTACCTCTTTGTTAATCATGCACGTGTTTGTGTGAGATGTAAAAAATGTAAAAAAATTTTTTTTTATTATTAATCACACTATGTATTTTATAAATAGGTACCACCAGGAGAGGTTGCAGTGATCCAGGAGCATCTGCGAGACGTGAGTCATGACTCTTCCCCATATTGATGTACCAAGAACCGATACTTCATTGCCAAGTCAACTCTGATATCTGAAAACGTTCTTGTTCCTACTGAAGGTACCAATGGTTTCACAGCTCTCCCAGCCCACACGAGGGCAGCACAATAAGTCTTCACGCTAATAAGCCAAGAACGCTAAAACACAAACACGAGAAATTACATCAGCAGAAGCCACAGGTCCGCTGCTACTAGTTAGAAAAAATACCAAACGTTTCGTATGCAGATATATTTGTCCTTTGAGTCTGATGGTCAAATGCGGACAGTGCAAAGCCCAACAAACTGTGTCTGCAAACCTTTGAGAGGGGATCCCTGTTTGGCGTGTGTGTGTGTGCGCGCGTGTGTGTGGGGGGGGGGGGCTCTTGGGGCCTAGCGGCATGTGCCACAAAATGCATCACCAGGAAATTGCACATTGTGGCACTTTGTGTGGCTGGTGCCACTCCATTGTGGCATGTGCTTTATAGCTGGCTTGCTAGCTCTAAATTATGAGTTCAGAATGTTGTTGGAGGATAACATGTCGAATTTAGATTATAGTAGCCATGGGCTACAGAGGCAAATAGTTAACGATAGCATTGTATATTAATAGGATTTATGTTTCAGTGAATGTTCATGTTATCCATGCCATCAGCATAAAATAACACATTGTGAGTGACAACTGGTTCACGACTTGGTTCAATAACTGATTTGCCTGAAGGAGCTGCATAAAAAAATAAAATAAATAAACATGACATGTTTTCTTCTCTGCTTCATGCCATTGTGTTCAAGGCCCTGGAGAAAAATCAGCAGTGGCTGATTTATGACCAGCAGAGAGAGGCCTACGTTCAGGGCATCTTGGCCAGGATCACAGAACTTGAGCAGCAGCTAAAACAAGCCAAGCAAGCACTCCACCAGCCTCACAAAGATGACAGTTTGGAAGGTAGAAATGGCGAAAAAACTCTGTCTGGCTTCAGAGCAATATGATACTTATGGAATATATTTGGTGCGGTTGTTCATGCTGTGAGTCCTCTTATAACTGATCTCAGCATCTTTCTCATGTTGTTTTACCATAACAACAAATGATTCCTTCTATGTACTGTAAGCCATTGTTCTATGTGTCCACATCTTGTTCTATAATTGCGAGTGAATGATTCATTTACAGTCATTAAAAAACGTACTTTATGTTTCTCATCTCGCTCTTTGTAAACATTGATTTTATGCTGCGTCATTTGGTCAAACGTAATTACCACATGTGCAATTCATGTCCATATAAAACAGGTCCAGGGTCCCCCGCTGCCCAGACAAACCAGGATGAGCTGCTTCAAGTGGTCCGACAGCAGCTGAACGAGGAGCGGGCACAGGGTGCCAGCGTACGAGCCGAACTGAACGAGCTAAGGGCCAAGTATGAAGAACAGACCCAGGAGATGAAGCACACCCAGGAGGAGCGGCGGAACAGCCGGCAGGCCTTGGTAGAGGAGAGGAAGCTGGCCGCTGAGCGTGCAGCTCGGTTGCAGGCTGACCTGGAGGTGGCTGATGTCCGGCTGGAGGAGGAGAGGAAGAGGATGGCTGAGATGATGATGCAGGTAGTGTGGGGGAAGGGAGTGGGGATATGTAGGTTGCATGCCATGTATAAAATGAATCATTGGGCAAAAAAATCATTTACAAATGTTTTGACGTTTCCCAGTTGTAGCAGATTAGTCTGAACTTGTTTTGCGTGTGTTTTGCACTGGAGGTATAAGACCCAAGGTAGGTAGAAAGTATAATAATGGGGTGAAGCTTTTTCACCCAAAGCCTTTTGTTAAAACATGTAATATATTATTAAGCTACATAATATAATTTGAAATACTTAATTTCATAAAAATAGCATGGATTGTACCTATATACAAATGTAAATTAAAAGTGGAACCATATTGATGATCAACCATATAACTTTATTCAGTGGAAGAAAGGAAGTGATTCTGGATATTCAACATGTTTTTTCTTCATATGTCTGTTAGATATTAGTTCAGGTCTAAATGCATTATGAGGTTAGTGTGTGAAGGTCTGGGTGTGTTTATGCAAAAGATTTTGGATGAAAGATTTTGAGACTTGCTAAATAGGGTAAGCATTGTGTAGGTAAATTGGTGAAGCTAATAAATGAAACATCCATGCACCAAGTATATCTTTATTAATGTATTTAGAATGTGTGGAAAATTGTGTAAATTTTAATTTCTGGCAGTTTTAAAACATGGTTCAACCTGTATAAGGGCTGTTAATTATCATGGATAACTGGATGGTTTATGAAGTTTGTACATCATACACAAATACAACCTTTTTTCCTTTGAAAGGTGAACCTACTTCAGAAATCCCTATTGAACCAGCATGAGGAGCAAAAAAAGATTGCTGTTTTGGAACAACAGGTACAAGATCTTACTTTTTAATGACTTATTTACAAGAGATATCTAATTCTCTCTAAAGCACTCACCTTCATTTGGCAGATCCAGTTGTCAGCTAGAGATTTTGAGAATGAAAAACTAGACCGTCAGAGTCTACAGCACCAGCTCCATAAAGTGCTGAAGGAGCTTCGTAAGGCGAGAGACCAAATTACACGGCTAGAGTCCTCAGTAAGTCTCATCCATACTGATAGATCACATTTATACATTTTTACAATTATATATTATAATTTATAAATATATTATAAATTATAATTTTATAATTAAAGTGAGTGCAAATGTCTGGTACAATTGTTCAGAAACAGCACCGCGAAACCAGATTCTCTGAGCCCAGTTCATACAACAAACTGGACTTGGAGAGACTGACCATTCACGACCACATCCTGAACCCTACATCTCCAACGAAGAGTCACAGCACACTGGACGAGAGCATCCTGGAGTGTCCCAACTGCCAGGCATCATATCCCACGAGTCAGCACAGAGAGCTCCTTGCACATCTCGACTACTGTTTCAACTAAGACTTCATAAAAGAAAGAAAAAGGAGTTGAGCGTTTGATAGTGTGCCTACAACTTTTATTTTCTTAATATTTTATATTTTTGTGCTTCTGTTTTAGCCTGCTTAACATTTTCTGCATTTTCTGAAAATGTTCTGTATTTTTTGGATAAATCACTGGTGTTCTTTTGAATATTCATGAGAGGATTAGTGGTGCATATATGTGGAAGATACTCAGGAAGATATTAATTTATGGTAGTTGTAGCATCTTCATAAGCAATCTCGTGATCACACTCGTGTATATTTTTGTTTTACTATGCATACCTTTGGAAAACGGTAAACTCAGAATATCATGGTTCGTTTTTGTGATCAGATTTTTCTTGTTTCTTTTTAACATCATGTCCACATCTTTTCACAACCTACAATACAACATGGATTCAGAAAGAATGAATGCTTCTTGAATTCGTCTGCATTTGTCTTACACCCATTTAAGGCATGTTGTCAGAGAAGGGGCCATGCAGTGTAACCAGTTAAAATCAAATTTGATGCTTTAGCTAATTAAATTAGGGGCAGTCATGGCCTGGTGGTAGGAAACTGGTCTTGTGACCGGAGGGTCGTGGGTTTGATTCCCAGACCTGAGGCCATGACTGAGGTGCCCCTGAGCAATGCACCTAACCCCAACTGCTAGGGCTGCCCACCGCTCTGGGCACGTGTGCACCACAGCCCCCTAGTAATCACTGGTGTGTGTGTGTGTGTGTGTGTGTGTGTGTGTGTGTGTGTGTGTGTGTGTGTGTGTGTGTGTGTGTGTGTGTGTGTGTGGGGTGGGGGGGGCTCTTGGGGCCTAGCGGCATGTGCCACAAAATGCGTCACCAGGAAATGGCACTTTGTGTGGCTAGTGCCACTCCATTGTGGCATGTGATTTATAGCTGGCTTGTTAGCTCTAAATTATGAGTTCAGAATGATGTTGGAGGATAACATGTCGAATTTAGATTATAGTAGCCATAGGCTACAGAGGCAAACAGTTAACGATAGCATTGTATATTAATAGGATTTATGTTTCAGTGAATGTTCATGTTATCCATGCCATCAGCATAAAATAACACATTGTGAGTGACAACTGGTTCAAGACTTGGTTCAATAACTGATTTGCCTGAAGGAGCTGCATAAAAAAAAAAACATGACATGTTTTCTTCTCTGCTTCATGCCATTTCTTAAAAATCACAATTAACAAAATATGGCACATTTTTTAACATCTTTCTGCATATTTTTGTTGAGTTTCATCTTGTGGTTCAGATTATTCATACCGGAACAAAATTTATATTTTCAGTAAATTTAATGAAAGGAACAAGTTGCAAAGAGATGTGTTCACTAAATAGTCTGAAGATGTCAAAAACAACCAAAACACTCCTGAGGTCACAGATTTATTCTCATCAGCAATTGTATTGAACAATAGAATGCTTGAATAAGTAAAAGATTACATCTTGTAACATGATACACTAACATTAGTAAAATTCAAATCTTTTTCTCCTACGGTTGGCATTTGCAATGCTGATACTGGATTATTTTTAAATGAAAAATTGTATTTACATGAATACTAGACATAGGAAATGTAAGGGTTAACATTATTGGTACTTCTTCGGTAGAACTTTCAGGCCTTGCAGAAACCTACAAAGAGGGAAACGGAGCCAATATATTCTCATGAAATCATACTTCAGTGTTGTGCCATATGATTATAGAAATGTTGATGTTATTGAAAAATGTGATTTAATTTATACTTAAAATTTTTCCTAAGCTATAAAATGAATTACCAAGTGGGACAAACATACCATTGTGTGAGACCCTCCTGTATTTGCCCAGGAGGCATAAATCCTGTTTCTTCTGGGTCACAATCTTCTGGTCTTCAGGCCTTAAGCCAGAAGGGTGACGAGAAAAGATGAAGGAGTAACTATCAAGGCAGGTTCCATCAGCGTCCACCTCCCTGCAGGCATAGTGGATTGCGTAGTTGTCGTAGTCGGTGTCAATGATCCAGTGGTCATCATCTGTCAGGTCACATACAAGATAAGGGTCCTCATTAACCTGGATAGAGCTGTAGCACTCCTAACATGTAGGACTAGGGTTTTCTAGGGCAGTCATGGCCTGGCGGTTAGGGAACTGGTCTTGTGACCGGAGGGTCGTGGGTTCGATTCCCAGACAGGCCATGACTGAGGTGCCCTTGAGCAAGGCACCTAACCCCAACTGCTCCCCGGGCGCCGGGCTAGGGCTGCCCACCGCTCTGGGTACGTTTGATCCACAGCCCCCTAGTAATCACTAGTGTGTGTGTGTGTGTTCTGACTGCACAGATGGGTTAAAAGCGGAGGACAAATTTCGATTGGGGTGTAAAAATCACAATTGACAAAATATGGCACATTTCATTTCACATTTCATGTAAATTATGATCATAAGAAAAGAGCATGAATATATATTGGGGTGATTCAGCCACATAAATATTTCTAGTTTGGCTTACATCCAGTCTGAAGGTATGCTGCAGCTCCCCAATATCGGAGCTTGGACTTGGCTGGGTCTGCTGACTCGTCGAAAGTGGAGAACATGTGGGCACAAGTCTCCCAGTTGCTAAGGTGTGAAATCATAAAGCAGACCTTCAGCTTGCGGAATCAGCTGCACCAAATATTACCTTTTGAAGGGCATTTTGAACTCACTTCATAATTATCACTCTGCCAACGGCGGTGGCCGTCATTTTGCCATCGTCCTCCACTTTGTAATCAGCAACAACATTGTCTAGAAGAAAAAGTCCTACCGGGTCTTTCTTGGCTACAGCATACCATGTTCCTTGGAACTGTGAGACAAATGAAGTCTAGCATGTGGAGTCCCTCACACACACTGGAATCCCTCACAAACACACTGCTTTGGTAAAGATGCACTAAGACAACCAGTTTTTCTAAAATACATTTTTACTTACTCTGTTTTTGTCAAAGTTCTCTTTGACAGGGATGTTGCTAACCAGGCAGTCTTGTGCCCAGCCTGTTGCCAGGAAACAAAGAGCTACAAAGAGTCCCAGCATGCTGCTGTCTGCTGGATCTGCAAAACAGGGTCAAAGGTCAGCACTAAGAGATATTTGTGAAAGCAGCAGTTAAATAGGATCCACAGTCCCCTGCAGAGTAGTCTCTGTGCCTCTTCTTGGACAGACAAACAAAAATAAATTTATGCTTGTTTGTCTTTGAGAAATAAGAAAATAAGAGCATCTCAATACATAATCCCCTTTTTTGTTTTTTTTCTGAGAATAGTGAGATCTTCTCAACCACATCGTACCTTTTCGGACTGTACTGGCAGAGGAGTGAGGCAGAATTGGGGCTTGTTTGTTGTACTGAGCTTATATAGGATGTGCAAGCTGTTTCACAATCCCTCCCCGAACCTTCAACTCTGGCCCCCAGCATTGCACTCATTGGTTAGGATTTTTTGCATAACTGAATGGCGTATCTGATAACACCGTGGAGTCGACCTCTGCACCCTATCAAAATATCTTGTGTAACTAGAGAAAATGTAAAAAACAGACATATACATATATAATTTTATATACTCCACTGCCTCATATATATGTATATATATATATATATATATATATATATATATATATATATATATATATATATATATATATATATATATATATATAATGTGTGTGTGTGTGTGTATAGAATAGTGTATACTTCACAATAGTATAACCTGCTATAGATAATAATAATGAATGTTAAATTTATATAGCACCTTTCAAGATATTGTAACGTCACTTTACAATTTTAACACAGGTACAAGTCTTACATGACCAATCACACACTGGCAAGAAGCAGCAGCCAATTGTACACTGCGTACTCTTTACCAGAATCCACAGCCCCCTGGGGGACTGAATGGAGTGCAGGAAGGTGAGAGAGGAAAGACCCAGGACAGAGCACCATCCACCACTGGGCATACAAACACTCAGACAACTGTTTTTATTGAACATGAAGAGACACACAGTCAGGGAGAATTTTGTCAGGGAATGCCAATTTTACCTAACCTCCATGTTTTTTTTGGCACTGTGGAAGGAAACCAGAGACCCCAGAAGTAGCCCATGCAGACACTGGGAGAACATGGAAACTCCACTCAGATAGGTACTTGAACCCAAGTCCCCAGTGCTGAGAGGTAAATGTGCTAACCGTCAAGCCACCATGTTGCCTGAACAATAATAGATGGATGGAATCTGAAAGCTGAAAAACTTTACTTCCCCACCACCCTCCACCTAGTTTAGTTGTTTCTCCTGAAGGGGGTGTGGCCTTAGGATTATTGGCTGGCTGTCAATACCCAAGGAATTTTGTGCATGTTCTAGCAAAGGCAGATGTTACCCAAGGCTGCACAAGTTTTGGGGAGAAACGTCCAGGTTATCCACTGCTCTTATGTTTTTAAATATACTCCTGCTCCCTTTTCCCATGTGCCTTTTTTCACTCTGCTTTCTGGATTGGTCAGTTTATCAGTGTACCGGTTTAAACATTTTAAATGATCTTTAATTTACCAAGACTTCCACACTAGTAATCTCCCCAGACCACAAATCGTCTATTGTCTCGTCTATATGATGTTTAGGACCAATCAGGAAATTATGTTGAATGTTTTCCACAAACCATAAAATTATACACTGCAAATCAAACAGATGGCAGTTAGCCTTTCTTAACAAAACAAACAACAACAAACCAACAAAACTGGTTCATCTTTTGGATATCTTCCATTCTCTAAACTTCAGCATGCAACGAGTATGCTATGCTGTTCCAAAACCTGTTCAGATGAGGATATCCTAGTCACTTTTACTTAATCCTGGACTAGGGATAGTGCTATGCTAATCATGGAGTTTGGTTAGTGCTATTCTAATCATGGAGTTGGGTTAGTGCTATGTTAATCCTGGACTAGGGTTAGTGCTATGCTAAGTAAAAAAACTTGCAGGGCTTCCTGTTGTTTTTCTTCAGAGAAAAAGTCACTGACCTCTTTTCAGCAGACAGCTTTAATCCTATTATTTGGAAATAGGTTCTTCCCACCCACTTCTTTATAGACAGTGTTTAAAAAAAGACAAATATCACATACTACTAAGAATTTCTCTTTATATTCAAAGCTTAAATCTAGAAGAAGACAATGATTTCATTGGCAAAATCCTTGAGGACAGCAGAAGTTCCAAGCTTTAGAAAAAGCAGTGACACTATTATCAAAAGGAAATCATGAAAAACCATGAAGCATGAAACTATCATTAAAAACTGAAAAAATAGATTCACATTTTTAGGACTTTCCCCTCTACCCTATTTCTTAAACACTGATGCAATTGATAACGAATTGTTTATATAATCAATGCAGAATTACAGCAGCATCAACAACAATAAAATTGATTTATTCAAATAATATATTAACACAGAGACGCTCAGAGAGGACATAAGGATATGCAGTGGGTAAAGGAAGTGCAGGTGGATAAGAGGGAGGGTGGTCATGTGAGGATTTAAAAGCTAGAGATTGAATTAAATACAGGAAGGTACCAGTAGCCAGGGTAACTAGTAGAGAATCGTGTTGAGCTGTAATTATTTGCAGGATTTCTGTTCTGTTGAGTATTATATATACTGGACGTTGTAATAACTATAATAGGAGTTTAAACAGAATGCCAGTGAAAATGAATTTACAGTAATCATGTCATAATGAATCTTAATTACACATAAGATTGTAAATATGAGCAATATAATTATATAATTAAAATTTGTGCAAGAAAGCTGTTCTGGTGAGTGAGGCTTATTATTCTGAAGAAACAGCTGATATATTAGGTCATTTTGCAACACTTTCAGTGACACCTTTGTCAGAGAATACAAGGGACTTTGTGTCTGATTGGATTGCCCAACGTAAAATGATCAGTGTACAGGATTTGCAGGTTAAGCATGCTTAGGAGGTTTAATGTCATGACGTCACTTTAATTAGCGGCCTCTTTGATCTCTTCAGCTCGTAAGCCACAGTAGTCTGCTAGCTTGGCGAAGGAGACCAGGATCCTCTTGAAATTTATGCAGCAGCACCCTGGAGGATGACACCGCCTGAGGTAGAGGGTCACTGGAGAAACTAGCACTGCTTCACTCCTTCTTCTGGCTTCCCACCAGTGATGCATCTCTGAGGCCCCTACGGTACACACGTGTTACAAAATGGCAGACAAGGACAGTGTGGAAAAATACTTGGAAAATAATCCCCAGTTTGCCAGAGAGTATTTTGACAAGAAGGTGCGAGCCGAGATCATCAACTCTGCTTTCACAGAGAAGCTGGAGATCAACGAGCTGTGCTCTTACAGAGATGTCTCGAAGATCCAAGAGGCTGCTGTCATTTTTGACCTGGTCAGGGAGATGCAAACTGAGCAGGTCATGGAGAAAAGCATGCACAAGGTCCTGCAGCGAATATGCATCCTGGTGAAAGCAGATCGGTGCAGCTACTTTATACACAGGGCTAGGAATGGAATCCCGGAACTGGCCACGTGTCTCTTTGATGTTACCGCTACCTCCACATTTGAGAACAATGTGGTGAATCCACTATCTGAGATCGTGTTCCCCACTGACATGGGCATAGTAGGACAAGTGGTGACAACCAGAAAGGGGGTTAACGTTCCAAATGTAAAGCAGGTGAGTCAAGATCATCATAAGAGTAATAAAAACCGTCCCTCTGTTCTTTGCTGTGGTCAAAGATATATTGTGATGTGTCAGAACAAAAAGACCAATACACATTATTCCAGAATAATACACATTATATATTTAATGTATACATGAAATGTAATTTACAAAATTAAATTTCTTTAAAAAGTATATTATTGAAATCAATTTGTATATTATCTGAAATCAATTACCATTTTAACCATTATATAAAATGCATTGCAATCCTATTAGTCCATGACATAATGAGTATTGGGTCCCTGAAGGATGCATTGTCAGAAATTATATTGAACTTGGAGTATCATAAATAGGTAACATGGGTCAAAAACTACAGAATTTAACTATAACATTTTGGATTAGTCATGAGTTATTACTGAACACAAACATGTCTTTATCAATAATTATAGTAACTATTAAGTGTACTATTAAATACAACAGAGATTAACGTATCTTACATATAAGTTAATATAGCCTATATCACATCAAACTGGACAGAAATATGTCATGTGTATTTTTAATTTCTACTAATAAAATATTACTTATTAGTAGAGATGTGTGCATTTACTTATTTAAGTGGTAATTATAATGTACTGTATTAAAGGTACAGAAGTTGTAAAAATGGCAATGTAGTACAAAAGGTTTACAGAAAAAGAGATTCTGGGAAGAGCTTGTTCTTCAGCTGTGTAAGCAAAGTGCTTCTGAAGCTCTAGGAGGTGAAACCAGTTAATGTAGTTTATGTTGGAAAATAAAGTGATTTAACTCCTAAAGCATCAGAAGCACTTTGTTTGCACAGCTGATGAAGGATGTTTGCCTGACATGGCCATCAGGCATCTAGAAACCTTTGTGTACTGCACAGTTTTTATTATCTCAACATATAGAGAGATCATATACTTACCTACTTGCATTGCATATACTTACTTACAAGATTCATGAATGTCTATGATTCAGAATGAGTACAATGATACAAAATGAATTCAAGGTTCTTTTTTTTCCAAGAACCCCCATTTCAGTGACTTTGTGGACCAGCAAACAGGATACTGCACTAAAAGCATGCTGGCGGCCCCCGTTGTGAGTGGCAAGGATCCGCTGGGTGTCCTCATGGCATTGAACAAAGTTGGTGGGAACGACTTCTCCAAAGTAGATGAAGACGTAAGTGTGAATATGTTAGATCATGTTTTTAAAATGTCTTCTAAAAGAGAACATTACAAATCAACAAAATTAATGAACACTGGATGGTGTTTGGAAAAAGTCTTCATGTCATCAGTGCATCCTTGTGTAGGATGCATACTCCATAGGATGCAAGGGTTTCTTGCATCATTTGACAGTTGACCTTAATGATTTCATTACTTACTTACCTTCAAAAGTTACTTACCTAAATTCCAAAACAGATTTTAAAAAATGTCATAATACCACTATCTGTTTGGGGGAAGGCCACTGCACTTAATTTTAATAGTATTAATTTTAAATAACATCTTGTAATAACTTCTAAAATACTTAATACTATGGATGCTGGAACATGATGCCCCTTTGATCATTTGATCATTTGATTGGCAGCTCCTTGCAGCCACATTTCTACAGCAGCCCTTCAGACCAACATTACATTACTGACATGGATGTTGTTCATTTCTAAGCTCTTCAACAAGTATATCAGCTTGGCCTCAGTCATCGCTCTTCAGCATTACACCACTTATATGTGGAATGTGGAATCCAGGAGAAGTCAGGTAACTTCAGTACAAGAACACACTACCTCATGGTTTGTAACTTCAGTACAAGAACACATTACCTCATGGTTTGTATCTTCAGTACAAGAACACACTACCTCATGGTTTGTAACGTCAGTACAAGAACATACTACCTCATGGTTTGCTGTCACTTTTCAAGCCAAGGTCAGGTGAACCAGGCAGCACACGTGCCACTCTGCCTCTCATACCACAGGTTCTTCTCTGGTCTGCTAGCAAAGTCTTTGAAGAGTTGACCGACCTTGAGCGTCAGTTCCACAAAGCTCTGTACACTGTTAGGAGCTATCTTCAGTGTGAGAGGTACTCAGTTGGGCTACTGGATATGACAAAAGAAAAGGTTTGTGATTTATGTCAGGAATTTATTGTGATTTACAGGGTTGCCAACTTTTGAAGATCGCTTGGAGTGAGATTTTAACCTGGAGGAGGGGGGGGGGGGGGTGTGGCAAACGTAAGTTATTGACAGGGGGTGACGAACGTAAAATGGACACAAATTAAGTGTTATATCGCGATCTATCGATCGCCAGTGGTTGGCGCCAGAGCGAACTAGTAACTCATTGAATCATATATGTGGATCTGAGGTAAATAAACTAGATTTTTTTTTTCGGTGTGAGATATCGGAAGTGTGGCGTGAGAGCGTGTGAAAACTGTCAAATGCGTGTGTCTCACGCTCAATGCGTGAGAGTTGGCAACCCTGGATTTATGTCAGGGGCAGTCATGGCCTGGCGTTTAGGGAACTGGTCTTGTGACCGGAGGGTCGTGGGTTCAATTCCCAGACCTAAGGCCATGACTGAGGTGCCCTTGAGCAAGGCACCTACCCCCAACTGCTCCCCGGGCTAGGGCTAGGGCTGCCCACCGCTCTGGGCACGTGTGATCCACAGCCCCCTAGTAATCACTAGTGTGTGTGTGTGTTCTGACTGCACAGATGGGTTAAAAGCAGAGGACAAATTTCGATTGGGGTGTAAAGATCACAATTGACAAAATATGGGGAAAAAAATATATATATATATATAATTGGTTTGTGATTTATTTCAGAATAATTTATAATTCTGTAATTAGCAATTATCTTCATACATAGGAATTCTACGATGAGTGGCCTATTAAACTAGGGGATGTGGAACCATACAAAGGTCCCAAGACACCTGATGGTAGGGTAAGTGTCTTTTCTCTAAAGTTCTATTCTGCTCAGTAGTAAACAACAGACTCCTCTGTGAGTCATGAATTCCAAGTGTCAAATCTATACTCATGTATTTTGTACAGGAAGTCAACTTCTACAAAATAATCGATTATCTCTTAGAAGGCAAGGAAGAGATCAAAGTTGTACCGTAAGCAAATACATGAATGTTGACAGTTGAATACTTCACAAATGACATCATGGCCTAGGGCTTTTTCATTAAAGGCCTTGTGTGTGATTCCAGGGCCCCTCCTCCAGACCACTGGGCACTGGTCAGTGGCCTCCCTACCTATGTGGCAGAGAATGGCTTTGTGAGTTCCACTCCACGCATGTGACCACTCTCCCACACATCTCTGCCCATGTTTATGAACAAGATCAGAACCATAAAAGGAACAGTTGGGTCCTTAAATGTTGTTCTGCAGTACCATGTTGATTTGGACACAGAAGGACATGAACACAATTTTTTTTTTGTAATGTCTGAGCAGAACTTTATCTCTGTCTTGAGCCGACAGAAAATATCACTTGTTTTGTGTCTGCAGATCTGTAACATGATGAATGTTGCTGCCGATGAGTATTTCACCTTCCAGGTACACAGCACACAGATACCAGACCTCCTTGCTCACCCAAGTTTGAAATCACTCAGCAGGTTTCAGCAGGCAGTCCTGCACTCTGCCGTTAAACAAATATGTCATGTAATAATTCCATTTCATGATACATTATGCAAAAGGTTATAAAGGTCATAACAGGGTATGTGAAGTATAAGTGGGGTATGATTAAGATTAATGTGTGTCCAGTTTCAGTACAATAAAACTTGACAGATACAAGTGTAACATATTGTTAAACTGGAAAATGCACTTCTGTCCTGACTCTAAAAGGAATCATCTAAAAATAGAATTAATATAGTTTACATTTACATACTGCAGACTGTTACTCTCCAAAGGATTGTCTCTGTTTGATAATTTCTTGTTAGTCATCAATCTTTCTGATTGCTGTTTGTTTTCAAGAAAGCAGCTGTGGATGAGACAGGCTTCATCATCAGGAATGTCCTGTCCCTCCCCATTGTCAACAAAAAGGAGGAGATTGTGGGCATCGTCACATTCTTCAACAGAAAAGATGGCAAGCCGTTTGATGAGCAGGACGAGCAGATTACTGAGGTGAGAAAAATTGGACTTTAAATATTTTTTGATGGGGCTACATCTGAAATTTGACACTCCAATCCTCTGTTATACAGGCCCTCACACAGTTTCTGGGATGGTCTGTGCTCAACTGTGATACATATGACAAGCTGAACAGAATGGAGTGGAAGAAGGAGATTGCTGAGGAAATGGTGATGTACCAGACCAGAGCTACCTTGGGAGAGGTTCAGCAAATCTTGGTGAGAGCCACTGCATCATAAGGTTCACCATAAGCAGCGTGAGTGTATGTTACTGCTGCCATGCCACATGTACACTTTGTCTTTGCCTAACAGAACACGAAGGAGAAGTTTGACAGAGAACCAGAGGAGTGTGATCAGAAAGAGATGTACAAACTCTTGGTAAACAGTTTTTGTCTGCACATTTGTTCCTCTCATTTGTTCCTCAACAGTTTGTACGTGCCTCATCAGCATGAAGACTGCCAGGTTTGGTTGGACTGCAATGTGTTAGATCTGATGTTGTACTGATACTTATGCAAACAGAGAGCAAGCATCCCTGAAGCACAGGACGCTGGCCTGCTCGAGTTCCACTTCAGTGATTTTCCTCTGTCTGAGGTTGACCTCATCAAGTGTGGCATTCGGTGCTTCTTTGAACTAGGTGTGGTGGAGAAGTTTAAAGTGCCAGCAGAGGTCAGCCACATTTTTTATGTACCCATAGTTTTCATTTAAATAAATACTGTAGTGTATTGTTGGTGTTGTATATGATTAGAAATATGAAATTAGTGATGGCATTGTGTGTAATATTCTAAATATGAAATTATTAATATTCATTCATGCTGCAGTGTAATTTCATTATATTTGTTTTAAGACAATGTTGATAAAGCTATGATATAATATGATCAATAATAATTTATTAACAAATTCTAAGATTATAACAGCATTGTGTTTGCTTGTACTAGTGAATATATTGTTCACATTTTTTTTCTATTTATGGAGATGCTGCTGGTAGAATCATCACTAACTCACCACAAGTTGGTGTGTTGCTTACACTTGCTTCAGGTTCTAACCAGATGGATGTACACAGTCAGGAAGGGTTACAGAGACATTACTTACCATAACTGGAGGCACGGTTTCAATGTGGGACAAACCATGTTCTGTTTACTGCAGGTGAGCTGAGTGGCCCTGCCTCTATATGCTTCCACAGACACTGGACCTGCACCAATTTCACTATGGAATGAAAGAAAAAATGAATCTTTTTGTTTCCTCTTTCCACACCTAACGCATGCCCTGCAATCCTTAAGCACCCTAAAATCCCACCTTCTGTTTAGAATCTGTTAATCAGATTCTCCTAGCAGCTAAATGACTCATAGCAGCTAAATGTCTCCTAGTGCTATATTCTGGCAAAACAGATACTACTTAATATTTGTGATGTGCCATTTGCAAGTTTCCTTTGAAAATAATTACATTTGAATCTCCTGCCTCCAGAAGGGAAGGCATACCAGTTCAGTTGTGTAGCGCAGAGAAGTGAAGGTAGCAGGCCCTCAGAAAGTGTCACTGGTGTGGTGTTAGTGCAGAGAAGTGAAGGTAGCAGGCCCTCAGAAAGTGTCACTGGTGTGGTGTTAGTGCAGAGAAGTGAAGGTAGCAGGCCCTCAGAATGTGTCACTGGTGTGGTGTTAGTGCAGAGAAGTGAAGGTAGCAGGCCCTCAGAATGTGTCACTTGTGTGGTGTTAGCCCAGCCTCAAGCTTGAACTTGTCAGTCACTCCCCACTGGGTGCACATTCATAAGAGAACGGCTTAAAATTGGAAAAGATCTACTCTGAATGTCTGACGTGTCTAAGTACAATAAACCACTGCATACTACCTTCCTGATGTAAAAAGAATTATTAATTCATTTTATTTGTACATCACAGTCAGTTTTTTTCCTTCTTATACAGACTGGGAAATTGAGAAAATACTACTCAGACCTTGATGCCTTTGCAATGGTGGCAGCAGCTTTTTGCCATGACATTGACCACAGGGGGACCAACAATCTCTATCAGACAAAGTATTGGACTGACCGCCTTCCTGCTTTTCCATGATGCCACATTTGCAATTTTTCCCATGGCTTTGCTTGTAATCTGTACATATTCAAAATAGGAGTTCATCACCTTTGGCCAGACTTCACGGGTCCTCCATTTTGGAAAGGCACCATCTTCAGTACAGCAAGACTCTCATGGCAGATGAGGTGTGCAAACTTACAGAATATTTCACTTTTGTAAAGATAATGATCATTTTGTTTAAAGGTGCGATATACCTCACCATTGTTTTCTTTAATCCAATGCAGAACCTCAATATCTTCCAGAACCTACAAAAACGTCAGTTTGAAACTGTTCAGCACTTACATGATGTCTGTATCATTGCTACTGATTTGGCCTTGTACTTCAAGTAAGTGTTGCTCCTCTGAATGTGTGCTGAAATGAGCCGTTCAGAGAGTTTAATGGTGATTCTGTACCTCATAGAAAAAGAACGATGTTTCAGAAGATTGTCGATGCCACAGAGGTAATGACAGATGAAAAGGAAGCCATTAACTATGTGGCCAACAACCCTGTCAGAAAAGAAATCATCATGTAAATAACTTATTTCACTTTTGAGCTTACTTTAATCGTACTTAAAAAAAATCAAAATATACATTATATAGCAGTATTTTTGAATTAGCTGCATTGAATTCATTCGATTTGTGAAATCATTAAGTGTTTTTGGCTACATTTTCTCACTCAACACAGGGCAATGATGATGACTGGCTGTGACTTGTCTGCCATCACAAAGCCATGGGAGGTTCAAAGCAAGGTATGTGATAACTGACACTAGGGAGCAATGTGTTACAGTAAAGAAGCCAGTTTGTGTAGCCACTTTTTAAATGGCTTTTCTCTTTCTCTGTCTCTCTCTCTCTCTCATTGAAGGTGGCTCTGTTGGTGGCTGCTGAATTCTGGGAACAGGGAGACCTGGAGAGGAACGTCCTTCAACAAGAACCCATCGTTAGAGCCCATCATTTATTTAGATGCAGGCTTTGGCACCTAAATCATTCAAAGCAGTTATTTCTTCTGTGACCTATTTAAAGGCTTATGAATGTTTGTAACAAATCTCTCTTCAGCCCATGATGGACAGGAACAAGGCAGATGAATTGCCCAAGATGCAGTGTGGTTTTATTGACTTTGTCTGCTCATTTGTATACAAGGTCAGTTCATCCTTTTCCATTCCTTTATATTTGTAAAGCTCTGTTTTTAAGGCTCTATTTGCAATGCTGTATTTGTAAAGCTCTATTTCAAAGAGAAAACAAATCTGATTATATTAGCAGTGCCACTCAAGCCCCCCTATTAAATATCTGCAAAAAGATGAATGTTCTGATTGAAAGTTACTTACCCTAGAACATGTGAGGACTTGCAGTAATAGAGGCCTCCATATCATGCAGGAATTTGCAAGGTTCCAAAAGGAAATCACGCCCATGTTTGACGGCCTGAACAACAACAGAGCCCACTGGAAAGAGCTGGCTGATGTCTATCAAGCCAAGCTAGATGCCATTGAGAATGAGAAGACAAAGAAGCTGGAAACACCATGTAAAAAAGGTCTGTTCAAAGCCTATGGAACATCCTTCAGACTAGCATTTCACTTCCATCTACTGAACTCATGCTGTCATTAGCCACCATGTTAACAGTTTATCATGACACAAGGGTCTTTTTTAGGGTTCACAGTTGAACACAATTTATGAATAACGTTCAAAATCATCATTAGCCATAGGAGTATATCCACAAATATTTTTTTAAGGGGAAAGCAAAGCAGAACATGAAGTGAGTTCTTCTCTTCTAACGTCTGGCCTCTTTTTATCTGCCTCTCATCACTTGACACAGAAGAGGGACAAGGAGGGAAGTCAAAGACGTGTACCATATTTTAAACAGCACCATTGGACACAGACTCAGATCAACCCGTTACCCATGACAACGGATGAAAGGTGCTTCTTTTGGATCATGCGACCCTCATCTTCTCAGTAAACCCATCTATGAATCAAAGTACAGACTCTAGAAGGCTTCTCTTCTTAAATATTTGAGTGAGGGACACCATCTGAACTTGAACAAAACACAAAATAATGTGTTTAGTTTTCTTTCATTCCTTATTGGTAGTTTCTAAGTATAGAGGAAGGATTTCGGCAGAAGCAGAGGCAACTGAATTACAACGCACTGGAATTGTTAATATTTAGGTTTTATGGGTCATTACTGGGAGAAAAATAGTTTCAATCAATGCCGTCTACTTTTACATTCATAATACTGTATTAGTTTGCCTATCATCTACATTTGTTTTTTATTCATTTTTATAGAGGATCATTACAGTGGTCACCAGAAACAAACAAATGCCTATTTTATTTGCACAGAAATTTTAAGAATTATTTTACATAAAGCTTCTTTGAAAATACAGCCAAAGACGTCAAACCTTCCCAGATTGTGTTGTTAGATATATGCAGTTTTACTCTCTGCTACCTTAATGTTGGGCTCTCATCTTCAAACAGAGGTATGATGACATGTAACATTGAACAACTTAATGAATTATGCACATTTTAAGGATGTAATGACTGCTAGTCATAACAAGTCTTGCACATTATACAAATATAATGAATGAGAACATATATTTTTTAATCAAATAACTGAGTTCTTTTTCTACTTTTTTGTCTTTAGACATCATGAATCTGAAGATGTCATGTAAGCCATTCAGAGAGAATAACTTGTAGGACAGTACTTCCTGTTGAAGGGATTTTTGTTTGAGGGTCTGGCAGTAAATGTCTCACTTTTGTGGACAAACATGAGCGTCCACTTTGACCGTTTAATGACCAATGTATTACAGTTTAAGTTTTTAAACAAGTGTGACATTGTGTATATTATAAAGAATGTCCATTTGTGATATGGCGTTTACCACTCTGATTCCTGTTGTCTGGTTATACTTGTTCTACTCTTGTCAGGTTTCTGACAGGACAAGGGACAACTTTTAAGCACTGGCAGGGTTCTCTAGCTTCTCCATCACATGTGGGATTACCTAATAAAGCTGGATCAGCCTGAGGCAAAGAAGCTCAGGTAACAGGCTGGCAGCTGGGTGATGGCTAGGTTCAGTCCAGCTGGGAGTTCCTCACACTGTAGCCCTTCTCAACTTCAGACTCACTGTTCAATATGGGGAACAATGCTTGCTATGGAAACGTGAAAGATGTAGTCTGCAAATCTCAGGCATGTAGGCTTAGATGTGCTGGTTAAATGTCGACTCTTCCACTGACTTGGTAGTGAAGAGTCTGAATTGCAAGTCTTGGTAGATCGTAAAAGAAGTATGAGAGAGGGACCTGGGACTCCAAGCACAGTGAGCAGACAGTTGAGGTCCATGGCTGTTATCTGTGGACCTCTCCCACGCACGGTCTGACAAAGAACAGCACTGCTGCTGAAGACATGAGTCAATTCAAACATGCAAAACTGAATTCATAGGAACATATGGAACAGGAGAACACTAAACTGTTAACAGAGTAACAAAACATGCAGTAAAATCTGATACAGAAGCATTGTGGTTATGCTTCCAAAGAGGTTTTGATGGTCCACCGTTTTTCGTTCAGAGAAACATGTCCTCAAAGTACTCCTCGAACTCCTCCTCCCTAGAAAAAAGAAAATCAAAAGTGAACTAGATGGTGCGGTTTGTTATGTAGCTAAGAGTTTGGAAGAAGCTTCCTTCATGCGTGCGTGTGGATACATGTGGCACTACAGGTGTAAAGGCAGAGCTCACTTGGGTTTGTCTTCTGTAGCAGGAGCTGGGCCTTTCCAGTGCTCAGACTCTGAGGGGACATTGGCTTCCTCTTCACTTTCACATTCTGTAGGAGTGCAAAATACACACTCAATCAAGTCAGCTGACTCCAGTAAGATAAGATTTTCTATGCCGGTAAGATAAGCTTTTCTAACCCAGTAGGGTTTGTGTCCAGTCTGCAATGTTATGACTAGATTGAAGGTCATAGAAAACAGCCACCCAAATGAGGGGTTTAGTTGAATTCAAGTTAAATTCCTGTTAAATCCATGCTGAATTCAGGTGTAGTTCTGTGCCCTCTGTTTGGGGAAGTCATGATAATTGTATACTGTGAGTGTCAGGCAAACCCTCTGTTCACTGAGTGCATGGGTGAGAAGTGTCAGGCTGGGGGAGACAGCAGCAGCTCAAACCTTCATCCAGCTCCTGGGAATCCGCAGAACGTGAAGAAGAGTGCTCTGCTGACACAAAAACGGATATAAAGGATATAGATTTACCATAAAATTCATTATATGTGTTTTTTTTTTGGTCTAAACTCAGATTTTGTTTACAGTAAGAATGAATAGCTTCTCTCAAAGCATTACACAAGATGATAAATAGAAGACTTCACATGCACTCTTCAAGCTCGGACTGGTGCTGGAATGCTTTCCTAACCAGTGTTTTTCAGAAAATCCCTTTGCAGTTCTTGTATGAATCTGTCAGTGTGCACCATCAACAGAGTTCTGCCCTTGAGGAAAGTATTTAATTTAATGTGAATCGTGGGGAGTATAACATGGTGCATACTGCCCCAAGCCCAGCCTCATGTCCTTGACACAAAGCAAGAGTTCTAATAGTCTATACAAGAGCAGGCAATAGCTTAAATGCTCAATGGTAAACAAATCCTTAACAAAAAGAGCTGCACTGAAAGGCAGTAAGGCAAGGCTTGCACACCTCTGCGTCTCTTTGTGTGCCTGCGTGTCTCTCTGTGTTTGCGTTTGGGCCGGTGTCCAGGTGTCTGGGACTCGCCACTACTTTCTTCTGCTCTGCATTTTTTCTTAGTCTTGACCTCCTTCCGCCTGCAACACAAAACAGCAACGCTGAAACCTAAATAAATGCAACAAGACTGTGGAACTTGCATCGTGACCTGGTCCGTAATGAATCAAAGAACAAAGCTACTTGGATAAACCTTTAAGAGTCAGAGTAAATTTACTTACTTGTGATGATAGTTCAGTTTGAAGGAACATTCAGGACAGAGACCTAAGAAAAAAAGAATAAGGGGACCGGAAGGCCTTTTCTGAATGACACTCGAGTCTATGCAAACAGAAAAGCTGCTTGTGAATATATGCAATATATTTTGAATAGATTGATCTGATGTGGAACCATATTTTTGATCCTTTACTGTAGCTATTGCCTCTAGGAAGATTTATGAAAGGGGATAAAATCGTGGGCTGTGCATGGGTCATAGTGGTGGACGTGGACGGCCTGCTCTTAAGTCTACTGTAATAAGATTAGCTGCACTGCAGGGTCTGCTGAGGAGAGTGGGGATTAACAGAAGTTAGGCTTAGCTGAACGCCCAACCTAAGGTGAGCCTTACGCAGTTTCACCAGGGCGTTCTTCTTCACGCCGTGTTCCACGTATGCAAAGTTCACCTCCCAGCTCTTCAGACCCTCCTGCCTCTCACAGCGCTTGTTTCCACAGAGAAACTGACCTGCAGACAAACACTGGGATCAAACCCCACGAACAACACAACCCCGCAAACATAGGATGCATCGGATCGGCACTACATGGATGGAAATATTAATATTAACCTAAACCTCTTGTTAATGTCACCCAAGCATTGGGAACTGGGTAGGGTGGGTTGGAGCGGGCTCCCTTCACCCATCCCCCATCTGTCCCCTCCCTTTACCTGTCCCCCACCTGTCCCCACACAAAAAGACACATGACCAACCCCAGTCATTGAGTCCGGTGCTAGGAATGAAACTGCAAATGTAACACATTTGTAACTTTCACCATAATGTGATAGCTGATGACTTCAGAACTTCAGTACATCTGTAATTTTTTGTGTAAAACCTACATTTGCATTTCCTAAGGCAAAATTTCATGGCATTCTTAGATCCTGTTCAAACAAGTCATATTCAGATACACCTGTTGCAACGTTTTCCATCATGTTCATTCCAAATAGACAAGAAATGTGCCTTTTATATAAATCTGTCAGTTAGCTAAATAGGTCTGCTGACAGAATTTATTTGATTTCTTGAGGACATGAGGACAAATGTAGCAGCATACGTAACACAATCACACCAGCAGTAAAAGAATCCCACAATCACACCTGCAGTAAAAGAATCCCACAATCACACCAGCAGTAAAATAATCCTACAATCACACCTGCAGTAAAATAATCCTACAATCATACCTGCAGTAAAATACACAATCACACCAGCAGTAAAATACAACAATCACACCTGCAGTAAAATAATCCCACAATCACACCTGCAGTAAAAGAATCCCACAATCACACCAGCAGTAAAATAATCCTACAATCACACCTGCAGTAAAATACACAATCACACCAGCAGTAAAATACAACAATCACACCTGCAGTAAAATAATCCTACAATCATACCTGCAGTAAAATACACAATCACACCAGCAGTAAAATACAACAATCACACCTGCAGTAAAATAATCCCACAATCACACCAGCAGCAAAATAATCCTACAATCACAACTGCAGTAAAATAATCCCACAATCACACCTGCAGTAAAAGAATCCCACAATCACACCAGCAGTAAAATAATCCTACAATCACACCCGTAGTAAAATAATCCTACAATCACACCTGCAGTAAAATAATCCTACAATCACACCAACACTAAAATAATCCCACAATCACACCCGCAGTAAAATAATCCTACAATCACACCCGCAGTAAAATAATCCTACAATCACACCCGCAGTAAAATAATCCTACAATCACACCTGCAGTAAAATAATCCTACAATCACACCTGCAGTAAAATAATCCTACAATCACACCAGCAGTAAAATACACCAATAATCACACCCGCAGTAAAATACACCAATAATCACACCTGCAGTAAAATAATCCTACAATCACACCTGCAGAAAAATACACCAACAATCACACCTGCAGTAAATCACACCCGCACTAAAATAATCCTACAATCACATCTGCAGTAAAATACACCAACAATCACACCAGCAGTAAAATAATCCTACAATCAAACTAGCAGTAAAATACACAATCACACCGCAGTAAAATACACAATCACACCCGCAGTAAAATACACCATCACACCTGCAGTAAAATACACTATCACACCTGCAGTAAAATACACCAACTATCACACCTGCAGTAAAACACAAATCACACCCGCAGTAAAATACACCAACAATCACACCCGCAGTAAAATACAGTGACAATCACACATAGTAAAATACACCAACAATCACACCCACAGTAAAATACAACAATGCATATTTATGAATTAGGAAATGCATTACAGCAATGTTATTTGCTCTTATTGTCACATTAAAACTGGCAGTGGGTTAAAGAATTTTGCCCTATTAAATCTGAGTCAATGACTGAGATGTTTAAAGGGACAATTTAGCCAAAAACATAATTGACACAATTTTCTGTTTTTATCTTAACAAAAAGAGAAACAGCACTGGTGTTTGGTGTTTGTTGGTGGCCTAATGCTCTTGCACAGTGCTGTACTCAGCCTGTACATCACATGTATTGTCTCCATATTTTGCTTCTTTCGCATTGTTTTTACTCGATTAGCTTTCATTTCTAATTAAGATTGGATAAATAAAGCTATTTTAGTTTGCACAGTAGTAATAGCCCTTCCGAAAGCAGAATTGTATATGTACTAATATCCATTTTCAGAATTTTTATTATTATGCTACATAATCACTACATTGATTTTTGCAAAACTGTTCCATAAAGACACAAAAATTGTGTCTCGTGTTTGGATGCATTTTTTTTGCTTGTGTAAGCTATGCAGGATTTGCTTGGTCAATGTGCTTGACAATTTGGAAGTAAGGTATACAGGAACATGCTGAGAATACAAATAAGAAACAAGATCAGGCAAGACTAAAATGACATTGATGTAATGTTGCAAGTGGGTCCAGAACAGAGCTGGTGTGGATCATGATTAAACTCTGAAGTTCTGTAAGACATCCAAAAAGAATATTTATATCTGCTTGCATGCTGTTGACATTTTGCTAACCTTTGATCCAGTTTAAATTAAACTGGAAGGGCAGTTTAAATTAATTTGGTTTTCATATTCTTAACATTCACAAGTCAGCCTTAGCAACAGTTCAATAATCTTTCAGGACTGAGTAAGACAGCAGAATACAGGAGCAATGCCAACTAAGTGTGGGGTCACAGTTCAATCCTCTGCCCGCTGCTCTGTAGACACCTAATCTAGGATACCAAAGCCAGTCGTACAAACATCTGGCATTACACATGTACGTTTACTCATGAGATTTTCAAACAATCTAAACTCAAAGTCACAATCAAGTTCCATAAAGCACAGAATTACTAATCCACTAATGCACTACGTCTCCCAGGCAACAAAATAAGTCATTAAAAAACTGTTGGAGGGAAAAAAAATACAGAAAATTTTTTTGTCAAATAGTTTTTCTAACTAAATGGTCCAAACAGCTTTGCAAATGCTAGGACACAAAAACATATTTGCGAGTGACTGAACATAGTAGTTTAAGCCTACATCACCATCTAGTGGCATGGATACAGGGGTTCAGAAATATGTTATTCAAATAATCCAGTTCTGTTAACTCACAGTTTATGTAAAGTCTTTCAGTTCCTAAAACTGAAACAGTAAACATGTAACAGTTGCGGCTCCTGTTTTGGCTCTTTGTTGCTTGCACCTTTTTAGAGCTTTAGTGTTTTAGTTGGAGCAAAAGGGACTAAAGAGCTAAAAACAGTATGGACACACTTCAGTTCCTATGCTGATACATTCTGGATATTTCCAAGTTACCCATTACTTATGTAGGTAAATCAGTACAATGTAATATATTCCTTTAAGGTCGCACCAAAAACGGTGCAAGCAACAAAGAGCCAAAACAGGAGCTGCAACTGTTACATGTTTACTGAGCCCAAAAGTAAGTGTAGGTTATTTGTAATGGCAACATATGTTGTGAAACTGAGCTAAGATATAGGACATACGCCTGTTAATCACCAGAACACCAGGCAGTTCTGCAGCACAGGCATTGCTGAAACATACCATTTTCAGAAGTCACTCTTCAGGAGAACATTCTTCTTCATATTACATGATATTTTATAGGATCGTGAATTTGCTCTGTGTTTAAATTACTGATAGATACTGCATGACTTAAATATAAACCATACAAACTGGCTATGTCAATATTTTGTACATTATTATTAAGCGTACTTTTAACAAATGGCAATAAACATTTTTTTTTGCTGTCATATGTAATATATCACTTTAAGGTTGCAGCAAAAAAGGTGCAAGTTTCCAGAACACGACCACCACTCCACTACAATCAGGTAATATTAGATATTTAGGCATACATGTCTCTGCTACACTTTTAGAATTAGTGCAGTTAAATAATATCCCTCTATTAAAAACAATAGAAGATGATCTCACACGCTGGAACACTGTGAGAGGCAGGACTGTTTTAAAAGCCTCAGCATAAATACTTCACTGACAGCCTGGTGGGAATTCCTTAAATTAACTTGATCCCCACTCATCCCATGCAAACTAACACCCATTTGGAACAATCCAGACATCTGTCAGAACAAGAAAGTACTACATTTCACATCATGGCATGATAATGGAATAAAAAATTTAGAACATGTTATTAAAAATGGAAATTTTGTCACATTTCAGGAACTTATATCAGAGTATGGTATAAACAACAGTAGATTTCTTGAATATCAACAATTAAAATCCATCATTCAACAGAGATTCAACCGCAATCAACTGAATTTAGAAATATCAGCATGGGTAACTGAATTTTTAAATCTAGGTATTCCTAAATTATTATCAAAACTGTATAAATTATTGTTAAAATTTGATGACTCAATCTCCCTTCCGATAGCCAAATGAGAACGAGATCTATCTATTAATCCAGATCAACATTTTTGGACAGACATATGTACAAATATCTTCAAAATCAGTAAGAGCCTCAACGTACAACTTATACAATACAAAGTCCTTCATAGAACACACTATACAGGACAATGGATGTTCCAAATGGGCCTGGCACAATCAAACATACACTACCGTTCAAAAGTTTGGGGTCACTTAGAAATGTTCTTATTTTTGAAAGAAAAGCTGTTTTTTTTTTCTTCAATTTAGCTAACATTAAATGCATCAAAAATACACTCTATACATTATTAATGTGGTAAATGACTATTCTAGCTGTAAACATCTGGTTTTTAATGCAATATCTACATAGATGTATGAAGACCCATTTCCAACAACCATCACTCCAGTGTTCTAATGGTACATTGTGTTTGCTAACTGTGTAAGGAGGCTATTGGATATTTAGAAAACCCCTGTGCAAGTAGGTTAGCACAGCTGAAAACAGTTTTGCTGATTAGAGAAGCTATAAAACTGACCTTCCTTTAAGCTAGTTGAGAATCTGGAGCATTATAATTGTTGGTTCGATTAAACTCACAAAATGGCCAGAAAAAGACAACTTTCAATTGAAACTCGACAGTCTATTCTTGTTCTGAGAAATGAAGTCTATTCCATGTGAGACATTGCCAAGAAACTGAAGATTTCCTACAATGGTGTGTACTACTCCCTTCAGAGGAGAGCACAGACAGGCTCTAACCAGAGTAGAAGGAGAAGTGGAAGGCCCCGCTGCACAACTGAGCAAGAAGACAAGTACATTAGAGTCTCCAGTTTGAGAAATCGACGCCTCACAGGTCCTCAACTGGCAGCTTCATTAAATAGTACCCGCAAAATGCCAGTGTCAACACCTACAGTGAAGAGGCGATTCCGGGATGCTGGCCTTCAGGGCAGAGTGGCAAAGAAAAAGCCATATCTGGCTAATAAAAGAAAAAGATTAATATGGGCAAAAGAACACAGACATTGGACAGAGGAAGATTGGAAAAAATGTTATGGACAGACGAATCAAAGTTTGAGGTGTTTGGATCACACAGACGGACATTTGTGAGACGATGAAAACAACTGAAAAGATGCTGGATGAGTGCCTGACACCAACTGTCAAACATGGTGGAGGTAATGTGATGGTCTGGGGTTGCTTTGGTGCTGGTAAAGTGGGAGATTTGTACAAGGTAAAAGGGATTTTGAATAAGGAAGGCTATCACTCCATTTTGCAACACCATGCCATACCCTGTGGACAGCGCTTGATTGGAGCCAATTTCATCCTGCAACAGGACAATGACCCAAAGCACACCTCCAAATTATGCACAAACTATTTAGAGAAGAAGCAGGCAGCTGGTGTTTTATCGGTAATGGAGTGGCCAGCGCAGTCACCAGATCTCAACCCCATTGAGCTGTTGTGGGAGCAGCTTGACCGTATGGTATGAAAAAAGTGCCCATCAACCCAATCAAACTTGTGGGAGCGGCTTCTGGAAGCATGGGGTGAAATTTCTCCAGATTACCTCAGCAAATTAACAGCTAGAATGCCAAAGGTCTGCAATGCTGTAATTGGGGGGGGGGGGGGGGGGGGGGCAGTGAAGCCTGGGGGGCAGTGAGGACCATTTCCTTTGGACCTACGCATTACAGCCCCCCCCCCCCCCCCCCCCCCCCCCTGCTGCCATGGTTCACCCGTCTCCTCACCACTGCCTGTTCCTCAGTTTTTACTGCACCTTAAACATTGAGGGCCTTTGAGGGGACGGTGTGGACAAACACTGACCAGTGGCCCGGGGCTTTGCCCACGTCTGTCCTAGCACCTGTCCCCTCAATTTTAACTGCAGCATAGTATCACACACTACCATACATGCATATACACCAACACCTACACACAACACAGCACTGGGGTGGAGGGGTGGGAAGGCCTTCCTTCACCCGTTTCCTGCTCCCCGCCGAGGCAAGGGTGAGTCGCTAGCACAGGGCTGGGCTGGTGGCATCCTGGAACTGCTACCGATCCTTGCTGGTCCAGCCATTTATGGTCACGGTTTGCTACTGATATAGATATATATTTAGAAATAATAATGATAGGTATCTATTGTCTTATATAATATACAAGTTCTGCTGTGGGAAAAAAAATTAATTATCATACATGGTATGTAAACATGAGCTGACATTGTCTCCACATTTTCAACTTCTATTGAATAATAACTTGAAGTAAGCTACTCAAAATCATCAAAAGCTGATTAAATAAATATCAGTTTAGGCTATCACATTGTCAGGAATGACACCTGATAGGCATCCCGGACTCAGCTGTTCCTCATCACCACGCCAACATTCCCAGCCTACTTAATCACCTCCGTTTCACATCCTAGTTGTGAAGTATTGCCAACTATGTTGCGTACCGAGCATTCTACTATCCTGTTGATTCTCCTGTGTACCAACCTCTGCCTGTTCCCTAGACCTTGTCTCCTGCTTAGCCCTCTGGTGCCTTATGGACTCTGCCATTTCGTTACGACCCTGGACCGGATTGACCATTCCCAGTTAGCTTTACGAGCTATACAATGTCTATACATTGCCAACTCATATTCGCTTATTGTATCAATCTGTCAAATAAAAAGCATTGTGCTTTTGCACAAGAATCCCTCTTCGTCTCTTCAATTTGTTACACACATGTTGAATAAATATTTTATAAACCAGCAATGTTGTTTCACATATCCTGAACACAGGTATAGCTCTACATCAGACCATCTCTAGCCCACCTAGATGTTGATGATGATCATAGCATTTAAAATGTGTTATACAACTTAAAGACAAAACTTACCTTTTCCAGAAATTACTTCATTTTCAATACGCCATCTGAAACCAAACTACAAGAGAAAAAAATGATGTTTCTTCAAGGTTATTTTTAGTCAGAGACTACAAGGTTATTTTTTTTAGACAGACTGAGGTCACATACCTTATTCTCTTTGTATCTGCTAAGGTCAGCAATACAATACTCCTTAAACAGCTTATCATAATACTTCTTTGCAAGCTCTTTCTCCCTAAAAAGGAGTCATATGCTTGAAAAATACATAAGCAAAGCAGGACTGTATTCTCAGACTGACTTGGTTGTACAAAAGTTCAGTTCACCATGTCATGTCGTCTTCATCCTCGTCTCTCCAGAGAAAGCGGTGGTTCGCCCTCACCACATCAAGATCAGTCCTGTCTTTAGCCCTGTATGCAGTTCACATGGAGATAATTCAGAAAGACGGGCCCACTTTCCTCCAGCATGTGAAAAAGTTGCAGTTCTTTTTTTGTGTCTTTTCACATTAAGACGTTTCTGCCATAAGAGCCAATCTACTTACGTGGATCTTTTGAAGTCGTCAAGTTTTCCTCCATAATACAGTATGTAATCACTGACAAACTTTTCATGTCTATCAAACTGAAGAAGTGGTGTCAAGGATTAACATCTCTTGCAAGCATTATTGTAGTCTAAATGTTGCTTTAATTACTATTACTGATTAAAGAATTATCCTACCCAAACATACAGTTCATTTTGCTCAAGAACTCTGAATTACAAATAAAGGTCAAACAGAGAGAGAATAATAACTTGCTGACATGATTGCAACTGGCATGCTAATGAAGTATTTCAGAATACACACAATTAAATGAATGATACAGGTAAAAGAGATTCACAATCAGAATGGTTGGTGGCAAACTTTCTTGACATTTTTTCTATGGGTTTTCTTTGGGCATTACAGTTTTATAATATTATTGTTGATCTTTAGTCATAAATGTATTTTAGGAACAATGGGGATAGACTGTTTATTAACTTACACTTACAATTCTAGATCTAAATTTAGATTGATAATTTGCCCTGTCCCAATGAAACTCTTAAAAACCTCTCTTCTAAAGCAGGCATATTCTAAAGCTGCTATCTTCTGTATACTGCAAGTTCCTATATAAAACAAAAAATGCAGACAGACTAAAATATTTGCAAACCCGTGTTATTTCAAATTAGAGTTAGCTAAGGATACAGCATTCATGGATAAGAGATGGTGCCGCCGATTTCTGGCCTCCTCTCTGCAAGAGGACATAAAACACAATTACATGCAAGTACACATCAGCACTGTTAACTGGAGCTGTGAGTACATCCGCACTGTTAACTGGAGCTGTGAGTACATCAGCACTGCTAACTGGAGCTGTGAGTACATCAGTTCTGTTAACTGGAGCTGTGAGTACATATCAGCACTGTTAACTGGAGCTGTGAGTACATATCAGCACTGTTAACTGGAGCTGTGAGTACATCAGCACTGCTAACTGGAGCTGTGAGTACATCAGCACCGTTAAATGGAGCTGTGAGTACCTCAGCACTGTTAACTGGAGCTGTGAGTACCTCAGCACCATTAACTGGAGCTGTGAGTACATCAGCACTGCTAACTGGAGCTGTGAGTACATCAGCACCGTTAACTGGAGCTGTGAGTACATCAGCACTGTTAACTGGAGCTGTGAGTACATCAGCACCGTTAACTGGAGCTGTGAGTACATCAGCACCGTTAAATGGAACTGTGAGTACCTCAGCACCGTTAAATGGAACTGTGAGTACCTCAGCACTGTTAACTGGAGCTGTGAGTACCTCAGCACTGTTAACTGGAGCTGTGAGTACATCAGCACTGTTAACTGGAGCTGTGAGTACATCAGCACTGTTAACTGGAGCTGTGAGTACCTCAGCACTGTTAACTGGAGCTGTGAGTACATCAGCACCGTTAACTGGAGCTGTGAGTACATCAGCACTGTTAACTGGAGCTGTGAGTACCTCAGCACTGTTAACTGGAGCTGTGAGTACATCAGCACTGCTAACTGGAGCTGTGAGTACATCAGCACTGCTAACTGGAGCTGTGAGTACATCAGCACCGTTAACTGGAGCTGTGAGTACATCAGCACTGTTAACTGGAGCTGTGAGTACCTCAGCACTGTTAACTGGAGCTGTGAGTACATCAGCACTGCTAACTGGAGCTGTGAGTACATCAGCACTGCTAACTGGAGCTGTGAGTACATCAGCACTGTTAACTGGAGCTGTGAGTACATCAGCACTGCTAACTGGAGCTGTGAGTACATCAGCTCTGTTAACTGGAGCTGTGAGTACATATCAGCACTGCTAACTGGAGCTGTGAGTACATATCAGCACTGCTAACTGGAGCTTTGAGTACATAAGCACTGTTAACTGGAGCTGTGAGTACATATCAGCACTGCTAACTGGAGCTGTGAGTACATATCAGCACTGCTAACTGGAGCTGTGAGTACATCAGCTCTGTGTTCATCACTGTACCTGTCCCATTCAGCAGCTGCCACACTGTTGTGTGTGACAGCTGCATGTTTTCCGCGCTGAAATGGCTTCTGCAGTAGTTCATCATCACAAACCCTGTGAAACAAAAATGTGTCTGTGTGATCCTTTTTCTGTGAGATGACATTTCTGGAATATTATAATCACTTGTTGGACAGAAGCACAGTTTAGCTAACCGAATGCTGATCCTTTTGGTTTAAATTTGTGAGAATAATAGAAGTAAATTGACAGATAATGTTCTGGGCTGTGTTTCTCTAAAGGTCCTCGTTAAATGATCACACTGAGCACTCTTTTTCTCTTTTTGAATGATCTTAACACTAAGATGCTTTTTAGGGAACTCTGTCCTTAACTATAACTGGAGAAAACGATATTATATAAAAATTGCTTTTGAACCAAAATACTGTTTAGTTTTAATATATAAATGTATTTTGGAGTTAAATAGAGCAAAGATTAACTCTCACATACTGATCAACATTAAGATCTATTAAAAAGCCTGTACCTCTTCCCTCCATGTTTTAATGGTCCACCACCCCCCTCATCATCACTGAAATCTGAGTCATATCCACCACTTCCATGAACCTACAAAACAATCCGATAGACAAAATAGACAAAATAAGATTGGAAAGCTTTCATTTCCTGGACATGAATTAATAGAAATTGAATGATGTCAAACATGAATAAAACATGTAACCAAAAGCTGGGCTCTTTTGTCATTTCAGTACAACTAATGATTAAACATTATGAGACTTGCATAACCAACAGACAGGGCATGTACAGGGATTCACAAAAATGGCAAAATGCCTTGTCATCTTTACTGGAACTGAATGATACTGTAGGTCACATCCTAGACCTCTATTTCTGCAGAGAACAGGAAATCCAATACTAACAGAAGCTGCGTTCATTGCATCTGTACAGTGTGAATATATACATATATAAGAAGCACATATATATAACTTAGAAATAATTTATGAAAGTTACAATATTGGAATCTTTTCTTTTACTGGTCTTTTAATCACAAATCTAGCTATGCATTAATAGTAGATGCCTTTTAGACTGTCGATATAAAAAAACGCTATGATTAAAATATGTAGTCAAAGACATGCTGTAGAACAGATCAAAGACAATCAAGGTTAATCTTAACAGCCAAATATTAGCATTTTACTGCAAACACAGTAACGTAAGGTAACACTAACTAGCTATGTCAGCTATCTTATTTTTCTTTACATTTTATAGTGCAGTCATGATACACCGTAAAAACTATTAATTAATTTGTAAACACTGATGCACGTATATATATTAGAAATCCTGCCAAAATCATTATACAAGAGATCTTTTGAATGAAGTTAGTTAGCTAAGCTATCAGTCAAGACCCGACTATGCAAGGATATGAGCATGTAACTACAACTGCTCACTGCATCTACTGGCAAGATAAACATAATATTGCTCACTACAGTGCTAACATGTTATTGCAAAATCTTGAATACTAACATCTGAAACTAGTCATTATAAGCACCTTAACGAGGTTGAGAGCACTCTGATCCATGCCACACGTCTGTGTTTACGCGCCAGCACAGCGACACTCAGGCGCCAAGTGATGACGTCGAACACGTTCTAGAATAAAGAACGCGCTCAGCAGACGCGCGCGCTCGAGAGCCTCTGCACTATTAAACACTTTTAGCGGAATGCATTTATTTAAACATAGACAGATCTGCACAAACGCTGATTACAGAATACAAACCCTGATTATGAATACGGGCTAAAGAAGCTAATTAGAATATTTCGTCTTAAAAATCCGTGAAGATTTTACCCCATAACGTCTTTTTGTTAGTACTTTTGTGGTTTTATATTTTAAAAGGTTTGGCTTACAAAGAATAAAACAAGCTATGTAGGCTAAATTTGGTCAGTGTTATGTTCATGTGTGACAATGAATCTGGGAATGCTCATTTAGCAAGCAGAAACAGACCTGTCTTTGTAAACTGTTGTTTTCGTCACAAAATGAAAAGATTCAGAGGAGGAGGAAATTTGAAAGCATTTTTGTATGACTAGAACAACCAGTCTCTTATTCTGTAAATGTTCAAGAAGAATTCACGGAACAAAGGGAAGTGGGTTAAACATTTCGACAGACACTTCGCTGTTTTCAACCCTTTTTGTACACACATACACACACTTGACTAAAACCCTGCACTGAACGGAGAAACCAATAAAAATTATAACAATAATAATAACAATAACACACACACACACACACACACACATATACATATATATATATATATATATATATATATATATATATATATATATATATATATATATATATATATATATATATATATATATAATGTTTGTTTTCTTTATAGCATTCAGTATTCAGTGCTATTCTTTTCAAAGGCCTGGGACCCAGGTGCGTCTCCCCTCTCATGAATATTCTAATAATCACTAATTCATGAAGACCATTGGCTAATATAACACACATGCACCCATTTTTGGGACGCTTTTCGTCTGATGTCTCATTGGTTGCATGGCATAGTCTTTGTAGCCTAGCTGATATTTTAATCATAAGGTAAAGTAAATAGTTTTGTAAATCAGTCTTGAATTAAATGTCATTTATGTGGCACTGGTATTGTGTTCTTGTCTTAGATTGAACTATATGTTTGGATTTTTTTTTCTGTCTTCATTTGGCCAAAGCCAATCTCACCCTGCACGGTATTTTCATTACAGCGCAGAACGAATTGCTTGGATGCACGCCTGGCCTTTGAGACCCCGCTCGCTCACTCACTGCATTCATTACACGGACCCATCTGCGACGAATCGAGTACAGCACGACCATTACAATTCAATCAATTATTTGCTATCGACTGTGCTGCATCCAGTCCAGACAACTCGTAATTTACTATTTCAGGAATAGCGTGTTCCACTAGCTGGATCTGAGGCGCCGAGTGGTAAAGAATGGGATGTGCAAACAGAACATTGAAAACATATACGTTTGCGCTTTGGATCGCTGCGAGCTTGCTTGTCGTGGAGAGCCGAAGAGGGAAACAGCCGCGATGCCCACAGGGATGCACGTGCACCAAAGATAACGCCTTGTGTGAAAACATCAGATCGGTTCCGCACAGTTTCCCCCCAGATGTCGTTTCTTTGTAAGTTTCGATGAAGAGTAGTTTATTTTCAGCAAACTCTGCAACCGTGTGCACAATTTTATATCCAACCTGGGCTGACATTGAAACATCGCGCATCACGTAAAAAGAAACGTCTTCAAAGACGATTGTTCATGAATTCTCGTTCACTTTTATGCCATCAGATCATTTGTGAAGTCTGGATTCACCGAAATAGCGGGGGGAAGCTTCCTGCACACGCCGTCCCTTCAGCTTCTGTGAGTTTTTATTATGGTATATGTTATTGTGTACCTGTCTCAGGATGATCGCCGTGTTCAGTATTCACATGTCTGTACTAACCAATTCATGCCTTTTTCTTTGGGAGGGGCGTTTTGGGTTATTTTGCTCCGTATCTAATTTCATAAAGAGATTAAAATCGGCGTAAAAATTATGCAATACATCTGGTCGAACAGGGGCATGGTTTTGGCGGCGTGATGAACAAAGACTTAAACGTTTAAATGACACAGTCAAGGTTACGTCTCAAGAATATTTAGACAAAAGAAGCGTTGAAATTAGGTGACATTCATGCCAAAACCGTTCTAATTCATGCCGTGATATTCCACTAATCAGTTATTGGTATTTTCAACAAAATATATCTCACCCAGAAGATGAAACAAAAAACAAACAAAAAACACAACACAAACAAAGCAAAACAAAAAACACCTGTCACCACGCGCAAGGAGACGTCTGCATGAGTAGAGCTCTTAAATGTACAGGGCAAAATCGTTAATGTTTTTCGATAACTAGAGAAAAAACTGCGTTTGTTTTTAAATGCAGTCATTTTCTTAAAGCATGTAGCTTGTTTACTTGCAAGAAAAGTGTGTTACCTTGAGGTTATGTAGCAGAGTATAGAACTTTATAGCGTCGCTGCTCAAAACCACTTCATTCTGCCAAGGATAACTAACTAAAAATGTATTTTCTCTATCAGCCACCTCGACATTCAACAGAGACCCCTACAGGTCAATGATTATAGCAGTCCACTACAATTTATGAGCTGGTATATCGGAGCAGAGATTATTAAGGAGCATCATAAGAATTATAACTGAAGAAATTAGATTATTATAAATATTTTACAGAGGTATTTAGATTCTACGGTGAAAGTATGAGTGACAAATATTAAACAGTGTCCAACGTTAATCCTTATCTGGTCTATCAGCAAGTGTAGCAGATATAATTTTTTTGGCTAAACGTTCTCAAATCACGATTTATGTTTGTTTTAATGTGTATCCTACCACTCATTGTGTGAATTCCTATGTTTTATTAAAGCAAATTGTAACTGTATTTTGCATGGTCTACCTCAAATTTCATTAATGCTTAATGGAACATAATAGTAAACACATGAATTAAAATTATTGTTATACCTGTGGTCATCTGATTACCACAACACCATCTGTAATAGCTGATGTAACTTTGAGAAACAGCAAGCTCTGTTTGTATTGCAACATTGTAACATGTCATCCAGGGGGAGTTCACAAACAAAGGCTGATTTTGCATGGAAATGCAAAACATTTGTGATGGGAATTCAGAACATTTCCAAGAAAACACACAACACTGATAGTTTGTGTTACCTGTTCCTTAAGGGCTCTATCAGAGTGTGACTGTGTAAAACATTTACATGCCTGTGGTTGCATGTCTGAAGATAACAGTAGGTTCTGAGAGTCTCAGCTAACTGTAAAATATACCAAGTATAAACTTCTGACATTATATTCTGATTCAAACAGGGCCCTGCTTGAATGATTGCTGTTATAATCTGGCATGTTTGTCATAGCATCATTACATTTGAAAAACCAAACTTACTTTAACTGAAATACACATATATTGATAGGAAGCCTATGACCAAACAAAGATAACAAAAGTGTAAAGGGACATTGCACAATGTCAGGTGTATGACATCAGTGCTGACTGGACTTGTGATTTTGTTGACAGCTTGTTTACAGCCAACTCATTTGAGTCTATTGATGAAGATGCTTTCCAGGGGCTACCGCATCTGGAATACCTGTGAGATTAATTAAGCTATGTTTCTTACTTTATTTTAAACTTCATTTTACACAGCATTGTGAACTATTGTAACCCCAGTGCTTGGTTTCAGGTTTATTGAAAACAACAAAATTGAATCAATATCACCTCAGGCCTTTAGAGGTTTGAAATCTCTCTTACACCTGTGAGTATATTACAGTTATAGAATGGTTTTTAAAAGTTTTACTTTTTTTTTTTTTTTTAACAGTTTTTTTGCCTGTATTTTGAGTATCCTCTCTTACCATACAAACTAACCTTGTCATTTTATCTCCTTATCAGAAGTCTTGCCTATAATAACCTTGAGACATTGCCCAAAGATGTTTTCAAGGGTATGGATGCCTTAACAAAAGTGTAGGTCTTTAATATTTCACAATTTGCTAAAATCATTACAAATGCATTCTCATATAATTATACTATTCACAATATTAAACAAGTGACCTATTCTGACAGAGATCTTCGAGGAAACATGTTTAACTGTGACTGTAAGATGAAATGGCTGGTTGAGTGGATGTACAGCACCAATGCTACTGTGGACCAGATATACTGCAGTGGACCTCCACTTCTCCAGGGGAAGAAAATGAATGATTTGATGCCTCAGTCATTTGACTGTATAACTGCAGGTGATGAAACATCTCATTACTGTTAAAACCTTCAGTCTTCAAAACACTTGCATGATTTAATTTATGAACCTCTTAAAGAATTCCAACCTCATACTAATCTAAAAATTCAAAACAAATTTATGGTATCTCAAATAATCATTTAAAACATAGTTTAAAACTGATACATTACATTGGTTTGAAACTGTCCATCAGCAAATCATCTTTCTGTGGCAGAATTTGCTTCCAAGAAGACCCTGAAGTTTGAGTCTATTTCTGTAGAAGCTTTCACCTTTGGGAATGATAAGTATGCCGTGTTTGCACAGCCCTTCACGGGAACATGTAGCTTCATGGAATGGGACCATGTCAACATGGAATTCCGACCCTATGACAGCATTGAGAGTGAGAGCCACCACGATGCACTTGTTCAGTCTGACAGAAACTGCTTAGAGTAGACCACTGCATGATTGCTAAGAAGCACATCACAGTAATGATAATATACATTGTATTACTTAAAACTGAGGAAAACATAGTAGGTTTAATGTAAAAATGAATTATGAACTATATCTACTGCATTTGTTACATGTATTATGTTTTACATTTATTTGCTGTTAGGCACATCTACTGTGGTCTGCAAGCCAATGGTCATCAACAACCAGGTCTTCATTATCATCGCTCAGCTTTTCGGGGGCTCCCACATTTACAAGCGGGACATCTCAGCCAACAAGTTCATCAAAATCCAAGACATTGACATCCTGAAAATCCGAAAGCCCAATGACATTGAGACATTTCTTGTGGATGGTGAGTCTTTCTTTGTGATCGCAGACAGCTCCAAGGCAGGATCCACTACCATATACAAGTGGAACGGAAATGGTTTTTATTCACACCAGTCCCTTCACCCCTGGTACCGGGACACAGACGTGGAGTACCTGGAGATTGGGAGCAAGCCTCACCTTATCCTGTCCAGCAGCTCCCAGCGGCCTGTGATCTACCAGTGGAGCAGGAACCAGAAGCTGTTTGAACGGCGGACAGACATCCCCGAGATGGAAGACGTCTATGCGGTGAAGCACTTCAAAGTGCAGGGCGAGTTGTATATCTGTCTGACACGCTTCATTGGTGACTCCAAAGTCATGAGGTGGGATGGGGCCATGTTCACTGAAGTGCAGACAGTACCCTCTAGGGGCTCTATGGTTTTCCAGCCAGTTTCCATCGGCAGCTGGCAGTATGCCATCCTCGGCAGTGACTACTCACTCACCCAGGTCTACCAGTGGGACTCCAAGAAGAACCACTTTGTGCATTTTCAGGAACTGAACATTCAGGCACCAAGGGCTTTCTCCTTGGTGTCCATTGAAAACAGAGAGTTCCTGTTGGCCTCAAGCTTCAAAGGGAAGACTCAGATTTATGAGCATCTGATAATTGACCTGAGTAATTAAAGTGGTCCGGTTGCTGAATGTGTAATCTGGTGTGCAGATGAACAGAGTGAAGGGATGGGGAGAGGTTTACTGTCATAACCACATGTATTAACTAGCCCACTAATGATGCTTCCAGATAACTGCCTCTCTAGAAACATCCTTTGTGTCATTTACTGCTGTATTCATCTATTCTCCACTTTTCAGTTCTCCCCTTTTTACCCTCCTTAAACAAAAGCCATTGTTAACTTATTCGCTTTCTGAAAACACATGGTAGTGAAATTATGTTTACCAGAAAGGTAGAGTAAGGAACAAAAGTATAGATCAATAGATTAACTGGTGAAATCATAACAGGTTACCAAATAACTTGTTTACATTTTTACTGTAATTGTGAGCAGTTTGTAACTTTTTTATAAAAAGGTACCATGTGATTGGGATTTCTCACTTGTTTGGGTGGGGGGGAGGGGTTCAGAAATGTTATTTATAATGCTAGTCATAACGCAATAAATTCAGTTTTGGTTGTAGAATAGTTTTTGTGGTAAAGTAAATTTAGAAATAAGATTTAGATTTAGAACATTTTATTACTTCTTTGTCATAAGTATATAGTACTAATAAACCAATTTAACATTATCACAGGCTCTTTGTTTATTTAACATGGACTTCTAAATGTACTGTGTTCAGCTGCATAGACAGAAAACTTTCTTTTCAATAATGGGCAGCCGATCTGTCTGCCATATCTGTTTGTCTGTCTGTCGGTCTATCTGTCAGAAGCACTACTTACCAATAACCACCGTCATTACTGCCAGTCGCACGAGTCCTACGAGAACGTGGGCGAACCGCCGTGAAACAAGGTAGTCGTCCACCTATATTATTCTGCTACTTCTACTGCCCATTCTCTCCCTCTAGCGGAAGAGTGGAGCGGTAACTTGGTAACTAGGTTAATAATTTAACTTCAGTTTCCACGCTCTCCACTCTGGGGATCACGGTGAGCCATTCTATTAAGGTATGAACACCTGCTGGACCTTAAAATGGGTGATTTTAGAAATGACTCCGTAAGTGACGATGATGATCGCTCAGTTTTATCGGTTATCCCTTCTAGAGAGGACATACGAGTGGTATATCATAAAGTTGACAAAGACGATGCTTACAGTTCAGCGAAGGAAATTCGTTTGCGGAGTAATTCAAGCGTGTCTAGGGACTGTGATGTGGGTACGGGTATATCACCAAACTTACGGGACGTGAGAGGCAGGCTGTCGGGGCCACCGTGTTTCCCCTTGTGTTGTGGAGGAAACAACGGGGACTGCGCGGAGCAACAGACCACCGAGAAAGGTAACACTAACTTTTCTTTAATTATAGACTACCCATTCCATGTACTGTCAAATCTTCACTTACTATAGGCGTACTAAAGGTTAGGCTATATGCTATGTTTATCCATCTATGTGACTTTGTTATACCTATTTATACTGGACCTATTTGGCTAATAGTTCCGGTGTGCTTTATGACTGCCTTTTGTAGTTCCTCGCGCACAAATGCGCATTTGTTTAACACGATTAGTGTTTGACGTAATCCAATATAAAATTTAATCCAATTTCAAATGAGTCATTTGAACGGCGAGATATATACGAGTACAGCTAGGCTTGTTATATCAGGAAATGCCCATTTGGTTTACTAGAAAGAAAATGAGGTAGATGCCACGCTCTGTTTCACAGAACACTTGGCGTTGTGGGCAAGCTGTTAACATGAGTCACTTAGGGAAACGATACCTGTTTCCCTGTAGAGCTACAAATAAACTTGATAAAGACTTTGGGCTCCGTCCAATCCTTGATCAACAGACCTTTGTTATTTTTTCCAGACCTCATATCTGAGATCAGTTCAAGTGATGTTGATTCAATTTGGTCCATGTCTTATCTTGGCATCTTCATGACCTGTGAATGACAAAAAAGTTCAACTCGATGACGGGCAGTAATGTCAATTGGTGCTGACCATGTAAAACCTGACTTTTATAATATAGCCTCACAAGCAAAGGAAAACAAAATCACCTAAACCTGACACTGTTGCCTGCTGTTTTCCACCCCTTCATTTAATTTCACTGCTGGATCAGAATTCAGATCACACCACAAACCAAATAAAGGAATGTGATTCTAAGTTTTCATTTTCCATCATTTGTACGAAAAAAGTGACACAATGGAGTACAATTTTAGGCTATAAGTTAACCAAATAAAAAACAAGGACAGGTGGCCTGTGTTGTTGGGTTAGATAACATCTTTGCCAAAGTTCTGTTTCTTTGCTTGTCTTTAGCAGAGGTTAAACCAGTTTGTCCTGGCCTGGGACTTCTCTACAGCCTCTTGGCTTCTGGGTTCTTCTCAGTGGCTGCTCTTCTTGTAAAGAAAATTGAGGGCATACATGCAGTTGAGATTAGTGCAATACGATGCTTTTTCCAGATGCTCTTTGTTATGCCAGCCATGATATACTACAAGTAAGTATTTTTCAAGTCATTCCTCAATATTGATTGATTATCTACATTCATAATATGCAGAATTCATATAACAACTGCCTGTTGTGTATCTATTGTTGTTTAGAACAGGCTTCCTGGGACCTCATGGCATGCGTATCTATCTATTTCTGAGAGGTGTCCTTGGATCCAGTGCAATGATCTCTCTGTATTATGCTGTTCTCCAGATGCCACTGGCTGATGCTACTGTCATAGTGTTTAGCAATCCTGTCTTCACGGCACTGTTGGCCTGGATCTTTCTGAAGGAGCGTTGCACTATCTGGGATGCTGTCTTGACAGTCTCTACTCTCACAGGGGTTGTCCTCATAGCAAGGCCCCCTTTCCTCTTTGGGGGAAAGTTATCTGGGATTGAGGGGGACTACATCAACCACATCAAGGGGACAGTAGCTGCATTCACAGGAGCAATAATGGCAGCCTGCACCATGGTCATCCTCAGGAAGATGGGCAAAAACGTTCACTACTACCTCTCTGTGTGGTACTACGCTGTGCTCGGCTTGATTGAGTGCATCATCATCTTGCTTGTAATGCAGGAGTGGACCATGCCATCCTGTGGCTGGGACAGGTGGAACCTAATGGCAATAGGCGTTTTGGGAATAGGTGGCCAGATGTTCCTCACCAAAGCCCTGCAGATCGAGAAGGCAGGCCCTGTGGCACTCATGAGGACTATGGACGTGGTCTTGGCCTTTGTCCTGCAGTTTCTCTTTCTCAGTCGCAAGCCAACTTGGTGGAGTGTTGGAGGGGCAATGTGCGTTGTAAGTAGCACCAGTGGAGTGGCACTGAGAAAGTGGTACAGTAGTGCCAGAAGGAAAGGCTGAACTCTGTATCTCACCTAGTACCATCACTCAAATAAATAAATAAATCATAGATTATATATTATGCACACAGCTTGCCTACAGCTGTACATTACGTTTCATACATTACTACAGCTTATATTAATTAAAAAAACAAGATTGTGAATAGGAATCTCTACAATGCTAAATTTAAGCATAAAAATCTAAGCTTGTTTATTTATTTATTATTTCTAAATAATAATGAATTTCTATATTTATTGATGTGTTTTATAGTTTGTAACTGTTTAGAATCTGATTTTGCACTTTTCAAATAGCTAAATTATAATTATTGATGAATACAATGAATACATTTGCTTTGTTTTTACTAGCTGTGTTTGGATGCTTTTAATTAAACAAGTTTGTTAGAAAAATTTTATACGTTCTTAGAATGTTAATAACTATGACTTGACCTTTGTCACAACATATGTGAATATTACCCATGGTTATTGCACAAGCATTGACAATATAACTATTGACTCATGATAGCTTTCTAATATATAAACACAGAGATATAAATATAATGGAAGAAAGATGCATTTCTAGCATTACATGGCTTTGTGTCCTTTTACCAGAAACACTTTATTTTAAAACGGTATGTTGATAAATCCATGGTGCTTATCGTGTACATTGCCTAAGTTATTGCAAGGGTAAATGAATGGTGCTGATAAGATCAGAGGATGTCACAAGACAAATGTAGGTGCTCAAATATAATATTTGGAAAAAAGAACAAAAAAAAAAATCATGGGAATAATCAAAAGAGCAATGACAAGGGTGAGTTGCCAGACTTAGTTATAAACTCAGTGAAAAGTCTCAGAGGTTTTATGTCCAATAGGCATCGGAGAATTGAACTTGTAATATATTAAATAACTAATGTTAGTTTAATATTCAGGAGAGTTTAGGCTGAACAAGACCAGTGAAACAGTTATGAAGAACAGGAAGACAAAGGAAATATGAAGCCATCTATCCTTGAGCACTGGGCAAATGTGTGCAGTACTGCTCGAATTATGAAATGCTGGTATGGTGTGTGACTTGAAATAGGACTCAAAGGTGAGTGATGAGTCAAAGAGGCTGTCAAGGTTTATAATAACTTGAGCTTTGAGAAACTGGAAAGTATCATTGTAAGTAGGTCCTATTAGTAAAATTTGAGTTTCATCAATATTATGATTCAAATAGTTATCCAACAAGTTTTAGATCTGTAATACATGAAATCAGTAGCAGTATGATTTTTGTCTGTTAGTAAGATATGACCATAATCAATAATCAAATGACAGCCTAGAAATTTGTCAACACTGTCACTGTCAAAAGCTGCTGTGAGACTGTGAAGTCTTTTTTTCTTTACTTTGGCCAGGTAAGGATGGATCAACTCAACCCTGGATTCCATAAGTATGGAACCAGTAATTTTGAGATAAAAAAGGATTAATCAGTTCCGAAGAGTGGCAATAGGAAGAAGGAGGAGGAGTCTGGTCAAGCTGACAGTAAGAGAAATATGACTTAGTGATGTCAGAGACAGGAATGAATCAACAGTGGTAAAGACAGATGCATTTACGCAGTGGGGAAGAGTAGAGCAAGTTACTTTTGGGAAATGCTCATAAACTGTTTTCATTTTGTCCTGACAAAAATGGGTGGTGATGGATGCTGAAGAAGTTTATAAGTATTTTATCACCCTGCGACTTTGCAAGTTTTCCCACTTAGAAATCATGGAGGGGTCTGAAATTTTCATTTTAGGTGCATGTCCACTGTGAGAGACATAATCTAAAAAAAATCCAGAAATCACAATGTATGACTTTTAAATAATTTGTGTGTTACTGCTGCAAATAAGTATTTGAACACCTTTGAAAATCAAAGTTAATATTTGGTACAGTAGCCTTTGTTTGCTAATAATTAGTGTTGTTAATATTGGGCACAACATGACAAGACAGACAAACAAACAAATATGAGTACCAATCACAAGCAAGGAGTCTAATATCCAAAGATTAGTGTTCATTTAGTAGTCTAATGGCTCCAGGAACAAAGGCCACTCTTCGCCGAACAGTCCGACATCTAGGACAACGATACCTATGGCCATGAGGCAAAAGTTCAAACTCATAATGAAGAGCATGTGAAGGATCATTAATAATAGACCGACCTTTCTTCAGTGTTAACTGTTTGTGCAATGCACTCAAAGATCTCAGTGGGAGTCCGACAATTTTTGAACATGTAGATATTAAATACTGCAACCGTTCCTTATTTTTTAAGCTCAGAGACTGAAACCAACAGATAAAAGAAAATGAAACAACACTCTCAATAAAAGAACAATAAAATGTAAACAACACAGATGTATCAACAGAAAAAGACTTAAGCTTCAGAAAGTCTTCTGTAAGAAAATACATACGTTGCTGACCTTTTTTAAAAATAGTCTCTGTGTTGTCTTCGAATTTTAATTTATCCTCAAGAATTGTCCCCAAGTATTTGTAAGTGCTAACTTTCTCTACTGCTCGTCCGTTTATATAGGTATCAGAATTCACAGGTGGCAAATTGGAAAAATCAATAATCATCTCCTTGGTTTTCGAGACATTCATCACTAAGTATGAACGATCACACCAATCTATAAACTCCTGCAAAGCTGGACCATGATCCTGATATTCACCAGAGAGCAGAGACAACAGAACTGTATCATCTGCAAATTTTATAATGTACTGATTTTCATGACCACTTCTACAGATATCAGTGTATAGGATGAATAATAAAGGGGATAATACGCACCCTTGAGGTGAACCAGTAGAAGTATACATAATATCTGAGAGGGTTCCATTTACAAGTACTCTCTGTGACCTCTTGGTCAATAAGTCCATAATCCAGCGTATTAGCCCATACTCTAATCTAAAGGAATATAAAAGTTTCTCAGCTAATAAAAAAGGCTGTAAAGTATTAAATGCAGAAGAAAAGTCCACAAGTAGAATTCTTGCTCTCGTCTTAGGTCCTTCAAGATGTCCATCCAGAAGTACATCCAGCAAAAATTAGAATCATCTACTCCCCTTCCGGGTCGATATGCAAACTGTAGAGGATCTAAATTATCTTGAGTAACTTTAAGAATATGAGATTTAACAATCTTTTCTAATGATTTCATTACTAATGAGGTAAGAGCTATTTGGCGAAAATCTCCCATAACCTTAGGACGAGGTACTTTAGGAACTGGAACTACTGTGGAGTGTTTCCATGTCTGGGGAACGATACCACTGGTCAGAGAAAGTTGAAATAATTGTTGGAATACAACTGCCAGTTGATTTGCACAATATCTTAATGTCCGACCACAAATTCCATCTGGGCCTGCTGCATATAAGTTGGGACTAACATATTTACATGTATATATTTCCAATTTTTCCTGGGTGATCAGATTGTTAATAAGAAACACCTTATTTGTAATGAATCTGCAATGGAGTTTACAAGATGAATTTTTAGAAAGATAAGTAGATGACAATCCGGGTGGTGTGTGAGTTTCCAACTCCCAAGAATATTATTGTTTATTCCATCTGCATTTTATGGCCCTTAAAAATCTCTTTGTGTGTACACATAACCAGAATATGAAGAACTTGATGTAGAGCAGTGGAAGAACACATTGAGTGGTAAATATATCTAGGTCAACAGAATAAAAGTCCAACAGAATTAAATGTTGCATACTCTAGATGGAAATGAGTATTTAATCTTTTACTATTGCAAGTATTTTTCCCAGTATTTTTCTGTTGAATCAGTGTAACGTTGTGCAATAAAGGCATATAAATGTGGAGAATTTTGTATATATTTTGTATATATTCTTATATTTTAAATTTCAAAGAAATCTACAACAAGCTACTAAAAGTATGGCTCAGATTAATTACTTCTTTGTATGAAAAAGGCATGCAGTAACATTCCAGTAGAGGGCAGAAGATGCACATGAAAGGATTAGTTAGAACGGATTAGGGTTTAAAAAGCACAACTCTAATTTACCAGTTATAATATCTATCTATCGCTATATCAAGTACACAACAACATACAACTTCAACCTCACTTATATATATATAATATATATATATATATATATATATAAATTCCAGGTGCCGCGATTAAAAGTCCTCACCAGGATTTTGCTCAGGCTTCCTGGATTGTGTTGATTCCACTAATTTTACCTGGATTGTAATTAGAAAATCTAGCAAGCTTTATACATATATATATAATTGTGTGATTGTATATGATAACTACATGGGAAAATTCATAGAAAGTTACTGGTGGAGGGGGAATAATGGTTTGGCTCAGAATGGAAGCCTCGCGCATTCTTTGTGGATGGCATAAGGGTTTTTTGCTTGTGAATGGAGAATTGGGGGAATCATTACAAATCGGTCCAAAAACACATGGCGAGCACGTAATATTCACTTAGGGAAATTGGATCTGTAGTTCACTCTTTTTCCATTGAATATTTTTGTAGGAAGTTTAGCTCGTTTACCGACAGATTTGTTTGCTTTTTATTCATAAGTATTCATTTATTTTTAAAATACTATACATTTAAAACATTCTAGTCATTTGTTTAACTGGCAACTGATCAAAGGAAATTGTGAATTTTTGCAGCAAAACTGACCACTGCGATATAAAATAACACATATAACCCTTCAAATCTAAAGCAAACTTTAACCTTGTTGTGCCATAAACAAGCTAAATGGAATGATTAAAACGTGGCAGGCAGTTATGAGTCCGCTTCCTCTTGTAAGCTTATCACATGAGTGAAGACTCGAGGAATGTGACTGGAACTTCTGAACGGGAGCGGACGGTCTCGTGCGCTGGTAAGTGAATCGTTAAGCAACCAACTGTGTGATCAAAGCTGCACTGAAACAAGGGTCATTACATGATGTGTTCAAATATACGCCACGTTCAGAGTGTGGGGAAATATTTAAAGGTTTAAGCGAACGTCTAACTACTTTTGGTCGAGCAGGACAACACAATGAAACACGGTCCTGTAGTGACATGGATGTAACCAAAAAAATTTAATAAACAAAAAATACGCCATCCAATGACGTCAGTGTAGCACATTCAATATAATCCACAAATCGGCCGAGAAACAAAATTACCTGAGGACATTACTCCTTTAATTTAAGTACCGGGAAAGTTTAGAAAACCTGGCAGAAAGCAAACACTAAAAACCTAGAAGATGGTACAAAGAGACAATACCCTATGTTGGTCCAGTAGAGGTGGGAGGTGTGTTTGGTGGTGTTTGCTGCTGAACACAGTTTTCTCTTGCAGACATTCCGATTACGGGACGCCTCTGTGCAGCACTGTCGCGCGACATAACTGTGTTCTCCCCGCGCGCGCGCGCGTGCGTTTAGGCGTTAAGCAGCAGACTTTCTTACATCTTTAAGACGAGGCTTCTCTCGCATCAGCTAACCGCCCCTCCGACGTCTGACAAAGCTACGAACCACAGTCGGAAGACGTTTTCCGAAACTACCCAGCTTGCACTTTTTCTGGGGTGAGTGGATCTTTAAGTTGTTGGCGCGTCTAAACACGTGTTGATTTCAGCGGGTAATCGCCTTCTAGCTGTTTTATTACTCCTGTGCGCTAAACTGTGTTGCGTGGAGATCAAACTGTGCATTTCTGTTGAAGGTAGTGGTTTTACGTGACATGCACCATAGCGAATTAAAGCGTGAAGGCAATGTCCAAAAAGTAAACACGCTGGACGCCTAAGTTATAAGATGGCTGTTCCTATTGGCTATATTCTATATTATAAATGCCTATATTCTATATTATAGTGATCAGACCCTCGTGATCTATTATACGATTTGAATGTTCTGAACCTCAGCTATATAACTGATGTTGTAATCTCGAGTTAGATGAAGGGTGCGAATGATTTATGATACAAGTTACTGACACATGACGTTATCATTCTCGCCAACCTAGTATTTCAATATGTTTATGGTTCTTCGGTAGTCACAGGAATGCATGAGTACAGACCTGTGTATATGATTTATCTGAAAAGTATATTTTAGCTGACGGGCAATTAGCATCTTGTATTTTGTGTCTAATCTGAAGGTGTGGCGCCACTATTCGTTTATCTGTGTATTACAATAGTGTTTTGATAACATTGAGGTTTTGTTGGGTTTGTTGAGTTTATTTCATTTGGACTTTTGGACGGTGAGGGGGGGTTTTCTACGACATGCGGGTGTTGAAACGGAAGCTGATTCTGTACATCCATGTGAGTTTATTTTGTACTTTGGCCCCCAAAGGGCTAATCGATAGGTGTGCTCTGAGCTGTTGGTGTGCCTTCAGCTGACTGTCCACGAAAAAGTATCAATATGTAAAGCTAAGTTGGAATAATTTTTATCATAAACACTTCCAAAAATACCATACAAATTAGTATCAGTGTTGTGAAATTTGCCCGCTGAACTTGACACACCTAGTTAATGTGGACAAACTAGTAACTGGTAACAGACACGCCCGCCGTCTTAACGTCGGGGATTGCCACATTGTAAATTGTATTACTATTTTTTGTAGTGTATAATATATGTTGTGACCTCAGTGATCCCAAGGGGCTTGTCAGAACTGTCTGTGAGTGTTTTCTGTGTAATATAGTTTGTGGAGTTCTAGATCAGGTGCCTTCTGATCTAGAACTCCCTCTGATCTAGAGGTGACTCAGATAAAAGGCTCAGATAAAAGGCTGCTTCAGTTCATTAGCCTGTCATGTTGTGTGTGTGTGTGTGTGTGTGTGCTGGCTGTGTCTGGGTGTGTGTGTCTGTGTTTGGTGGGAGTGGGGGTTGAGCGTGCGCTTTTGAGGCGTTAGAGGAGGGGGAAATTCCCGTAATTCCCGTTGCAATAGCTTCATGGTCCATCACACACACAGCGCTCACACCTCACCCCACCACCAGAGAGGAAGCAGTTGAACTTGGGTGCTGATAATGGTAAGCATTTAGAAAGGGCACAATTCAAGATAAACTCTGTTTGACCTAAAGAAGATTTGCAGTTTAAAGTTTTTATGCCATTTTTTTGCTAGCCAGATCTATTGTAGCAGTGTGTTTCTTTGCCAGAGACAGCTGTTGTGTGGGCATGTCTTGATGCGCAACCATTTTTATATGAATATGAACAGTTTGCTTGGTCACAATTTACAACGCGGTTTCATCTGTTGCCACAAGTTTGTGTAGTTGTACATCAGTTAATTGACTTAACAAGCTGATATGTCAGATGTAAAACTGAGTGATCTATAATCAAAAGTCACTCAATCTTCAACACGGTCTGTGCTGACAGAAATGCAGAGGTGCTTAACTAAACACTTCAAGGATTTTTTTCATTGTGTTTAAAACTAGTTGAACAGAATGTGAGAATTTATATGAATAAGAAAAAAGTGATGCTTCTGCTTTACTTATTTTTGGTCCTGAGCTTATAATGATTTTCTTTAGTATGATTTTTCTTTCTTTCTCTCAACAAAATGGTGAGATCTCCTGATGCTCGGCTGTACAGTAGTTGTGGCATTTTGCCTCTTCATGTCAATGCAGCCAATACTGCCCGTCCTGTCCCCATTCACTATCACATGAATCTGGCACTGATTTTTGAATGAAGACTTCAAGCTGTGTTAGCTCAGACATTTATTAGTGTGTGTGTGGGTGTGGGAATCATATTTGATGACCTTGACTTGCTGAACAGACCAGAATCAGTGTGCACCCCCCCCCCCCCCCCCCCCCCCAATGTTTAAGCTCCCCCCAGCGAGGCCTCACATTCCAGAGTCCAACGCCTTTTAAACTGGGTTTTCTTTTTTCCCTGTGGCTCATCAGAATCAAAGGATTTTGGACAACTGTGTTTTTCTCACAGGGAACTATTTCTGCAGTACATGTGAGAATCTTCTCAGTTTGACGAGAGATTTCACATTAATCTCCATACAAAGCAATAGCCAGAATAACATCATGCAAGACATCTAAACATCTGCTAAAAGCTGTGATATTGCTGCTCAGCCTTGTTCTTTTTTAGGGCTTTGTGTACATCTGTACAAGTGAGTTTTGCTTTAGTTTGCAGTTGTTTGCTGATGGCTTTTTCTTACTTCTCTCTCCTAGGTTGCTGAGGTCCTGAGGTCTTGAGAGGAGAGGTTGTAGTAAAGAGAGCTGAGTGTTGCACAACGAGGGAGCGTCAGTCTACTCTCCATATTTTGGACTGTCCAGTGGAGACATTCAGGCTCCTTCCAAGGGCACTGACTCTAGCTGTTGGAACAGGACGTTTTGTGTTAGCTGACAGAGATCTGCCATTGAGTGCTTTGTGATATGAGGGTGTGTGTGGAGGGACAGGAGAATATTGACATTCATGGTGTCACTGTGACCTCCAAGGAGGCTGCCACAGTTCTTGGATTCAGAATGGCAGTAAGGGAGGCACCTTCTTCTTCAGTACAGTACAGAACTCAGCTGTTGTCTTTTGCTTCTGAGTTTCCTGAGAGGAACAGCTCTCGGCTCCACTTCCCCAGTTCATGTCAAGTGCCTCCTGCAGAGGACTACCATGACTTTAAATATTTCAAACAGATTCACTTGAACTGCGGAGCAGGAACCCTGTGGGACACCAGGTCCAAGAGTTTGGAGAGCCTTGACCGTTTATGCCACAGTGACGTCTGCAGGAGCGGTGCTGCTTCACGGCCCCGTGCAGAGGGCGCGTGTTGCAGCCAGCCGTGCGGGACGTGTGGCGGGCCGGTGGAATCAGAGTTGAACTGCCAGGAGGCTGCCGCTCCCACTGGAGGCTGGGGAGCAGTGCACCAGAGGAGCCAGAGCCCATCGAGAACACAGGGGTTTTCTTCTGATGTGACTCAGCCCTGTGGAAGGCCGCCAAGCTCGAGAAGCTTGGGTGGCGCTCTGTGCCAGCTGGAATCCAACGCGGCCGAGCAGAGGGAAAAGAGACTCGCTCGTGGGCTCGGCTCCGGGAGAACCGGCATTCCCAGGCCTTTGCCCGCACCTTCCACCCTGCTCTTCCGGCCCACGCACGGCTGTGGCGCAAGGGCGGAGGCCATGATGCGGGAGCGTGCAGACCTGAGGTGCGGCCGCTGCTGTAAGAGTAGCTTCTCCAGCCTGGAGAGGTTGAACAGAAAATGGCAGGCCAAGCAGTCCATGGCGTTCTGCAGGCAGAAGCCCTGCCAGGGCTCCGTGGCATTCAAACTCTCCTTGGCCCAGCAGCAGCAAAGCGATAGCGAAGAAACCACATCTGACAGCGAGTTTGTACGCAACAAGAAGGAGCGCTCCACTGTCTTGGTTAGGAGGTACCTAAAGAATAACCAGAAGATCAAGAAGACTGTGTGCACTGGCACCAGGGCCATCGTGAAGGCTCTACCCACAGGCCACATATCAGAGAAAGCAAGTCAGACAGTTTGCAGAACATGTCTCAAGAGTAAGACATGCACCTTTGTAGACTGTAAATACAGGAGAGTGCTTCAGGCCATCCAGCTGCAGGTCTCCAGGGCTCTTCTCATCTATACAGGGACCAGACTGGCAGAGGTAAGATCACTTGTTCTTCACAGCATGCTTCTTAAGCAGCATGTGGTATGAATGGTTTCTTTGTGGTTCGAGGGATATTCAGATGTTATGAGTGTTATGAATAGGCCACTTAAGCCGTCATACAATTTTGGTACTGAATTCTGGTTTAGTGGAATATTTGTATTTGAGATTCATGTAGGAAAATGTGCATAAAGAGTGAAGCAAATCACTTGGACATTTTTCTCTTCCATCAATCAGACTTCTTTCAGCAGTGTCATGCTTTGCACTAAGAGATATGATATTTTGGACCTGACCACATTCTGTGACAGAAGATTAGTGTATAGAATAGGTTGTCAATGTGTTGTTACAATCATTGAGTTGAATTTGCTGTCACTGGAGATGTTTTTGCATTTTAGACCGGACATCTTAAGTATCTCATTAGAGTAATCGTTTTTGTGCTCAATCTGTGTGACATCAATGACTTACTTAATAATATCCTAATCTTTTGTAATTTTATGACACACATGACAAATTTGAAGATCTGTGCTGCAAGGCAAATTCCAGTTTTCAATAAAATGTAGTTTTTTACACCAGTAACGTCAGCTACATTATGAATAGTTTAAAACACTGTGTCATTTTCCGTCCCTGGCTCTGTGGTGGGCAGTGTTCTTGGAATCCAACTAATATTGAACAGCAGACTTTAGTTCCATGCACCCGCTGTGTATGCTGGGAAATGTAGATCCCCTAATAAAGATCCCCCAGAACACTTTGAAAAGATTTTTTGAGGTCTGACAAGCTCTCACATCTAAAGTGTGTCAGACTATGATTTCGCAAAATCTGCAGGAATGCAGATAGGTTGTTTTTAAGTTTGTTTACCATCTTACTGTTGTAAAATCTATTGAACAATGGAGCAGAAACAGAAGCATCTTAGCTGGCATTGCGTGTGCAGTGTTTTGTTTGGACCAAAAAATAACAAAAAAGAAAAAAAAACAGGAGACTTTAGTCTCCTCGATGTCTCGGGTCTCAGCTACACACCAGAGATGTTCCTGAGATGTTCCTGCTGGCTCCTCCTGTGCTCGAGAGTTGATGGTTGTTGACCACGTGGCATGAGCCAAGATTAAAAACTCATGGTTAATATTAAACATGGCTGATTATTGTACTTTGTTGCAAGACCAGTATTGTGTGATCAACTGCACTGATTATGATCTTTCAATTCTAGACATCTCATGCGTGGATAACGGCACTGCGCAGGTCATGGGGTGTAGGTGCTCAGCAGTTCAGTGGAAAGGGGCAGATTTATTAGATATCTGATGCATTTGTTCATGACCAATGGCAGACAGGTTACCAACAGCCTTGTGAAAATCTGTTTGTTTAAGGCTGTTGCTGCACTGTCTTTGTGTATTATCAGTCAGGACAGTGGAGCCCTGTGTTTGAGAGCCAGCCATGGCGCGTCACTGTTCACTGGTTAAATATATTTCCCTTTTTATTACTCCTTTGTGGGGACTTACTTTACTTCCAGGCTCGTTTCTTGACTTACAGTGAAAACATTGCGTAGATTATCTGGGCTCTATTAAAATTAATGGAGCATGGTGTTTCCATGTGGTTACCAATGAAGACCAAATAAACAACAGAGGAGGGGTTGCAAATAATGACCAACATTTTCCAGCATTTTGTAGAGACGATTCAATAAATTGAAAACATTTTGGCTCAGTGTGTGTATGTTCTTGAGGGTTTCAGCTACATGATGAGCTGTAGAGTGCAGTGGAGCTCTGTGAGCCACTTCAGCAGGGCACACGAAAGTGGAGTGGGGCCAGAGAAAAAGGGCCGTTCTGTTTCACCAGGCCTGCGTGAAACCTCTGGAGACCCGAGGTCCGATCGTAAAGGTGCACACATACCTGCATTCTTCCCACGTGAGCTTAGAACGGCTGCATGGAACAAAAGCCCCGCTGTTTCCACTCCAGAATAATTCACATAATGTAATGGCTGCTGAACTACATTGGCTCGCTTTCCATAATGCGGTCTTGTGTACGTTCGCATCAAAATAATATGGCATCTGCTTCTTCTTAAGGGTTAGAAGCAAAATCCAAATGAGGTCTGTTAGAAATCCACTTTGTTCTATGTATTTGGCTGCATGCTGATCGCTTTTGCTTCATGGACTTGTTTGTGGTTCCTGGTTTGCTGTAAAATCTTTGGCACCTCAGGCTTGTCACAGTGTTGCTGTGAGCTGTGTGGATGGTGGCTGGTGGTGGAGGCTGATGGTGTAGGCTGGTGGTGGAGGCCCAACACATGTCTGCACCATAGAAGAGTCCACACTAGCACTGAGGAATGCCTCGTGTGGACCGTGTTTTCTTCTTGAACACTGCATTATAATTAATTACTGACAAATTAATTAGTACTGACTACTGTGAGTCTTCAAAATCAGGCCTCTCTTACTTTTACCCAGCCTTTCTTTCAGTAGAAGAAGAAAAGCAAAAAAAAAACCCCAAAGGTTAACTCATCCGTGCACAGCGAGGTCACACAATGTTTGCTCAGTCTGCATGCGTAAATGACATGAACCTGTGCTGTGACTGTCCTTAGAAGCTGTCCTGATTTCAGTCACCCAAAGCCATGCTAGAATGTTGTGGAGTAGTATTTAAAATGTGTGTTATGAAGATGCAGAAATATGGAGGGTTTGAAACAAACGCACATATTAGGGGCATCTAACCTGTGGGGAGGGGCATCTTGCCCGGCAGAGGGGAGGGGCATCTTGCCCGGCTGAGGGGAGGGACATCTCGCCCGGCTGGCACAGAGCACCGTGGCTCAACAGCTCCTGACTGCCTCGCCAAGCCACACAAGACAGGTCGGGGGAGGGGCTGCTGGTGGCCCTGCTGCTGGACACAAAGTATGCTTTGTCTTTCCTTGGACCTTTTCCTTTCACATTGAGCCCTTTAGTAAACTCCACCGCAGTATATCACAGTGTGGTTGTGTTGAGGTTTGTGTGGTATGGTTGACTGGGACCAGGCTGCAGGCTGTAGAGGCTCTATGTTTCTTTTTACATGTAGGATTGAGCTGGTCTGGATATAAGTCTACACAAAGTTTGATTGTTTATTGTTGTCTGCTTTCAGATTTTTGAATGTGCTGATTAGCACTGCTGACAGGCACAGAGTTACTGTTAACCACAGTTTGCTTCAGAATTGTTCTGAAAGTAGCATAATTGTTCTGAAAGCGTGTAATTGTAGGAACTGAGCTGCTTTACATGCCATAAATTGAGTTGGACTGTGTCTTCTGTTTGTCATATTTTGGTAGTGAAAAAAATGGTTGTGTCTTCTACTTGATCGATCACATCCAGCTAACTCCTTCTTTAGCGTCCTCCCATCAGGTAGGAGGTTGAGATCCATAGCATCTAAAACATCACGTTTTCTCAACAGCACATACTGCAGAGCCATCAGGCACTTAAATAGCCTCCCTACCCTGCACAAACACCTTAAAAGTAAGCCACTGCGACTGACATATAGTTGTAAAATTTTTATTTGATATCTTTCTATATATATTTATTAATGTATCTCTTGTGTGTAATAAGTTATTTATGTATTTTACTGTGTTTTTATGTTTCTTGTCAATGAACACACTAAAGCAAATCCCTACCTAGCAACTTGCACAAGTTGCATGGCAATAAAGTATTGAATCTTGAATCTTGAAATTTAACTAAAACAAACATTTTAAAAGTAAACAATGTTTTTCATTTTAGCAATAGCTCATCACCATTATCAGCCGAGCCTGTCACCATTATCAGCCCAGAGAGTCATCTGACTTGTTATTGGTCCAAAGAAAACAAATGTGTAGAAAATGCAGTAGAAATGTAGTTTTACCACATTAAGAGATTTTATCCCTGTAGCCATTTATTTGACCAAATATCAGTTTGTTTTTCAGATGGAGTGTTTGAAGATTTTCTGACATGTTTATTTACCCTTTTAAATCACTGTGACTGAAAGCTAATAACCGGTTGGCAGATGGTAGAAGTTAATTAAATGTTAGCTTTTTATCTGTATATCTAGAGATTATTTGTATTTGAAATTGCATGTTTTATGATTTGGGGTAATCTCTTTGATTGCCACCCAGTTGAGAATGGAAAACTGAAATTTGTTATATGAGTTGGGTGTGGGGAAGTGCAGCCTAACAATAAATGAAACATGCACTTTGCATGCCATTGTTTGAGTTTGAAGTTGTTTAGTTCAGGTGTTTAGTTGCAGCCCACAGTCAATCATGTCATCACAGTCAAAAAGGCTTATTTTCCAAATGCTTCATGCTGTCCATCTCCATGAGGTGAAGATGTTTTAGGCCTTGACTATTTTATTTATAATTCATGAATACAGAAAATTGATGATGGTCAGACTTTTTGAGATGGTGCCTTTGTCGTCTGCAGATTATCACACTGGCACTGGCATTGTTTTGTTGACCGGGGTTTCTTGTTGATAGTCATGGTCTGTTTTGCCTGTGAAGTCAATATACTGCTTAATTTATTGAAATATGTTATATTGTGGTAGCAACATACAAATATTGATGATGAAAGACTTAATGAGAAATTAGGCAAGATGTCACCGTACAGTTTCATTTCAAAAGGAGAACTGCTAGACATGTTCCTGGTTGTGGTGAAATGAGAACAGTGAGGGGTTCAGCTGTGTTCTCAGGATGTGTCTTTCTGTGGAGGTCAGTTGCAACATGGCTGAATATTAGAGCCAGGTGTGCCTGGCTAGGTCTGGCGCAGGGCTAGGCTCTCTAGGCACTTTTCTCATGAGAAGCTCCCTTTCTTCCTTTTGTCCAGGACACCTTCTTGTGCTACTCACTAAAGACTTGGTGACAAGCTTGTGCACCCCATCAGCTATGCTGGATCTGGAGACGTGTGAAGTTATGTGGCTTTACTTGATCCAAAGGAAAACCGTGATTTCCAAGCCCAGCCCTTGGACAGTGTCTTGTCACTCTTGAGGATTGCATTGTGCTGTGTGGATGGAGGCAGGTGGTGGAGGCAGGTGAGGCCCCACACATGTCTGCCATACAGAGGAGTCTGCACAGGCGCTGTGGAATGTGCCAAGATGGTGTTTTCTTTCGTCTGCCAGTCTGTAGCATCATGCTGCCAGAGGCTGTCCACATAACCTCCTCCACACAAAAAAACACACCAATTAAGAACCTCCCAAACCGTCTCACCAACTGCTCGTTATTTAATTGGTCCCCTTGCATAAGCAGCATGCTGCTATGTTGGGCGTCTGAGTTTGTGTATTTGTATTTCAGCTAGCAGAACGCACTTCAAGTGCCATTTTTTGAGATATTGTCAATTAAGAAATGGATATCTCAGACCAAGTCTGAGACCTTGTGAGTAGGACCGTGTCTGTGTCTCAGATCTTGTGAGTAGTACTTTGCCTGTGTCTCAGACCTTGTGAGTAGTACTTTGCCTGTGTCTCAGACCTTGTGAGTAGATCTTCGTCTGTGTCTCAGACCTTGGGCAAATGGTGTTTAGGTCAACAGTTGAATTGCCTGGACAGAAGCCAGACGTCCCAGACGGCGTGTGTCTGCATGGGATGTGTGTATGCTTCATGGGAACCAAACAACCCTAGAGGCCATGGTTATGCTCTCGAATTACATACAGTACATACTTTGTACCTCTTTAAGCCTGTGCAATGTACAAGTGTAGACCTTTAATTATTTCCTGTGCATGATTTTGGGTGAACACTTCTTGGTTCCTTTTAGCTATTACAGGAATGGGGTGGTGCAGGCAATTGTCAACTCTTCATAATTTAAGGTTGTCAAGAACACAGCACAACGATGTTATTGGGCTAAATGTTTATTAAACAACTCTTACTTCACTTTACTCAAATCTACTAACTTTGAATCTAAATCTTACATTTGTAAATGGTCTTTGTATAGTCTGTTTAATTTCTGGAATTGAGGTGCTGTTTTTTTTCTCAGTATGAGTTCCACTGGGTGCTCATCTCTGCCCCCTAGTGTTTGCTTGAACGTAAGCATTATCAGTCTTCGTGTATGCTGCCCTTCTTTCTTCCAAATTTACCTGCTGTTGTGTGATTTTAAATGCATCAAAAATGCAGTTACGTGTGGAGTCTTTGTAATCACATATAGGGTTCCAGCTCTGTGTTTGGATCCATAATAATAATTGTAGCTAGCTACAGTGCTTGAAGTGGGGGAAAGTGCCGGTACTCCCCTTACGCTCATGTCAAAGTCAAATGTATTTAAATGGTGCATTTTACAACACACGTCACAAAGCGGCTTTAAAAGCACATGGGTCCAGGTCCCTAATGAGCAAGGGGTGACGGTGGCAAGGAAAAACTCCCTGCACAGAGATTAGGAAAAAACCTTTGGAGGACCATGACTCAATAGGGAACCCATCCTCCATTGGGCAGCCCAGCTAGTAGAAATCCATATCGGCAAATCCTTAAGTATTACATTCTGAATTTCCACAGTGAATAAAATACATTAGTAGATGTAGACTGTGTTCACAATATCACTTTCTTCACAACATAAAATAATTTACTCAACCTGACATCCATATTGCAATATTTTGTGATATAGAATATAGTAATATAGTAATTACTAGTAAGATTACTGGTAATATAGAGTATTATTGTAATCTATCATGCTTTATTTTGTGTGTGTGTGTGTGTGTGTGTGTGTGTGTGTGTTCACTGTATTCTTTGACCAACAACCTTGCCATTAATATTGTACTGACGTTACTGTTAACATTGTAGTTGGCTGTTGTAACGGTAACTTGGGGTGTTGCATCAACAGTCTCTTCGCTTGTAGGAGTGGCGCTAATGTCATCTTGACGCTCCCTGCCTGCATGTAGTTCTGGTTCAGGTTGAAGCTCTGCTGTGTCACTGTCTGACTCGCACATTCTCTTTGTGTCCTTTTGGAGTCAGGCCAACATTGTTATTTAGCATTTACATTACTTAGACCAATGCTATTTGTTTTGTAGAGATAATGGGAATGGCTGAGAACCACACTGTGCACTCTGGGTATTGTAGTTTTAAGGACATTATGAACCTGATATTCAGAGGGCAGAAAAGTATGCAGAGTGCGGAGAGCTTCTCAGAAGCGCTTGAACATGAAAAACCCAGAGTGCCAAATGTTCCCCACCTTCGCCCGATGATGCTGGGATTGGCTCCAGCCCAACCGTGACCCCGACTAGTAGGATTAAGCAGCAAAGGCAGCGGATGGATGGATGGATGGATGGGTTTTATTAGTTTTAAGCAATTAATAATGTTTTATTTAACCAAATTGTAACTTGCAATAACTTAGAAGTAATTATAGTGACAGTAAAAAAATCATATTAATCAAAATAAAAGCTAATATGGCCTGTAAACTACTTGGCGTGCATGTATTTGTGATATATAGTAATAATATAGGATATTATCAGTAATGCATAACCACATTCCTGACGGGCAGTAGCCAGCATATGAGGCTGGAGACACCACTTCATCCCTGATCTCCTCAGAGATGTGGTCCCTCCATACGACTCTTCACTGTGTACACTGACAACTGCCCTCCAAGGACCCAGCTGGTAAACTCTTGAAGATATTACAGTCACTGGACTCATCCAAGATGGTGATGAGTTAGCATGCCTGCTGCATGTTTAATGGATGGTGCTATGGTGCAGCCCGAACAACTTGGAGGTGTACGCTCTCTAGACTCGAGAGATGATGGTGGACTTTAGGAGACATTCTTCAGCAGTGCTCACACTCACAATATCCAACAGCACTGTGTCAACCATGGAGAACTTCAGGTTTTTTGGAACAGATGTGGTGGAAGACCAACATCAAGGCCCAGTAGGGGATCATCTGAGTAAGAATGGTCCACCACAGGAGCTTGTGAGTCAGCTCTACACCGCAGTCACTGTATCTGTCCTGTGTGCATCCATCACACGCTGGTTTAGAGCAGCTACTAAACAGGACAGGGAACGGACAGCAGCGAACACTGAGGACAGCAGAACAGATCACTAGTGCTCAAACCTCCCCTCTAGAACTGTGAAACGTGCAGGGCTGACCATTATAGACCCCTCACACTCTACATATGACCTTTTTCAACTCCTTCCCTATCTATCAACTATCATTCTGCTTCACACCCACAACACCCATGTGCTATGCATTGCTGCACATCAGCTTCACTCTCACACATACCTCACTACTACCACACACACTGGCACTACCACTACCACACACACTGGCAATATATGTATATTGTATGTTGTTTGTTTTTGTTTAGCTAGCAAAACAGAACAAGTGTGACATGCTTTGATTTTGTGAGAGTTGAGGTTTTGGTCAGTTTTACTGTACTTGTGTCCTCAGTCATGGAGTAGCCTCAGTGAAAAGGTCGGATGGCCAGCATAGCAAACTGCAAATCACTAACTTGATTTCCAGAAAACCAAACGACTGCCATGGACAGGGGGAGCGCCCCAGTTCTCAAGCCATTTGTGTCCACACACACACACACACACTCCCCACCTATGAAATCAAAATTTCGTCCATGCCTTCACAACACCCGCTGTAGTGTTGGCTTAGTACACTTTCTGGACTACAACTCCCAGATAACTGCTATGCTGCCACAAATGAACCTTATAAATCTGATATTTTACATATGGGCAGGCAAAAAAACTAAACAAAACTTAAAAAAGAAGCCACTGTGGGCTTCAGTGCTAGATCATACCACTAGGAGGCAGTGTACTACAACAGCATTCCCCAACAGCAAGATAAATAACCACCCTCCTTGTTTATTACATTGAAGTCAAAATGTTTGTTGATGTAGATCAGAATGTTTGGTGAGATGAATGTTGATGTAGATCAGAATGTTTAGTGAGATCTCTGAGGTGTTTAGGATGGATGTTAGCAGGATCTGTAGATGTTTCTTTTTTGTTTGTTTTTTGTTTTGCTATCCAGGCTTTTTGCTGGGTGACTGTCTCATTAAGCAGTTATTTGATATTAGACTTCCATTGCCCATAGGGAAATTGGTACCTATCTTCAATATATCAATTAAAGCTTCAGTGAACTCTTACATTGACATTTATATATGTGAGAAGCCAGCACCAGACCATGACGGTGTTATGAAGTGCTCTCCTCTGATTTTGCTCATGTAGTACTGTGGACATTAGTAATGTGTACATGCTGTCTTCAGCGTTAAGTCAGAGCACTTGAGGGCTCTTCTTAGGAGGTTGACATGGCAACAGCAGAGCAAGCAGGATAATGACAAGGATCAAGCAGCAGTCCTTATACGTAATTCTCACTTGTTCAGCTTCGGTTCTGGCTAATTAGACTATTACAGAAGGACACATTTATATCAACTGAAGGCTTACCTAGAGGCTAATGAACACGAGCGACGGTTGTGTTGCAGTGTACACAGATGTGTGTTGTTTTTGAAAATGCTATAAATTTTTAATTTGGCCTTCTGAAACCTAACACTCCTCCTCAGAGTGCTCTCAGGACACTTATCTGTGGTCAGAGAGCTCTCATGTCACTCCTCTGTGGTCAGAGTGCTGTCAAGACACTCCTCTGTGGTCAGAGAGCTCTCACAGCACTCCTCTGTGGTCAGAGTGCTGTCGGGACAAACTCCTCTGTGGTCAGAGTGCTGTCGGGACAAACTCCTCTGTGGTCAGAGTGCTGTCGGGACAAACTCCTCTGTGGTCAGTGTGCTGTCGGGACACACTCCTCTGTGGTCAGTGTGCTGTCGGGACACACTCCTCTGTGGTCAGAGTGCTTGCGGCTGCTCTTCACGTAACAACTCATGGGCCATTTTATAGCTACAGTTGCTGATAACGTTGGATGATATTAAAGTGAGAGTACAGGGTGAAGCTAGAGTTTAGACTAAGGCCGTTTAGAGATTAGTCTAGAGTGAGATTACGTCGTGCTCTCATGATTGCCTCATAACCAAATAAGGGGAGCCCGCCCCAAAGCTAGTGTAAAGCTCCCTGAAGTCCCTCCTCTGGCTTGTTCCCTCTCTGTGTCTGTAATTGGCATATCTTCACTCCTAGAGGAGGAATGTAGACACACTCCACACTTCTTCCCATGCTAGGCTTATTTGGGGTCGTCGCCTATGTCGATGTTCAGACACAGTAAGTAGACATTTACAATTTTTGACACTCACGAGGGCTTTGTGGTCCTCGCCATGGCGATCCATTAGGTGTTGCATTTCTTTCCTCTGCTTATTGGTCATCAGGATGTTCTGCAAATGTAATTTGACAGAATTCCCATCCATCTCCATGGTGGTGTTTGCGTCTCCTCTGGGGTTCGCTGTTGGGGATGGGCATTTCTAACACATTTCTTTTGCTTCACTTTGCAAGCTTTATAGCGGTAGGCCCAAGGCTTGTTTGTTTTTGTAGTGGTAACATACTAACAGATGAAAACACACTTGAAGTCTTTATATGTCATGTCCTGGTAAGAGCAGGTGCACAAACATGGTAAAGACTGATATTACTCATTTGCCACTATAATACTGAGAAATGTCTCTCCATTCTTCAGTTTCTCAATGAGCTTAAACACAGCCCAGACGGGCGATTGTTTAAGCCTTCAACAACTCATAAACCTCCTTTCAGAAAACAGTGTAAGAATGGAGTAGACTATATTTGTGGCAATTTTTTAAATGGCAGTGCAAAACATGGAAGGGCAAGTGTGATAGTTATTCAAAGCATGTTCTGAGTCAATATAAAATGCCCAAAGACACTTGTAATAACACTGATAACACTGTGTTTCCTCTTTTCTATGAGTGTTTGAAGCTTAAAGGATTGCTTTATTGGAATGTGTAAAACCCAGTTAAATGATCAGCAAGGTTGTTTTGTGTTTGATTATAAATGATGGAAAACAAATATCGTTAAAGGATGAAAAACCATAACCCTTCATATGGCATGACTGGATTTCCCTATAACTGCGCATGCTGAACTAAGGGTGAAGGTTACATGGTGACATCATGAGAAATGAGATGAGATAATGGTGTCCTGCAAAGACCCTCTCTCCTCTTCTCCCTCCCTCCCTCCACTCTATACCTCCCCCACCCCGCATTTGCGCTCGCTCTCTCTCTCTCTCTCTCTCTCTCTCTCTCTCTCTCTCTCTCTCTCTCTCTCTCCTTTAATGGGTTCCAGGTTCACCTCGTCACTCTTAGGTTTGTACACACAACCTGGGACATACAGTAACTGGGAAGCACTCCTACATTTCCCTAATCAAACTCCATGGCTTTTTCCACTCATGTTGTGTTGTATGTGTCTGTTTTACTGACTTTTTGGTATAGAAGCACAATAAGATGCATGTTCACTACATCTTCCTTTGGTCTTACTTCCATATCCAGACTCTCAGGCATGGTGTGTAATACAGACACAAACGCACACTTTGGCACAATTGAGAGCCCCTTGTGAAATTCAGCATAATAATGGGAGCTGGAGTTAGGCACCGCCTCCGCTTGTCATGCGTCTAGCCCAAGCTGTGTTGAGCTCTTCATCACAGAGCTTTCCTTGTTGCAGACCCCAGGCTCTGCATCCCCTGTGCTTTGGCTAATTCTCACATGTGACTCTTGCACAATTAAAGCTGCCAGGGACTTGAGCTGTACTCATTAAAATAGGAGCTAATCAAAAGTGGAAAATGTTAAATTGAGGTTCGTAGGTGAAGTTTTTTTCAGTGGTTGCTTTTTTCTTTTTAAACAGATAGATCCCATAGAATGTGGTCCTCTGTGTTCAAATTCTTGAAGATGTTGCTTTTATTTGGCAAAAAATCTGAATTTAAATAAACATCTGCAGTTTTTGTCTTCAAAGTAAGTTATTAGCTGACTGGGCTTGAATATCCACATCTACACTATTTCCAGATTTATACTGTATATCTTAGTTATGCTGCATCATCAGGTGTGTAAGAGGTTCTGTTGGGGAAACCCTAAGGCAGAAAGAAGGATAAATTAGACCATAACTATTCATTGTTAAATGTGCCATTGTTAAGTGTGCCATTCGCTGAGTAGATTTAGGGTCCCTGGGTGAATGAGTTGAATCGTGGGAACAAATTGTTGCATTGTCAGTTACATTTGCTGTTGGCTTCTGGTCACGGTGACAGTGGTAGAGCATTTCTTTTAGGCTTTTGGGTCTCAATAATTCTAAGGGGGTGGGGGTGTTACTATGAAAGTCAGTGTAGACAATGATGTTCCCAGCATTCCTCTCCCAAGGTGAAGCGCAGAAAAACTTTCTGAAAAGGTTTTTTATGCATTTCACGAGCCTCATGCTCTAGTTTCCTGTTTTGTATCAAACCCTTCTTAAGGCACAGATATTCATTCATTACTATCACCTTGTAAGAGATCCTAGGCCATCTTTTTGAGCATCCTCCAACTGTTTTGTCATGGTCAGTGGACTCCTTGGTCTGTAAAACCTTCAGCCAATCCAAACCATCACCACAAGAACTATCAATTTTGTAGAGCACAGTTGTTTACGTAGGCCCACTGAACTTCACTGGACAAATTTAATTTGTGCTTTTACACAAGTATACAAGTATATAAGAAAGCCAAATTGTTTTCACCGCATTTTCCAACAAATCTTCTGTACAGTTACCTAGCTAATCTATCAGATGTATGACATTGGGTTGGTGGTGGGTTGTCTGTCTGATGGAGGCCAAGAAACCTGGACAAACTGCAGAACCAAAGCAGTAGAAATAAGTAGAAATAAAATGAAAATGCAACCAGATTCCTTACTGCTAATTTGATTTCCTAATTGATCATTCTTCAAAACTTTTTAATGAATTTTCTCCATGTACTTATTTTAATGGTATGTTCAAATTTCTAAAATGCATTGTTGAGTAAATACAGTGCAGTAACATCTTTATTGAACAGTTGGCTAAATTGGCTATTGGCTAAATCACTAATTCTGCTGGGTGTAGAAGTGTTGCACTAGTGTGAAGTCTCTCTAAGATTAATGCGGCTTTAAACAGAATAAATACAAACTGTGATTTTATGTATGTCTGTGACTTCATGCATGTCATACATTACTGGCAAAATCATGTAAAAAGCAGTATTTCCCTGCAGACTGCTGTCCCGGTGATATATACAAACAGAAAAGCTCACATCACATGTCTATGCAAGCAGTGTACTACTTTGACCACTGTGTTCAGAACTGCTCATAGTATGACATTAGTCCCCTTTGTCCTAACATGTTGTTTTATTACTAAATTGGCAAGTGGAATTCTATCAGAATAGATTTTATAGGAGGAAGCATAGAAGAATAGAAAGAAAGTATAAACTGTAAAAAAAAGAAAAGAAAAAAAGGCTTGCAATGCCAACTACAACCAGAGCTTACTTTAACCTCTTGATTTTGACCATTGCTATGAGTACCGCCATAATTCAGGTAATTATCCACTTTGCTTTCAGTTTCTCAAAGAGTAGCCTCAATTCTTGCATTAACATGATAGTGTAAATTTTTTCCACTTCAAAGTAGAGCTGTGCTTCTTGCCCCAAAGGTCTAACACACAACCTTATGTTCTGACTACCTAAATGCAATCATTGATGTGGGCCAGGCTGAAGCCAACATTCTGAGGATAATCAGAAAACACTGGTGCATAATATTTAGTCGATTTTGTAGAAGCCCGTTTATCTAAACTATTCAGGGAGGAGTGGTTGGATTGACCATGCCAAATCTTCATCCTGGTTGGGGCAATTTTTCTGCTTTGATCTGTTGGATGAAGTTAGGACTTATTTTTATAGGTCTTTTGAGGTTCCAGTAAATATTATTTGTCAAACTTTGCAGTATACCACAAAAAGCAGCATTTACTGGAATTACCAGACATGTAGAACTTTGAGAAAGAAGTATTATCAGAGTTCTGGGAGACAGTCTAATTCATTTATTGTGTATACAGTCCCAAGATGTGTGACTTTCCCCCTTTTATAAAATGGTGATTTCATATTTCTGAGTTGACTGTGGAGGAGTTGGCTAGTTACATTGCACAAAGTTACTTAAATATGTTGCAATTGCTTTTTATTATCAATATAATATTTTTATACAGTGTAGTCTGTGAAATGTTCAAAAATTTTTCTGGAGATTTTAGTGAAGCTTTTGATTTTCTGGTAGCTCTGAAGGCAGCTTCAGTAGTTGCTATAGAGTTTATACAGTAGAGTATCAAATTAAGTGCAGACCACCTAAATAGTTTTATAATGAATCTTTACAGGAATCTTTTCATGTTTTTAAAGTCCACATTGATATTGATATTGTTTGTAAAGGCCTCATTTGAGTGAGGTTTCTTTAATCAACTGACCTCTTGCGCTGGTTTAGCTCTTGCCAACTGTAACCCTCAACCGCTCGTGCCCAGGCTGTTCCCCTTCCGAACCAGGCCAGTCTATTCAGATTAGCCTCCCTCTGACAGCTGCTTTCTGTTTGTGTCTCGTGACCCTGGGACGCTCCAAGGCTCGGTGAGGTCATCCTCGCGTCGAGCCCGTGAGCTCAAAGGCGTGCGATATTACAGGCAGCTGCGTGAGAGTGGAGCACTTGCGATCCCTCGCTCGCGTGGCTGGCCAGCAATGACAGGCCAGAGACCGTTAGCAGGATTATCATGCTGACTTGTAGCTACGGCGCGGTGTGGTTTACTGTAATTGAGTAGATTTAGATGAAAGCCGCACGTGCCTCATCTGCTTTTAGATGTGTTGCTCTGATCTCTGTTTCCCTGCCTGTCCTTTAAACAGAGGCAGCATGGAACCCAAGAAGGTGCTCCAATTAATGTGCAAATTTGAGGGAACTGTTATGCAAATGTTGCTTGCAATGTATGCCACTGATTTGTTGCACAAGACTGGTATTTTATGCATTTCTGTCCAAGTTGTAAGTCCTTTATAAGGTACTTCTCCCTGCTCTCTGAGGTTATATGCTCTCTGAGGTCAGGGCAAATGAACAAAGTAGTCAGTATTGTCTTGTCTGTGTGTGCGTGCGCGTGTGTGGACTATCCAACTCTTCCCCAGGCTCTGTGTCTGATTTAGACAGGCTTCAACACTAGAGCTTCTATCTGGTGACTCACCTATCACCACAGTCCACCTGCTGCTTCTGTGCCAATCCCAGCGCTGATGCACGGAGCAGGGTCAGCACTGACCACAGCTATAGCCAAAGCATGTGTGGGGCACTGAAAGGTCACACCAAAGGGTGTGTCACAGATAGCAATGCTAAGGGCCAGAGTTTCAAGAAAGTCGTCTGTAGATAAATGGTTATGTACAGAAAGGTCCTGTTTCTTTCATTAATATTTCTGCAGTATAACTTCAGAGTCACTGTTTCAGCTAGAGTACAGAGCCAATAAAAATGTTTAATTACCCAATTACTGACTGCACTATACATCTTATACAGTGCTCTCAGAAGCTTTAAAAAAATATTTAATGTTTGTGGTATCTGACTAATCACAATTCACAAATTTCTTAACATGTTGATCTTCTACACAGTGACCTACAGTCTCCATTTTAATTGACACTTTTAGAAGCTTTTCACACACCTGTTAGCTGTGGTCAATGCTTAGTTGTGACATTGAGCTGGTCAAAGCTGAGGACATTTATTTTGGTGAAAGGGCCCTGGATACACACGACTGGTAGCAGACACTTGCCCCCCCGCCTCAGAAGTACTTGCATTCAGATCAAAGATTCGCATAGCTAGTTTGCCTACAATCATCGTGTTAATCAAGAAGGTAAAATGTATATTTTAGGCACAATGGTAGAGTAACTTGAAAATGCATTTAATTTTAGAAAATGCATATATATATATATATATATATATATATATATATATATATATATATATATATACATATATATATATATATACATATATATATACATATATATAATGTCTAGTATATCTAAAAAGATATAAGCACAAAAAACAATGTTTTTGGACAGAAACACAGAACCTATGCTTTGTGTCAGTGTGTGTCTAGTTTTGTGTTCCGGACTAACATGGCTATCAGATTGGACAGTGTTTGCTTGGCTCCTTTTCAGTCTTGATTTGAATGGTCTTCCTCTAATCAGTCTCTTACAGCCAGACCGCAAACACATACCTGTCCTGTATTGCGGCCTTGTGTGATCCTCCGCAGCTCTGTGCCACAGTGTTTGAACATTGTGTTTAATGATGTTAGTGTCTGTTTATTAGTCCGTCTCTGCTCTGTCTCCATAGCAGTTTTCTTTCAGCTTTGACTTGGCCAGAACTCATCTGGCAGCAGGGGCCTCCGATCAGTCAGGGCTGGTGTTCAGTCAGGGCATTCTAGTGATCAGTTTCAAAAATGGATCTCTGTCAGAGCGGATGCAGGCTAGCGGTTTAGTAAGCGATCAGCAGGTTCAGGCTGGACGTGGCCGTTGAACGTGCAGGAGGAGCGATTCAGGTCTCTGGGGTCCAGTTTAAGATCTGACAACAGCTAGCAGAGGTTTTATCGGGAGCAGAGTAGGAAACCCATCCCATTAAAACGAGTCCTAATGAAAAGAGTTGGCTAGCACAGGGCTGCTCATTCTGTAGACATAGTTAGGCTTTATCAGATTTGAAGGGAACGTTTAGGCTCAAAGAACACGTCAGACTCACAGAAGAGCCAATGTCAAGAGTACAGCCTGGCACTAAAGTCCATTCCATGGAAAATCATCTCTACGTTGTACTTACTTAATATTTATACTGGATTAATTAAAAACTTTTCAATTAATGTTTTTATTTGTTTCTGGTAATTTTTTTAGTTGTAACTTTGGTTAGTTACACAGCTGCCTTTCCAGTCACCATCTTGTAGAATGAGTTGAATGAGCAGCAGATGAGCTAAGCACAGTTGAGAATCTTTCATCCCGTTTGCTGTGGTAATGAGCTGCTTCATTTCAGGAGAGCCAGAAGCCATGGTGGCTGTGCTACTGGGCCTCTGAACACATTTCACTCTATCGCCATCATCTCCGAAGTGCTGCATTTACACCCGGATTAAAGGGTGTGTGTATGCGTGTGGTGATGGTTTGCCGGAAGAAAATGTCCCTATAAACAAAACAATGTTTTTGCCTTAAGGAAAGACCATACAGCAATAACACATGCAAAACATACATACATACATGTATGTGTGTGCGTGTGTGTGTTTGTGTGTGTCGCAGCAGTGCTCACAGTGAACATCTCCGTCACACTGCTCTCCGAAAGCCCAGAAGTCATTGTCTTTGTCCAGGTAAGGTAGTGAATCCACTTAGCCAGTCCAGAGTGCCTTAATTCAGAACGTGCTGTCTGCACTGTGGAGCGAGCGCTGTCTCGCAAGCTGGGTCAACAGCTTATGTGGAAGGGCTCAGGCAGCGGTAACAACTTTTCCTGGAAGCGGCTGGCAGACATGGCGCCCTGCCTCAGTAATGGCGAAATTATGGCAGCTCCCCGCAGAGCTTGGAGCAGCTGTGAAAGGCGGAGGGAGGCCCGCCATGGAGCTGTGGTTCGTTCGGCCTGCTCGCTTTCAGGATTGAGAGTGCTTTGTCATATCTTTCACTATTCAGGTGTTGTTTTTGTTGTTTTGTGTTGGTGTTTGTGCAGCTCGTTTTGAAAGGGGTGCTTTTAGACTTGGCAAAGCTGTTTCATAGAGAAGGCTGGAGCAAGCTGTTGTCTGTTTTGATCCTTAGCACCTTACTGATAAGGTCTCAAAGGCATAGTTGGGCTTCAGGGATAGTAAATTTAGCTAGAAGTCATCGTTATTTTCCAAACAGTGATTCACTGTTTTCATGTCAATGGATCTAGTTGATTTCACCTTTGAAGGAGAGCAGCTACAATATATGCACTCTAAGAATGCAAATCCAAATAACTACCTGAGGTTTGTTACTCCATATGGACCAGTTGCAATCACCTTTTGAGTACACATAGGAGCTGCACCAGCTTTTAGCCTTGGCAAAAAATTCAAATGTATTTGTACAATACATTGACACAAAGCAGCTTTACAAGCGAATGTATTCAGATCCCTAATGCGCAAGACAGGGGCGACAGTGGCAAGGAAAAACTTCCTAGGCTTGGTTTAGGAAGAAACCTTGGGAGGACCAAGACTCAATAGGGAACTCATCCTCCATTGGTCGGCCCAGCTAGTAGAAGTCCATATTTATAGTTCTATAGTTCTAGTTCTAATTCCAGGCCGTCACAGTCCCTCCAATGTAGATGTTGAGCTGGCAGTAATGGCACATCCGTCCATGGCATCGGCACATCCACTGGCAAGCCAGACCATCTCCTAAATGCCTGCATAGAATTGTCTTTGGTAGAAGACAGGTAGCATAAACCAGGATATAAAATACAGGTTAAGTATCTAAACATCAAATTAAACATCCATATACAGTAGAACCCCGAAACTCTACGCTAATTTGTTCTGGGAGGACCGTCGAGAAGCGATGCAGTCGACTTGCGAATCTATTTTCCCCATAAGATATAACTAAAAACGTATTAATCCATTCTCAACCATCAAGTTGAATTCCAATACTAAGTCTGTCACACGAATGCCTTTTTCATACTTATCTATGATTGCCTTTTGCAACTCTATTGTTCTTACAATTTTCCTCTTCTGCTTTTCTGCGATGTCGTTCTTGGGACCTATGATTTTTGTCTAAAACAGTACAAAAAAAAACACAAAAAAAACCCCCCAAAAATACTGCAAAAGCTTGGAGCAAAGCCTCAAAATGGTTTAAAACCCATTGAACAACGCCAAATAGCGACATGTGACCGAAGCACGAACTGTATTTTGTTTACAAAAGTCGGGTTGGATTCTGAAGTTTTGTTCAGGCTCAAAGACAAAATTTTCTCAAAATTTTGCATTGAACTCCGAATATGTCGAGTACTGAGGTGGTTGAGTTCCGGGGTTCTACTGTATATAGCACACATGCTCCCAAACTCTGGAACGCTCTCTCGCCAGACATTCGCAATATAGATTCACTCCCTCTTTTCAAAACACGACTTAAAACTCACCTGTTCAACATCGCTTACTCCCAATGACCTCTTTGTCTGTTTTTTGTTTAGGTATGTGTTGTTTTGATACTGTATGTGCTGCATGTTTTCTAATTTCTTGGAAAGTGTCCTTGGGTGTCCTGAAAGGCGCTTGAAATAAAATGTATTATTATTATTATTATGCCAGTGATTAGCATGTGGCTCCGGCAGGTGACCACAGTCATGAGTACAACTTGAGTACATGACAGGGCTGGATGACAGCATCAGCATCTCATATTACCAGAAGACTCAAAGACTGGGTGCCCCCGAGCTCCACACCTTCATATGTAGAATGTTAATTGAAGGCTTGATTAAATAGGTGAGTCTGAAGCCTAGATATAAAGATTGGTACTGTGTCAGAATCTCAAATTGGAGCTCAGTTATTCCATAACTGATGGGCTCAAATGGAGAAGCCTGGTTGCTTTCGTGCAGGATCTGTGATTGAAGGCTTTCAACCCCAGACGAGCGTAACACTCTGTGATGATTCTCCTTCTCTGTTCTGCAGTTCCAGCGTGCTCATCCTGTCCTGAGCGCTGAGGTCCATCTCCGGCACCCCTGCAGGAAGCTGCTGGCTGGTGTTGTGGCATGGCCAGTTTTCTGCACATTGCAGACTAAGTACCGAGCGTCCTGTTCCAGGACAAGCGTTGCGGCCTACCTTAGCGGCGTCCTGCTGGAGGTCCCGCCCACCCTCGGGGCTCGCGGCAGCCATTCCACGGCCCCTGCTGGCCCCCAAGGCAGGCCCATGCTGAAAGGTAAGCCTGGTGCATGTTACTTTGCTGTTTTGGTTTCTAGGAGTTGCAGGATATGGATCATGACCTGAATTGTGTGGCAGAGAACTAATGTAGTCACATGTTATTTTGTCTACCTGTGCAGACTGCCATTTGTTTTCCATGATCTTGAACATTAAAATCTGGATTATTGACAATGGCTAAAGATAGAACCACATGATTGTCTGTATTTCTCCGTGTGTAAACAGAAATGTAAACACACCCCAAACGTCTTCAAACATTTTGGCACTTGGCTTTGATTTCCCACAAAAAGGTGAAAAAGTAAATTAACTGGATTCTGTGTGCGTTTTTGTTTTTCGACTGTCCCTCCTCTACGCCATGCTGCCTTTCTCCACTTGTCGTAACCTGATCCTGTGCGTCTGGCCTTTGGCCTGCGGCCAGGTGACTTGGCATCACAAGTCCAAGCCGGGCTGGATGAATCAGTGGCCCTGGTATCTCCGGCCTCCGATGGTAATTACAGGGTTGTGTGCTGCGGGAAATGCTCGCCGGTCCCTTTCATGGACGTCGGCTGTGTGTCGGCTCTAGTGAGAACAGTGAGCTCTATAGTGATGTGCTCTGAATGACATGGCACTAAAGCACGTCTGGATTAGTGGTGCCAAGAGGAGTGAGGGTGCTCACGCTCAGTTTACATTTTTCCGCTTGTGCGATCTATCATATTCGCAATGTGAGAGGGGTTTGATTTCTGGACTGAGAGTGCAAGTCTGGCAGGACAGTTGTGGATTCTTCTTTAGTATTGACCTCACGCGGTCTCCTTAAGTACATCAAACCTGGCTGTAAAGTCGCATCCTGGTTTTTTTTTTTTTACTGTTTTGCTATCATTTCCCCAAACTGCTGGTAGTCTTCACAATCACCCTAGAAAGGTGTTTAAATCCTGCATCTCTACACAGGATTCACCCAGGACTCCGTTTATACAGACTCTTGTGTCCTTTCCTGTTTGGATTTTCTTTTTACATGAATAGAGCATTTTAGTAATGTGAAAGCTTTTTTTAAATTGTGAAAAAAAATGTGAACATACACACCATGGTTCACAGAGGTGTACACAGTGTAAAACCAGTGTTGAGAACCTCCGCACTGGGGCCAAGGTTTGTGGGATTGTTCCTAAGGGTACTAGGCCTGGGATTGGCTGCTTTAATGTGCGTTTGCACATCAATGTGATACTTAATGTGTTGATCATCAGAAAGTACCAAGCTTTAAAACTTGGAGACCAAACATGATCTGACCCAGAGCACCAGAGCAGTCTGTCTATCAGACGCATCAGAGAAGCGTTTCTTAGATTCTTTCTCGGGAGAAACCTCTTCACAAGTTTCTTGCAACTTTGCATGAAATACTCATTGTATCAACAGACATATAATCTCATTATATTATAACCAGTATTCTGTCTGAGTAGACATGTATCAGATATCCCTGTTCTTTTGTTAAGACTTCTGACACGTGCGCAAGACACCGTGCTGATGAGCGTGCGGCCCCCGGAATAGCGGCGACCCGATTGTGTCCGGTGGGCTTGGTAGTATGTTCTGAATGTGAAGCTTCTCTGCTGGGCAGCACGCTGAGTGACTTCACTGCCAGACATGATGGATCAGGTGCTGACCGCACTGCATCACAGCTTCGTGTTTCGCGCTGACACCAGGGACGGGGCGGCCTGTATTTCTGATAAGATTGATTTGTTATGGCTTGAAAACAGGCGTGAAGCGGTAAACAGAGCTAATCTTGTATTGTTATAACATAAAAACATGTTTTTGACTTCACTGTATTTGGTTCTATTTTTTGTTTGCTTTTGGCTAAGGTATACTGAAGGTGCCATAAAGCTTTCATGGACACTTCAACTTGTTCTAAACATTCATTTCCAATCAGGATACAATGGCTTTCTTGCTTCACACTTTTCTGAGTACTTTTCAGCGTTATACTGAGCCCTTGGAAGCAGCTTATGATATCTACGCTCACTCTCGTCCTCTAGCACTTATTAATACCTTATAGCTGTTTGATTATCCGAATGCCCCAGGTATGCGCGGAGCGTATTGGCTGCAGCATGGCATGCTGGGAGGTGTTCAGGAGCTTGGCCACCTCTTCTCGTTCTTGCTCTCTGTGCTGCTCTCATCGAGGAGTAAACTGACCTGCTGGGGAAGGGCAGCCAAGAAAGGGTGGGTGGGGTGTGTGTGTGTGTGTGTGTGTGTGTGTGTGTGTGTGTGTGTGTGTGTGTGTGTGTGTGTGTGTGTGTGTGTGTGTAAGAAAAAGGAGAGACTGAGCTGAGACTAACGGGGAGAGGGGGGTGGGAGGGTGTATTGGTTGAAGTGTGTGTGTGTGTGTGTGTGTGTGTGTGTGTGTGTGTGGTGGGGGGGGGGTTACACTGAGTGAGCTCTCCAGTGCGTCGGCTCACAGCACTGAGAAGCAGGGCAGCTGTGCTCGGGCTGCACTGTAAATGCGGTTAAGCGTCTCTCTCCGGAGCAGTGGCCAGACAGCCAGCAGCATGAAGCACTCCCACCCACCTGCTCACAAGCTGATCAGTAAGTCCCCCCTTTGCTTTTCCATAGTGGAGAGACAAGATGGTTATTACACTGATGTAGTTGGCTAGAAGACACCTGCACTCTTTATTAGGGTATAGTCTTGTGCTGTGGTGACTGAGATTTAACTTCCACTGCTCCTCTGGTTCATGGCAGGTCATGTTGTGAAGGCGGTTGATTTGTTTTTGTCCTTGAATCATTGTTTTCTACTGTTTTTCGTTGCCCATTTCTAGCAAGATTTCTTTCTTGATTTTAATGATTTTTTTATTCTGATTTGGGTCATTTTATGTTTGATTTGAATGTAATACATTACATGCGTCCAGCCGGGCTGTGCTGTGTATGCTACTATGCTGGTTTAGGTTACATCTGCAGTTCTGCTGTGTAATATATGCACATGTGAGGCACTGAGTAACATGAGTAGAGGAGTGGGAATCTCTCACTGTCGGGCTGAGACGGTGCTCGGACACAGTGGTGGGGGCGGGGCTTAAAATGTTCTTCATGTGGCTGATGGAGAATGACAGTGCTGCTGACGTTTCTTAGGACGGATAGAGCCATGGAGAAGTGGTAACCGTTGGCAACCATTTTATGTACAGCTGCTTATTACATTTTGCGTTCACAAGTGGTAAATGCAGCCAAGGTTGGTCCTGAAGTGATGGCAGACTCTGACACTGACATCCATGGAAATAATGCAGAGTTCAGGATGCACTCAGGTTTGGGTGTTTCTGGATGTTCAAATGTAAAAATACAATAAATCCACATTTCAGTTGTCAGAGTTGTATGTGGCTAAGATGGGTAGTCTTGGGTCACACAGTGTTTATCAGAGCAAGTGTTTATTTACTCAAAGACTAAAAGGGGGTTGGGGTAATGGGTTCGGGTTGGGGTAATGGGTTAGAGTTAGGTCATTAGTGTAATTTAATGTTTTAAAGAAAAAAGTACTTTTTTCTTTATTTTATTTTGCAGTAATGTTTATTTGCATTTTTAAAAATTGTATTATGATTTTATTTATGCATTTTGTATTATTTTTACAACCAATATTAATTGTATTTACTACTTACAGCCCAGATAGATAGTGTATAGATTTACACATACAGCATTAAGCTGATGGCCTTTTGAGTGACGCACAATGGTGCTGTGATGTTTCCATGGAATAATTCCTGATTCTAGTATTAGTGCATGGATGGCAGCACAGTACTGTACATACTAGGGTTAGGTGTTTGGTCTTAGGGTTGGAGGTTAGGGTTAGGTGTTTGGTCTTAGGGTTGGAGGTTAGGGTTAGGTGTTTGGTCTTAGGGTTGGAGGTTAGGGTTAGGTGTTGGGTCTTAGGGTTGGAGGTTAGGGTTAGGTGTTGGGTCTTAGGGTTGGGGGTTATGGTTAAGGGTTAGGTTATAATTTATTCATTTGCCCTGCCCTGGGTGATCTTTTTCCTTGGGCTCTGGGAGCTTGAGGCTGTTCCAAGGACTGCACTCTCCTGGACGGAGATCTCTGATGTTCTTCCTGGGATCTGTTGGAGCCGTTCTTCCCACCCCATTTTTCCATAGTCCCTAGTGTTCTGATTACCATGGGAACCACTGCTGCCATCACCTTCCACATCTTTTCTAGGTCTTCTTTCAGCCCATGGTATTTCTTGTTCGTGATGTTGCTATCACTTAGGATTCCTACTACTGTCTATTACTATGGCTCTTTGTTACTACGATGTCTGGTTAGTTAGCCATTACTGTTTTTCAGACCCACAGGCTCTTCATTCTCCACTAACCTTCAGGGGTTTGGGGTAATGTAACCTTCAGGGGTTTGGGGTAATGTAAGATAAGATATAAGATAGCTGTCAAATAATTAGTTATTCCAAGAGTGCAAAAACAAGAAAAATGACGATGACTGCAGGGTCAGCCAGGGTCTGGAATCAGTCTGCACCTCTTAACATATTCCAAAAGGTTCCTGTGTGTCCAAAGTGTTTTGGTGATTTTGAATCACTACAGCACAAATATCTCCATTTGGTATAATAAAAATAATCTAATTCTGATGCTCTTAAATCATGGTGCATTTGGGGATTTCCAGGTCAAAGTAAAACTTTTTTTTAGAGCAGCCTCTGAATTGAAAGAAACAAATCTTGCTACATTGTGAATTTTTAGATTTCCTAAAAACTGTATTTTCTTCAAACATTTTATTTAACCTAATTGGTGTGAGTTCATCGATTTATGTCCCTGTATATGGCTCAGGTCTTCTTCCTGTAGTGCACCTGGTGGAGATGGAGCAAAATTGTATCTACAGCTCGGTCTACAGGGAGCACATATGCTGTCGTACTAATACATATGTAGGACGTAGGCTATATAGGATATATCTAGAGAAAAGCTAGTAATTTGCACTCTGCATTGTGCTCGATCTCTGTGACTGGTGTCCACATCCCACACTTCAGTCCTGCAGGGCCACAACACACAGTGTAGCAGTTCCTGAAGGCACCTGGTCCAGCTCACGCAGTCAGGGGTTAAAACACTGAAAAGATGGAGCCTCCACCCAAGAGGGCAAAATGGGCACATAACATTAATTTAAAATGTTTATTCAGCTGCAATGTTTTTTGTTGTTGTTTTTAAATCTGCTCTTATGAATTAAATGCTTTGATGTGAAGGTTTGCTCAACTTGATTTAGTTTGAAAAATGCTTCTGTCTGAGAATTTTTTTCAAAGCCTTTCCACCACTGGGAGTCACAAAGCTCTTCTCAAACTAGGATCAGGGTTCATGTGGACTAGGGTCAGGGTTCATCTGGACTGTTTTATGGCTGAATTGTTCGTTGTGTTGCACAATTATCCTGTTGTTCTCTTCAACTGGATATTAAGTTAAAAAGTGTTATTGGGCTGCGTGTGTGTGTGTGCGCGTGCGCCATCCCACCCCCGCATCCTTAGCAACACATACATAAAGATCAGGCAGCCAGGCTGCACTGCTGCTTTATGTAGCCTAATGAAGCACATCCGTTTCCAGCCCATTTCGTTCACATCAAAAGGTGCCATGCAAGGGTGGAGTGGAGCACACTGCAGCTGCATGTGATGGCCAGCAAACACCGCGGCCATGCCCGAGATGTACATATACGACAGGCTGGCCTTCTTGGGGCACGAGCCTTGACCCTTGACCCTGTCCTGCTAAGGGCTTCTTCTGATCCTTTACACCCGATTGATTTCCTGCTCATCATGAAACCACTCCCTCCGAGCTATGAAAATGTCATTTTAGTCCCTAAGCTAGAGATGTACATTGCTCTAGCAACATATGAACCCTCTTTCAATAAACACACCATGACTCAGCGCTGAAAGGCAGGGCGAGCCGTGCCCGTGTGTCCTGTCCTCACGTGCCGTGCTGTGTGACCACCCCTCTGTGCCTGCCGCTGCACCCGAGCGGTTACAGGATGCACAAATCAAGTGAGCTTTGCATGTGTCTCTCTCTCTCCTGTTCCGGCAGTCACCATGGCGCCGCGAAGTACGGGAGGAACCTGTAGTGTAGCCGTGACGGCTGATGCTGACCAGGCGCCTCACGCAGACTATTTTTTTAAACATTTTTTCTTTGCTTCCTCATGGGGCAAAGCTCACTGAATCAGCACAGCAGCTCTCTGATCACACTGTGAGTCCCAAGGAGTTGGAGGGATGAGGGAATATGTAAATGAGTGTTTAATGAGGCATTATCATGTACAGCGGCCACTGTGAAAGCTCCATCACTGATTGGAGGATATTGTTGGAGCACATAATAAACCTAGCTAAAACTCAGCATGGTTTATGTTTATTTGCAGAGATGCTTAAACCTGTTGATCTCGCATTCTTTTCTAAACACACCAGGACAGGGAGTGACCCTGTCTGCCTATTAGAAAGTTTAAGAGTCTAAGGAGTTGGCTTTGTTACATTTGGTAGATTAAAAAGCAGAACGAAACCTCTCAATATGCATTTCCTCCTTCACTCCACGGCTTCACCTGCTCTTCCTCCTCCTCAGAACGCCAGCTGGGTGGCTCCATGGCCAGCCAAGGCTCGCTGTCCCCTGGTGTGACTGGCATTAGCAAGGAGCTGGCTGATCTGCGTCACCTGGTCCAGTTCCCAGAGGAGATAGCCAGCATCCTGACGGAGCAGGAGCAGCAGCTGTACCGCCGTGCTCTCCCCGTCGACTACCTATGCTTCCTCACGCGTGACCTGGGCAGCAGTGATTGTCCGCAGCGTCACCCATACCTGAAGGCCTCCCTGTCGGCCCCTGCCATGTCTACACATGACGCCCAGCACAACGCTGTGGAGGACTTGGTGACACGCTTCAATGAGGTGGGATTGCTCTCTTCTGACCCTTTTCAGACAAAACTCTGTTGAGGTTAAAGTAACTGTCATTTTTTAACAGAAATACTACTGATGGTAATAATAAGTTTGAGTTGAGGGGCTTCATGTAGGGCACATCTCAATCAGTGCAAGTACAGCATGTTAAAATGATAACGGGTTCAGTCATTATACAGGTGACAAGGGAGTTCAAAACTTTCAGGAAAGCACAAGCTTCTCAGAGCGTAGAGTTATAGATCTGTGGCTCTCGTAGCCTAGCTCTACACAACAGAATCTGGAAAAACAAGACATGAATTGGGACATGTTTAAAGCCACTTACTAAATGAAATGTATGAGGATGAGAGCCTGCAATGACATCTCACATTTTTCCTGTCTGTTCACATGAAGCAGTGATGTATACATGGAAGTAGCAGCTGGCATTGAGGTAAAACAGTGTAACCTTACAAGTCCAATGCACAGTTCCTACATGATGTAAACCTAGTGGCTGTGACTGCAAAGGTGGATTGCCAGAATGTTTGTTTAGTCTATACAGCCTGCTGCAATGGGAAGATATAACGGTGTGTTAACCAGCCAACTTTCAGGTATTTAGAAAATCTGATTGGATGTTGTGATTGGACAGTTACTGAGGAAACAGGAAAGAAGTGGTATATATGGCTCTGGTCTTTTGCCAGTCTTCTGTTTCTAATATCTTTGTACCACATTAATCCAAACATGCACTTCTAACACTGGAAAAAAAGGAATATATGGAAAGTGCCAGCCAGAAAATCATGTTTGTGTTTGCACTAGGTTTGATTATGCTGGTTTTTAAGGCACATGCCTTCATGTCAGCTGCCTGTGATCACAGGATCATTGCTATAAGAGTGTAAGATGCTGATGTGATTGTCAAGTGTGTTTCTGTGCATCTTTTGCCATGCCTGGCGATGCTCTTGTGAAGTTACATGTCTTGAGTGTCGAGTCTAACCAAGTCCAACTTGGCACTCATTACTTTCTTGTTTTGTACAGAGCCTTGCAATCATCTTGCCTGTAGTGCTCACATACTAATCACAACAGTGGTGCGGTTATAGCTTCTCACATCACACCTGTCAGTTATTCGTGGAGAAGTGTTCAGTGTTCTGTGTTCAGATTGGGAAAGTGATTTCACCATTTGTGGCACAGTAGAAATCTTAAGTGGACTCTTAAGTATGTTGGATGGCTTTTATAAGACTTTTTTGCTCATTGTTCAGGGACTCGTGGTGTTTAGTTGCCATCAGCGTTTATTTACTACTTAAGAGGGTAGCAAGTCCTCGTGTGCTCAGCTGTGTGCATTCAGGCAGCCAGATCCCTTTGAAGTCCTATAACCTGTATAGTGTCTCTAAAGTGGTCTCTTGGGTAAGCCATGCTAGTTGTTCTCTGGCAATTCATGAAAGCTGTGGGTTGAGCAGAGGAAGGCTGCAACAATGTTAGTTCATCCAGTCCTGGTCCCTCACATTCAATGTTCCCCAGCACACAAGGCCCCAGCGGAACTGTTCATGGAACCAACTTTACTGATAGTCATTATCATGCAGTGAGTGATATCAGGGGTATTTCATTAAATCGCAGTGTTAATAGTGATGAGTATTGGGCTACAGTAGCTGCTATTAAATTCATGTGTTCCAGATTGCTTCAAGTAAAAACCCCCAGCACTTTCAGAAGGATGTAGCGATCCTGCAGGCGTGTGTGCGCGACGGCCCACTGTGTAACTAATCACATTTTAACATAGAAACTATTTCTTGGACAAGGCAATCAAGCATGCCAACAGAAGTCAAGTGAAAACCTTGAGTTATAATTATAATCTTGTTTTCCCAAAACTACTGTGATTCTTTTATTTGATCACTACTGTGATTCCATTGCTAAAATGCACATACAAGAGATTCAATGTAATCTTTTGTTGGCTGTGACTGAAACTAATTGCAAAGTACAAAGTGGACCAATTATTTGAGAGACAGCATACCAGATTAGCCATTACAACAGCAAGACTAGGACCTAGGGAATTTTCACCTCGCTGATACAGAAGATCACTAAAATGTTGCTCCCATCGGAGATTTCAGAAGGTTGTGTGTCATACTTTTGAGATTACATGCTATGTGGTAAAATGCTGGTAAAATTGTTTTGGAAGGGGAGGTGTGGTGTGTTTGGGAGGGGAGGTGTGGGATGTTTGGGAGGGGAGGTGTGGGATGTTTGGGAGGGGAGGTGTGGGATGTTGAGGGGAGGTGTGGGATGTTGAGGGGAGGTGTGGGGTGTTGAGGGGAGGTGTGGGGTGTTGGGGAGGGGAGGTGTGGGGTGTTGAGGGGGGGAGGTGTGGGGTGTTGGGGAGGGGAGGTGTGGGGTGTTGAGGGGGGGAGGTGTGGGGTGTTGAGGGGGGGAGGTGTGGGGTGTTGAGGGGGGGAGGTGTGGGGTGTTGGGGAGGTGTGGGGTGTTGGGGAGGGGAGGTTTTGGGTGTGTCAGAGCCACTTCACATTTACTATGATTTAGTAGGAAGTATTTCCATCACCATATAGCATTGGAACTCATCTCCACTTGGAATTTACACAAATCAAAGTGGCCACAGCTCCCTCCGCCTAGCTCATGTTTTCCTTGGTAAACTGGTATTCTCATTCACTTCTGAGCTGAGATTTCCTAAACTGCAGTCTGCTTTTCCTTTAATTATTGATTGTTGTAATAGAAGCTGTATGTTTTATATTGTTGTTTGTTGTTTTGAAGGTGAGTTCCTGGGTGACGTGGCTTATCCTGACTGCAGGCTCTATGGAGGAGAAGAGAGAGGTTTTCTCACACCTGGTACACATCGCTAAGTGCTGCTGGAACACGGGCAACTACAACGCGGTGATGGAGTTCTTGGCAGGTCTCAGGTAGGGCTTAATATTGCTTGGGTAAAAATCTGGATTGTGGTTTTCTTAGCAAATTGAGGTACATTCCTTGGGTTCTTGGAAAGGCAAACGTCTATATCTGTATCTAATGGGGTTAACATGCAGAGGTAAAAGGTTTAGCGCTCAATTCTTCTGTAGATCTACTAAAGTGTTGAAGATGTGGCAGTTCATGGATCAGGCGGACATTGACACCATGAGAGGCCTGAAGGACGCGATGGCACAGCATGAGTCCTCGACTGAGTACAGGAAGGTGGTGAGGCGTGCTCTGAACATCCCTGGCTGCCGAGTGGTGCCCTTCTGCGGAGTGTTTCTCAAGGAGCTCGGTGAAGCTCTCGATGGAGCTGCCAGCTTGATTGGACTGCGTCCTCCTTTAGATTCTCGAGAAGACTCCGTTGAGGTTAGAGCTGGACACTCGTGTCTCATTAATGACCGTTAAAGGAAATGTCATCTTTGTGGCTGAAATTAAAGGTTGAGTGGGCTTTAAGTGTTGTAACGGTGTGCCTAATTTTGTTGTAACTGCCTGTGTTTTTTTACCTTCCTCATTTCATTGATTTTTACAGTTTCTCAAAAAGTCTCTCAGATTGATTTAACTGGGGAAACATGCACTTGGCTGTGCTAATGGGAGCCTGATTATCCTTCAGTGTGGCCAGGCCTTGACAACCAAATAAAAGATAATCAGATTTATATGGTGAGTTATATTCACATCGAGGCCTTTGTAAAGTTCTGTTCTCTCTGTATCACCCAGTTTGTGGCCGACTACAGTGGACAACAGCATTTCCTGCACAGAGTTGGTGCTGAAGGGCTGCACAGCCCGGAGAAGGAGGCCACCGTCAGCAGCATCCTGCAGACCATCCGTAGCTGCAACCGTAGCCTGGAGGCTGAGGAGCCTGAGGAACCTGAGGAGCAGCCCCGCGAGCCCAGCACTGCCTGCAAGGACTTCCTCAAAGACAAGAGCACTCACCCGTGAGTCACCTCTTGCTCCCTTACACTAGTACACGCCAGGTCGTGAAGGTCAGTGCTTTCCCAGTGAACTTTTGCTGCAGTAGAAGGACTTGTATGCTCACATTCAATATGTGCTTCCGTTCCATGTAGTTTACTGTGTCTCTGGGTGATTGGAGCAGTTTCATTTACTGTGTTCAGCTGTTCAGCAATATAACATGGCATCTGTATAGCTGTATTTCAGTTGGTTTATGAAGACATCAGAAGATTTTTTTAGGAATGGTTACTATGAAAATAACATGGAGGGTGTGTATGTACTGAAAATATAATGTGTGGAACTGGACTGGAATTGTGGAGTGATGTTATGTGTAAAGTCCTTTTGTTGATGTATATAGCAAGGATTACTGAAGGTTTGACATTACCTAAAGAACCCAGTGGAAGGCCATGTTTCATATCCAGTAAATCTTTGTCCCCTAAAGCTTCTGGTTTTGTGATATTTTTAAATGAACCAGAATGACCAATATGAAATTGGCATTGTAGTACATCTTGTTTTGTTTTTTTCTTTAAAAGCAAACAAACTAAAGTGTAAGAAATGGATTTGTATGTACTAAGTACTACAATTCCCTATAAAGTAATTTAAATATTTTTTCCTGAGTGTGTTTTTTTATTCAGAGTGTTATTATTTATCAATTGGTACTGCTTGTTCTCAGAGCTGGTGTTTATGTGCTTTTGGGAGGAAGTTTGTACTGGTTATTAATGTGGTGTCAGAATGGGACTGCCTGGGTTTTGTCCTTGCTTGTGTTGTGGTCTGGTCCCAGATGTGTTAATCTCAGGAGAGGGTTTTAATCTTCAAGTGGGACCTGAATCCTGCTCTTCTCTAGGGCAGGGTATCTGTTGGAAACTCTTCCTGACATATCTGTCTCTGTTATCTTTTTCCCCCTGAACAGTTTAGTCTGAAATGCTGACAAAAACAATGGCAGCATGGTGGATGTGTTGGTTGGAGTTTTACTTCAGTTCATTATAATTATACATGTACACAAACATGCAGTATAACACAACTATGTAAGATAAACATGTTTCAGCAGAGGCCTGTGAGCTTCTGCCATTTGGGAAAGCCATTTCTTCGCCTGTCCTCTTCCTCCTTCTGTGTTGCTCCGTTCTTTCCGCCATTAAGGAAAACCACAGGCTACATTTTATCAGTTGCTTGTCTTGTACGTGTTTCAGAGGTCTTCTGTGAGGTGTTATTTAGTACTCTCTTAAAACACATTACAGCTTAAATAACTGCAAATGCACGGTGCACTGCTAATATTCACCATATTACAAGAACCGCATACGAGTACACTAAATGTGACGTGCTGTTGTTTTTCCATGCATAAGAGTATTTTGAGTTTGAAAAGACTTGTGAGGTCAAGTAAGTCTTTCTTTTTTAATTGTTTTAGTAGTTTTCTCTTGATTCACATTATTTTACTCTTGCCTGTAGATTTCTTGTTGGGGACCTGTCTGACCCTGAGGGGGATGTGGGAGAGCAGGCCCAGCAGGTGGACATACAGAGCTCAGAGGAGCCGCATGGCGCTTTTAGCCACGGCACAGAGCTCGTGCCCTGGTATGTGCTCTCACTGCCTGCCGACATCCACCAGTTCCTCCTGCAGGGGGCCACCGTCATCCACTACGACCAGGAAAGCCACCTCACCGCCCGCTGCCTTCTTCGTCTGCACCCTGACAACTGCACCCTGACGTGGGCCAAACCTCCGAGCAGCTGCCCCCCAGGCAGTGGGCATAGGGGCTACCTGCCAGAGCCCCTGCCCCAAGGCCAGGCCATCTCGTGTGGCCTGGCTGAGGGCCTTCTCGACCTCGGAGCTGTGAAGGCCGTGTTCATGGGCCACCCGGCCGTGGATGTCCACTTTGTGTGCCTGCAGCATAAGCTGTGCAACATGACTGCGGAAGAGAATGGTGTGACACTCCTCTATGGTTTGCACACCACTGACAACAGACTGCTGCACTTTGTGGCACCCAAGCACACAGCTGGTGTGCTGTATGGGGGCTTGCAGGAGCTTCTAAGTGCACTCAGGAAGATCAAGAAATTCCCGGACCAAAGGTTACAGTGGCTGCGCAGGCAATACGTCAGTCTGTACCAGGTACATCCCAGACATGATTTCAGAGAGCCCTGCTCATTGGATCGAAGTAGGAAGTAGTTAAGTTGCCAATATCGCCAGTTGTGATTTACACCCCAACCGAAATTTGTCCTCTGCATTTACCCATCTGTACAGTGAGAAGACATGCACGCGCATACACACACATACACACTAGTGATCATTAGGGGGCTGTGGTACACACGTGCCCAGAGCAGTGGGCAGCCCTAGCTCCAGAACCCAGGGAGCAGTTGGGATTAAGGGCCTTGCTCAAGGGCACTTCAGGCATGGCCTTGGGCCTGGGAATCGAACTCACGACCCTCCAGTCGTAAGACCGATTTCCTAACCACTAGTTCTTAAACACTTTTAAATACTTATATAATTTTCTTCCATGCTTGATTGATTTATTTATTGAAAATAGTGTCTGAATATGGGTGCCAGTGCTCTTTCAGACATTTCGTCTTCATGAAGTAATGAATAAAAGCTATCGTAGAGATATGGAAAAACAGGCCCCCACTAACTCTCTCTCCCTGTCGTGTGCTTTTGGAGAAGTGCCCCTTTCACCGTGCAGAGCATTTTGTAGACCACATAAATTACAAATTTGTGGGTTTTCCTTTCATGAAAATTCCAGATTCAGATGATCCAAGAAGCAGTTCATTAATGGATTCACATTCTGCTAGAACATGGATAAAACAAGAACGTGCAATATGTAGGGTCCCCATGATGCTTGGTTTCAGAATATCACACAAATTATTTTTGTACTCCCTTGTTTACTTTGGCATCCTTTGGTCCAAAGTTTCATTTGGCCTGACTTTACAATCATCTCATTCACCAGGAGGATGGCAGGTTTGAAGGCCCAACGCTAGCTCAGGCTATCCAGCTTTTTGGAGGTCGGCGCTGGAACACGGGCACTGGTGGCCCAGGCTCTGCCAGCAAGAGTGCAGACAAGAGTGCTGCTCTGAAAAGCAGCCCACTTGGTATGAGCTCCAACACCAAGAAGAAGAAGAAAGCCCTGGTCAGGGTGAGCTGCCATGCCACACACCTCAGTGAGGCCAACAAATGTATTCAGTTTATAGTCCAAATAAGTGGCTACAATCTCTTCTTCTTGTAGGGGGACAGCGGGGATGGAACTGACGACGAAATGATTTCACGAAAGGCCAAAAGTTGCAGGGAGTCTCTGGGCAGGAGGCCATCAGATCCTTTAGATGGGGTGGAGTTGGAAGAGAATGGTGAGGCTGTCTGTTCTGTCAGTGTTCCTCATTTTAAATGGATCACTATTGGAACCAGAGTTCTTTCTGGCCTATAGTTTTCAGTATAAAAGTATGTGTATGAAAATATGGGACTCTGTATGCCTGTAGAAGACTGCAGTCTATTCAGCACATCGGGACCTTTCTCCTTATCCAAAGCCCACTCTGCTGGAACATCATCTTCCTCCTCTTCGCCGTGCTCCTTCACTACAAACATGTCCGTCCCCAACAGGCCTCACTCCTCTCCAGTCCTCCCTTGCAGCTCTAAAGGCCAACCTGGGTAAGACATTAACAAACACGCTTAGATGTGGACAAGGACAAAACGCATACAGTATAAGGCATACCCATCATACACCTTTGCTGAGTTTCTTTTGGGCATCCATTGTGTTCAGTGCGAGTTTCTTTGTTCTCAGGGTGTGGAGCAGCAGAAGTTGGCACGGTCGAGGAAGAGGCTGCTTCCACGGTTTTCAGAACCTCATGATCTCAGACAGCACCATGAGCTTCATCGAGTTTGTGGAGCTCTTCAAGTCATTCAGGTGCATCTCCTGATCTCACGATGTCCATAGTTGTAGCTAACCAATTGGTTGCACAAGCATGACGGTTGTTAATTCTGTGTGATGTGCAGCATCCGCAGTCGGAAGGACTTGAAGGAGCTGTTTGACACCTACGCTGTGCCCTGCAGCCGATCAGGCCCTGACTCCGTGCCCCTGTACACTACTCTGAGAATCGACGACAAGGTGACAGGACTGCAACCTGACCTAGGTGTGTGATTCATGCTATATATCACTGTGGGAGCCACAGACAGTACAGGATGAACAGGTCACATTGAATTTGAAAGTGATCCCTGTCCCCTTCAGACCTACTGACCCGGAATGGTTCCGACATGGGTCTGTTCATCCGCACCCGTCAGCAGATGTCCGACAACCAGAAGCAGATTTCTGATGCCATTGCTGCTGCCAGCATTGTGAGCAATGGCACAGGTGTAGAGAATGCCTCCCTGGGTGTGCTAGGCCTCGGCATCCTTCAGCTAAATGACTTCTTGGTCAATTGCCAAGGAGAACACCGCACCTATGATGAGATCCTGAGCATTATACAGGTACACCCAAGGACTCCATTTCCCAACAACAACACTCATAAGCTCATACATGCAAAATAAATGAAACCAGTATTCTGTCTAAAAACAGTATTATCATACCTTATTGTACTCTTAGCAATAAGGTGCAATGAATGAGAGGATGAATTACTGTTGCATCAGGATATGGTTTAAAAAAAAAAAAAACTTTATATAAACTGCATAGACACTTGGCCATATAACTTGGACGTAGACCTGGTGGATATCAGACAAGTTACTGCAGAAGCTCTTGATGTAGGACCTTCATATCTACATAGCAGTTCTTTCTCTTTGCCAAGAATATCAGTTGCACATCAGTTGATTGGCAGCTGGACTGGCAGTTTTCCGGTCATCTCTCACTGCCTCATAAATCATTGTGGAACATCTAAAGAAATACTGATCCAGTGCTGATGTAATTCCAAGTTCAATTTATTTACATTTTATTGTAGAAATTTGAGCCTTCTTCAAGCATGCGCCAAATGGGTTGGATGTCCTTTGAAGGATTTGCCAGGTTTGGTACATGTTCTCTAGCACATCTGAAAATGTAATACACATAACTGATGACTCATTCACACACTCTTGACAGGCAATGCCCCACTCCAAGATTTACAAAAGTGTCTTGGTGGTACAGATTACTGAATCAAATTACAGAAATAATTAAATTGTGCCTTTTGGAAAAACTCTGTTTGAGCAAACAATTTGTTTCTAAGGTTCCTGATGGATAAGGACAACTTTGCCTCCAGTAATGAAGAGTCTCAAGTAAATATGGATGAGCTGCAGTATCCACTGTCCTACTACTACATAGAATCCTCACACAACACGTACCTGACCGGGCACCAGCTGAAAGGAGAGTCCTCGGTGGAGCTCTACAGTCAGGTAGGAGCTGCTCAGGTCAGGTCAGGTCTGCTCCACACTCAAGCGGAGTTAGCGTGGGTGGTGCTTTATATTCACTTTTTAAGAATTTGGAAGACGTGCTTATCCAGAGTGACATGCACTGAATTCATCAGTCATCAGCATGTGTATACCACTGAGCCCTTGTTGGCAGCTTGGTCTTCCTGCTCTACTGGGTGAGCTCCCAGTTGTGTCGTGGTTGTATGCACGGGTGAGATAATTGCTTCTTCTTTGCAGGTGCTTTTGCAGGGTTGTAGGAGCGTCGAGTTGGATTGCTGGGATGGGGATGATGGCACACCTGTTATCTACCATGGACACACGCTCACTACCAAAATCCCCTTCAAGGTCTGTCCTGGGGAAAGGCTTTCTTAAGTCTGGGAAGACCTTTGCTTTTTTGTATGCCATCTTTTTGACTAATCTCTCTCTACTTCCAAAGGATGTGGTAGAGGCAATCAATCGCACTGCGTTTGTGAACTCCGACATGCCTGTGATCTTGTCCATTGAAAACCATTGTTCTCTACCTCAGCAGCGCAAAATGGCAGAAATTTTCAAGGTGTGTCTTCTTGTTCTGGTTGTACCCCTTGCTTTCCTTGGAATGCTTCAGTATTTTTATTTTTAAAGCTAAGATAAGGCCTATCTGGGATCTGAAAATTCTTCTGGAATGACCTCATGTACTCACTCTGGCTTGAAGGCGGTGTTCGGAGACAAGCTGGTGACCAAGTTCCTCTTTGAGAGCGATTTCTCGGACGAGCCGCTGCTCCCCTCACCTCTGCAGCTCAGGGGGAAGATCCTCCTCAAAAACAAGAAGCTGAAGGCCCATCAGGCCCCTGTGGACATCCTTAAACAAAAGGTGATGGTTTTGTGTGGCCTTTGAGCATATGCACTACTACCCAGCATGCATTTCCTGTGTTTATACCAATGTTATACCAATTATACTAATTATAGTAATTGTTCATATGATAAATAATCAACATGTGTTTTTTATTGGTCCATGAACACATGCTGAACTAGTACTGCAAATACAACCTCATTATAGTAAAATATAACTTCCAGAATTAATGGTGAGGTCAAGAATTTAGAGTGTCACTAAAATCATATGGAAAGTCTGTTTTTTTATTTTAGAGGTTAGAGGAATTTTGGAAATATTCTCCATGGACAGTGACTGTGATTATATAGTAAATGTGCTATCCAATGACTTCTCATGGGACTTTAGAGTATGGTTGTCTAATGTCAGTCTCAAAGGTGTCAAAAGTACCGGTATTCACATTCATTACTCAGGTAGAAGTATAGACACTAAAGTTTAAAACTACTTAATACCATTAAGGACAAAACGTACGCCGCATAACAGGACTTATAGTGCGCTACTGGCCTATAGTGCGTTATGGATATAAAATTATATTAAAATGTTAATGTTGAAAAATTAGTGGTAGGCTCCCTGTTTCAACCTCATATATGCTCATTAAAATGAATGCGTTTTTGTACAATTCCAATTTATTAAAACCATATTGTCATGGTGGCGAGGTGGGGGGAAGCTGAGAATAGTGCATGACATAAAACATTAATATGACATTAATATATACATAGATGACAAGACAAATGATAATTCAAAAACCTTCAACAGGGGGGGGGTTAGGGTTAGGATTTTGATATACAGTACAAGGGTTGGCTGGTTTTCCTGGCTACCAGCCTCCTCGCTGGGGCTTAGTTGGAAAATTTCACTTGAGTGCTCAAGTCTCTGCCATGAACATCTTCATACTAAGCTGCACATGTCTGTTATGTCATTGCTGGAGTGACATGTGCAATGGATTGCACACAAACCAATAGGGTGTCTGAATGGTATGTTTACTTACTCATCCCACCACAATCAAATCCACTCTATCCAGATGGCGCGATTTATCTGGATAGTATTTTTTGTTGAACGACGACAAACCAGATTTCAAAATAAGCCGAAATGAAATAGGAGTAATGAAGGTATTTCTATAATGTAAGGAGTAGAAGTAAAAAGTCATCTGAAAAATAATTATTCCAGATAACCACATTGATACTATACCAGGTAGTTACTATAGATAATGTAAGTAAGGTAATGAAGTATTTGTACCTCGTTACTACGGTCACATCCGTTCAGAGGTCCTGATAGGATACATGTAGCAGAAAGGGTGGTGGGTACTGTTGGGTCTTATTTCCTCCTGCTTTGATTTCCTAGGCTCTCCAGTTAGCACACATGCAAGCCCAGGCTAACAATGGTACACCTGCTGCTGGTTCACTTGGCAACAATGATGAGGAAGAGGAGGAGGAAGATGAATATGACTATGACTATGAGTCACTTTCTGATGGTGAGCACACTTTACACCGTATGTCACAGAGATGTAAATAATGGTAAATAAATGGTATTTGCAGCTGTTTTTGTTTTCCTAGCCATTTTTTAAAGTTAAGATGGAACAGAATAGATCATAGCACAGAGTCTTGTTGTTGCATGCCTGCTTGACTTAATTATCCTCCTCCCCTTCATTACTTGTCTTCCTTCTCTTCTTTTTTTTTCATCTCCTTCCTATCATAGCTGATGTCTTCAATGCTTCCACTGCCTCTTATTGCCAGGAAGGTAAATCCTGTGTAAACCCAGTGTGTATGTGTGTGTGTGCGCGAATGCATGTGCATACATCTGCGTATGCGCGTGCTCATGTGTGTGCTGCCCGGTATTTCCAGATGCTGGGAGCTTGTGCGGTGTGCTTGCTGGAGTGTGTTTGCTCAGTGTTTGGCCAAAGTCCTAATGGCAATATTCATGCAGGTGAAGATGGGGGTGACTGGGGTTGGACCTGCAGAAAACACGCTACCCGTCGCTTTTGCTTTGCAGCTACAATAGTGTTATAAGTACAAAAATGGTAGTGTTATGTGTAAATGTTCTGCGTGACCCCCACGCCTCCCCTCTGTCCACAGAGTTTGGAAAATGACGTGACCTTGCTAGCGGCACTGGCTCGTCAGAAAAAAAAAAAAAAAAAAAAAAAAACAAAGCCATCTGGTTTCTCAGGCCCTGCGTGCTCCTGTGCTGAAGAAGAGAAGGAATCTTTCCCTTCCCTCTAGCCATTCCCATCCTGCTGACACCAGGGACAGACAGAATCCAGCATGTAGTCACATCATGACGAGATAGAGAGCTTTCAATGTAATGTGTTCAGTTGGGTGATTGCAAGGAACATACCATTCGTGGTGGTGAAAACTTGCTTTTCTCATTTTAACTCCTTCTGAGTTGCAAGCGCTGTGTTTGCTAATTTGTTCTTCTTCCCAAGTTAGGCATGAATGCGGTTGGAGTTTGTGCTTTTCCCGTCTGCCCAAATTTTTGTGTGCGTGTTTGACTTTATCTGAGCTTGTTCTTTCTTAATCTAAAGACAATATCCTGGATGACAAACCAGAGGGGAAGTCGATGAGCGAGAAACTTCAGTACGAGTCCAATGATGAGATGCCAAAGAGGTTTAAGAAGGCTGGGAGTAAAGGCAAGGTGAGCATGCCCAGAGTCAGCACCTAGCATGACGTCAACACGCATATCACCACAGAGAGTAGCACGACATCAACATGTATATCTCCACAGAGAGTAGCACGACATCAACATGTATATCTCCACAGAGAGTAGCAAGACATCGACACGCATATCACCACAGAGAGTAGCACGACATCAACATGTATATCTCCACAGAGAGTAGCAAGACATCGACACGCATATCACCACAGAGAGTAGCACGACATCAACATGTATATCTCCACAGAGAGTAGCAAGACATCGACACGCATATCACCACAGAGAGTAGCACCTAGCATGACGTCAACACGCATATCACCACAGAGAGTAGCACCTAGCATGACGTCAACACGCATATCACCACAGAGAGTAGCACGACATCGACACGCGCGCAGTCAGCACTTACCATGACACTGTCACACATGACATCACCACATGCACAGAGAGATTTGCATGTTGAATTGCTGCTTGCATTTACTCATGCAGATGTTTGACATGGAGCTCGGAGAGGAGTTCTACCTGCCCCAGAATGAGAAGGAGAGCAGACAGATTGCCCAGGAGCTGTCTGACCTGGTCATCTACTGCCAGGCTGTCAAATTCCCAGGTGGGACGCAGCCTTGTCAGATCATACATTTCTGAACCATTGGATGTTAGTTTCCTGCTGTGACTGATTAAAAACACATTCAAAACACAATAAAAAATATAAATTGGTCATGTGTTTGGAGCACTTCAGTTTATCAAAGTATCCCAAATTCCCTAAAAGCCTAAAAAACTACTGAGTTGTAGTACTCACTAGCATTTTGCAGTCTATATCAATATAGTGCAACACGTACAACACCCCAGTGGGCAGCCTACAGTTCAGAAAGGCTGAAGGGCCTACAGGTCTGTTACTTTGTGATCATTTCAGCAAATGCTGAAAGAGCATGTTAGACGTGAGATGGTGGAGACGGTCATGGTGGTAAATTAGAATCATGTGCAGGATACGAATGGAAACATCAGTCCCGTGGGCACAAACTGAACAAACAACATCAAACTAGTGAGGGCAGGAGGAGACCATGCCCTGTATCCTTATGTTGCACCTCCCCTCCCCTGTGTGTGTGTGTGTGTGTGTGTGTGTGTGTGTGTGTGTGTGTGTGTGTGTGTGTGTGTGTGTGTGTGTGTGTGTGTGTGTGTGTGTGTGTGTGTGTGTGTGTGTGTGTGTGTGTGTGTGTGTGTGTGGGAACCAGGCCTCTCCACTCTCTCCCCGTCTGGCTCTGGAAGAGGAAAGGACCGAAAGAGTCGGAAGTCTATCTTTGGCAATGCTCCCATTCGTGGGAGCCCCGGGGAGGCGGTGACACTGGTCCGAGGCTCGGGGAAAGGTACCGCCACCGGGGCTGTGCTGCTGAGCTGCACACGGGTCACCCAGGAAACAGAACACCCACTTAGAGTGCCCATGGGAGCAACACGCTTAACTTTCCACCCTTTTAAGCCCCCCCAAAAAACACATAAAAATGCCTCCGTGTGGAGCAGCAGTCCACTAAGTGGCATTTGGCATAAGCAAACGTGCAGGCAGGAATTTAAATGCTGTCTGTACATCTGGGTACACGAGTGTCCACTTTGAGCGCTTCAGTGACTCCGAAACTGGGAGGATGCTGGAGAACTTGGCCTCTTGGGCCTTTTGATGCCAGTGTGTCTCCCAGGCCAAGGGTCAATGTTCTTGTAAACTGTGATTCATAGTTTTAACATGCTGACAGCCTACAGCTTACTGGAATGTTTATATGTTAAATACTAGGCAACTAAGCTATCTTTAGGGAATGTACTGTCCAGAATCCTGTTCATATTAACTTACCAAATAGTGGATGTGTTTTGGTTTTGTTTATTTATAGTTTCCATGGGTTTCACTTTGAGGGTTTTTCTGCCATCGTAGCCTCGCTGCTCCGTATGGGATCTGGTACTTGCGTTGGCTCTCACGCCTGCCTGTGAATTGCCCCCTTGCCCCCCTGTGCTGTTGCCTCCTCCTCATGCCGCTGTTTGTGCCCCATTGCAGCCTCAGTGGAGGGGCCGCGGGCGAGCGTGGACGAGCAAACGGGTTTGGCACCCTCTCTCAGCGCCATCATCCGCACGCCCAAGTGCTACCACATCTCCTCTGTCAACGAGAACGCAGCCAAGCGCCTTTGTCGCCGCTACTCGGGCAAACTGATGGAGCACACGACGGGGCAGCTGCTGCGCACGTACCCTGCAGCTACACGCATCGACTCCGCCAACCCCAACCCCCTCATCTTTTGGATGCACGGCATCCAGCTGGTCGCCCTGAACTACCAGACGGACGGTGAGCAGGCCTCGTCTTCCCCTCCGACGCACTATGCTATTGGGCCTCTCAAAAACATGACGGGGCACGACTCTGCTTGGTGCAGTACGGGTTCAGTGATTAGAAATGTGGTGATTAGGTTGCATTTGGTTACAGTTAAATGGGACTTCAGCCATATGTAACACGCTGTTTGAATGAATGATTGAAACGATTTCCAGTGGTGGACGTTTGCAGATGGAGAATAGCTGTGGTGTGGTGTGGTGTGGTGTGGTGTGGTGTGTGTGTGTGTGTGTGTGTGTGTGTGTGTGTGTGTGTGTAGTGATATGTGAAAAGGTGGGTGGTCAAGTTAGATCCTGAGTGTGTATTCTGTCTGCATGTCTCTCTGCAGACCTGCCTATGTACCTGAACTCAGCTCTGTTCGAGGCCAATGGACATTGTGGTTTCATCCTGAAACCTCCAGTGCTGTGGGACCGCACCTGCCCCCTATACCAGCACTTCAGCCCACTGGAGAGAGACCTGGAGCACATGACCCCTACTCACTACTCACTCACCGTAAGAACACACACACACACACACACACCTTTGTACCCCTTCCTGTTGGTCATAACCCCTCACTTATGTGCTCCTGCAGGGTTTGCAGTGATCATATTTCAAAAACCTTTTGAAAAAAATAAACAGTAAGTAATGCAGAGAATAAATGTTATGTTATAACAAAAAATAAATGTTAAAGATGAATAGGTCTGATGGGTGTCTAATATGTAAACATCGTTGGGAACACATTATTCTGGCAATAATATGTAAACATTCAGGAGTTGTGCTCTATGCAGGCAGAAGCTCTGAGTCAGCCAAAGGCCGAGTTACAATTTCAGTAATTTCAAGGGTTTGTTTAGCTACTGTTTAAGCTAATGGCATGAGTGTTAACAGTCTGCTGCTTTCATTAATAAACAAATTACTCAAGGGAAAAATACATAATTGCAAATTGCAGATCATGTTATTGAGTAAAGTAGAGATGAGTGGCACAGGGAGGGCTCGGCACAGAGAGCTGAGCACAGATGGTGCTGAGAATTCCACCTCTTGCTCCAAACTTTCACCATGATTTTATTTGCCTTGCTCCACACGTCACCAGCATCACACCTGTTTTGTCCAGCCCCGCTGAGCCAGCCCTGCCCTCTTCCCTTTCTGGAAGGTGGTGTCTGGACAGAACGTGTGTCCGGGCAACAGCAGCGGCAGTCCTTGTGTGGAGGTGGAGGTGCTGGGCCTGCCAGCAGACGCCTGCCACTACCGCACCAAGCCCATCCACCGCAACACGCTCAACCCCATGTGGAACGAACGCTTTTCCTTCTCCACCTACTTTGAGGACCTGGCCTTTCTGCGGCTGGCGGTAGTGGAGAACAACAGCTCCCAGGTGACCGCACAGAGGATCCTGCCGCTCAAGGCCCTCAAACCCGGTCAGTAGGCTCCCTCTAACACAACTGTCCTTCCAGTGGTCGGAAAGTCTGGGAAAAGCACTGAAATTCCAACCTGAATCTGGCAATCTTCCTATTGCACATTTAATTTAACATTTAAATGTTAACACATTTAACTTTTCTCTCTTTTGATGGTGCAGTTAAAGACATTTACAAATAGCAAAAAAAATTAATATTGAAAATCTGAAGTCTTCAAAAAGTCATTTATTCATTTAAACAAATTCCTTTAAGAAGGAAAGGAGAAAAACGCTAATATAAGCGCACTGGTTCATAATGGTCACGTGTCTTTAAGTAGGAATACTCATCTGGAGACAGCTTGTAACCGCTCATGTCCTTGGTCTCTGGACTGGGACAGATGTGACCCCTGATACTTTGTGGTTGCTGGAGATATTGTTCATTGACAGAACAGAGGATCAACAAATGTGGCCTTTGTTCTTGAACAAATGTAAACTACATATTTTACCACTGCACTTTAAATGGTGATTATAGTGATGATGACTATTACGGAAGCCAGAGAGCCTGAATGCATGATGTGTGGTGCCGCCTCATACAAGCCTGAGTGCTGGCATGATGATGATAAAAAAAATGATGATGGACGTTTGGGTTAATATGGCTTCTACCTGTGCTCGTTTCTTTAGGCTATAGACACTTGCAGCTGAGGAATCTGCACAATGAGCCCCTGGAGGTGTCCAGCCTGTTTGTGTTCAGCCGCAGGGTGGAGGAGAGCTCGGGCGCGGGGCCCCAACCTGCCGCCGTGGTCAGACTCTTAGGAATCGTGCAGACACTATCAAAGCAGGAGTACTATGGCCTGGCTAGTGTAACAACACCTTGTTTTACAGGCATAATTCTTGAAATAGTTTTCAGTCATTTTGTATATTACTGCATTACATGAGTAGGCACTGGAGTGCAGTGATACACATCCAGCTACAGGCTGAACTCTTACAAAAACATGTTGGGAATAGTTCTGATGTTTTCACAGCTTAAGAATGTGATGCATCCCAAAATCCCCATCATTCCATCCCAGTGTAAACAGGAAATCCTACAGACCTGCACAGCGCAAACACGCGACAACTGTTGCTCATGCTTCCCATACATCCTGCAGGCTTTTTGTTTATCGCACGTTTTTCTGCTTTCATTTTACAACCCATGAAACATGAATGATAAAGTTGTGTACTTAATGTTTGATAGATAATGTTTCCACGTATCTGTGGCTTTCGCAGCTGTTCAGCTCCGAGGAGAGACGGGCGCTGCAGCAGCACAGGCTGACGGTCCACGGGGCACCAGGCCCCGAGCCCTTTACCACCCTCAGTGTGGGCGAACACACCACAGCCAAGCAGCTCCTGGACATGGTGGGTTTCAAGTCCACACACACACACACACACACACACACACACACACACACACACACACACACACAGGCTTTGGCAGGTGCTGCATGGTGAAAGATGATGGTGCCAGAGAGTGAATGCGTGGTGTGCAGTGCCGTCATGTCTGTGACCCCAAATGTTGGTGCGACAACAGGCAGGTTTATGACTCTGAGGGTCTGGTTCGAGACACTCTGGAGGCACTGGTTTGGAGACACCGTCATGACCAGATGAGTCACACTGTGCACTAATGTTGGCCAGACCTGATGCTCACACACTCACACAGTTGCTCACACACTTGTGTATTCCTCAGCCTGTAAACACATAGTTTTCTTGTCCTCGCCAGTTGGTTCTAGATGCCTCTGCTGACTACTTCCTGATGGAGGAGAAGATACTCCTGTCAAAAGAGAAGAGTGATGCAAAAAAAATCATTCAGCAGCGCCCCCTACTGTCTGATGAGAAGGTCCTCAAAACACTGCATAGCTGGCAACCAGAGGAGGGCTATGTGGGTCGGATATACCTTAAAACGAAGGAGAAGGTAAGAGACCTGTTTTATATGAGGGGTCTGCTCAATGGTTTTCACACAGTCAATTAGATTCACTGGATCCCATGCTCCAATTCATTTGATTCATTCTACCAGAAGTCTTACACATCCTCTTTATTTCCTCATTCAGTCCCAGTTTTTTCTCTAGCGTTTCCTAAGCATGTTGGGTATTTTCTGGTGTGATGCCCCCCAGGAGGATTTTGTACAGCAATGATTCTGCTGTCTAATATCCACCACCTTTTCTGTTAGTGGTGCATTCCATGGATGGGGCTTATCCTTCCATGATACCTCCTCTGCTTCCGTGGTGTTCATGTCCCTCGTGTGTCTGAAGTGCCCACTCATCTGGTTGGATCTATTCATTGATCTTTCAGGTCTTAATCAGCACAATGGATCCTACTACTTCTGAATGATATACAGCCTTTGCATGCTGGATGCTGGGAAGTGTGTGTGTGTATGAACTCTACTGGTCTTGATGTCAGGTTCCAGCAGTTCTTTTGGTCTGGTTATTGTGCCTGCTGGGTATCTGATGACTAGAAAGGCATACATGTTAATGGCTTGGATCTTATTGTTCACATTCAACTGGCTCTTGGGGGCCTGTCTTTCTCTAGGATGTATTTGAATGTTCTGCCTAATGGCTCCCATGTGATTGGAGAATCCCCAGGTATTTGTAGCTGTCCTCCAGATCTGTCATATGGCTTTGTCAAAGTTCAGTTCCCTCTGTCCTGGTAGCTTACAGTTACAGCTGTGTAGAGCTGTTGTTTTTTTAGCCAGTAGACATGGACCATGTCATGGTCAGGTGCTACAAGCTTCTTCATAGTTGTGACCTGCCTATTGGCATTCTATTAGAATGCTAACTGGTTCCTTCTCTGGGAGATTGAAGTACACTTCAAGATCTCCTAACCTTTGAATGCAGGTGTTATGTGATGATTCATGGTCTTCCCGTACTGTTCTGTTTCGGTTCAGGGTGGATCCACCCAGTTTGGAGTGTATGTAGTCTTTTGGCTGCTGCTTCAGTTTTGTTTACCAGACTCCAGGGCTTCGGTTATGGGCTATACAGTATATTTTGTCTGTAGCCAAGCTCCATCTTTGATCTTTATATCCTTCTGCAGCTTAAAAAACATTAAAATGATCTTATGAAGTGAACATCCAAATCTCAATGTGTAAAACAAACCTTCCAAATAAGGGACACAGAAAAAAGATAGATTTATTATTTATTCAACAAAAGTAATTTTTCTCTCAAAAAACTGACAATTTGCCAAGTGCAAAAGTATGCAAACTTTTAGCTTGTAGCTTGTAGCACCTCCTTTTGCAGCCATTACTTCTACCAAATGTGTTCTGTAACCACAAACGAGAGTCTCACATCTGCTTTTTGGAATTCTTGCCCACTCCTCCTTGCTGAACTCTGCCAGTTGAGAGAGGTAGATTTTGCAGGAATGTTTTGGGTGATTGTCCTGTTGCATAATCAATTTCCGTCCCAGCTTCAACTCCCTGACTGATGACAGAAGATTCTGATCAAGAATGTGTTGAAAGGCCTGGGAAATGATGGTCCCCTGGATAATATGGAGTCATTCAGGTCTGGAGGCAAAAGAATCAGGCCCAGATATTCACATTTCCATCACTTTGCTTCACTGTTGAGAGGAGGTTATCTCCAAACACGGCGATTGTGGACAAAAGATTTAATTGGAGTGATCTGTCCAGAGAATGGACTTCCAGAAGGTCTGTGGTTTGTCCAAGTGCTGGTAAAGTTTAAATGCTAATTTTGTTCTTTCTTGAGAGCAGAGACTTCCTTCTAGCAACTCTCCCATGCCATGTCAGTAGATTTTTTTTGCCTGATTGTAGATGCATGTACATTTATCCCAGATGCCGCCAGAGAGATCTGCAACTTTCTGGAGGTGATGTGTGGGTTGCCCTATACCTGAATTGTTATTTTTCTGGTGCTTCTTGGCTGTCCACTTCTGGGCAGAGTTTAGGTGATGCTGAGTTCCCTCCATTTGTAAATGATTTGTCTTACTGTGGATAGATGGAGCTGGAATCTTTTGGAGATGGTCTTGTAATTTTCCCCTGACTGATGGGTTGTCGCCACCTTCTTCCTGATATCCTCTGTCTCCTTTGCTCTCTGCATTGTTGATCTGTGTGCTTTACGCCTTGGCACAATAGGGGTTTGTTTGGTTTACTTTTTATCAGTGTGGCTCAAATATGTTCCCAAGGATATCCCATTTGATTTGTCTCCTTCAGTGATTACTTGAGCACTTACATGTTTAACCTGAGTTTATTACCTAATTGACCTTACCAGTGCAGCTGTGGTTTGTTTCCTTTTGCTCATGCTCCGATATACATGCATATACAGTTAAGGTCAAAATTATTAGCCCCCCTTATAAAATCAAATAAAACCCTTATGACAAGGGCCATAACCTTACATATTGATGGATTGTGTATGTCCACAAGAACAAAGACATTATCTGTGTATGAACATTTTTATTGGTTTGCTGAACTGCAACAAAAAAGCAAAAAATGCAATGGTCAAAATTATTTCCCCCCATACAACTAATAGTCAATAGTGCAGCCTTTCTGATTCGAGACTGACAACCTCTCCTGTTAGATTCTAACTATGTTGGCACATGCTTCCTGAAGGATATTAGCCCATTCTTCCTTGGCAAATTGTTTAAGATCATGTAATTTGCTTGGTCTCCGAGCATGGACCCTACCCTTTGAGCTCCCTCCACAGATTCTCAATAGGATTGAGATCAGGGCTCTGAGGGGGCCACTCCAGAACCTTGATTTTGGTGTCTTTCAAAAAGTCTTTAACTTTGATCTATACTTCTTCTGACTTCTTGTGGGCAGTCATGGCCTGGTGGTAGGGAACTGGTCTTGTGACCGGAGGGTCGTGGGTTCGATTCCCAGACCTGAGGCCATGACTGAGGTGCCCTTGAGCTAACCCCAACTGCTCCCCGGGCTAGGGCTGCCCACCGCTCTGGGCACGTGTGATCCACAGCCCCCTAGTAATCACTAGTGTGTGTGTGTGCGCGTGTGTGCGCGCATGTGTGTGTGTGTGTGTGTGTTCTAACTGCACAGATGGGTATAAAGCGGAGGACAAATTTCGATTGTGGTGAAAAATCACAATTGACAAAATATGGCACATGTACATTTTTTTACATTTTCTTGTTGGAAGACCCAGCGACGACCTAACCCTAGACTGGCAGCAGTCTATCTACATAATATTCTTTTTCCATGGTCCCATGCACCTGAACAAGGTTTCCTGTCCTAGAAGCAGCAAAACAGCCCCACAGCATTATGCTTCCACGAGCATGTCTCAGTGTGGGGACAGTATTTTTAGGGTAGAAGGTCTCACCCTTCCTTTGCCAAACAAATGCAGCATCCATATGCCCAAATGGCTCAAGTTTGGTTTCATCAGACTAAAAGACAGACTTCCAAAACTCACCCATATGTTTCAGATTGTGTCTGGCAAAGTTCATTCGGGCTTTGATGTGCGGCTGTGAGAGCAACAGGGTTTTTCTTGGACGATGACCATCTTGGACATCAAGTCAAGAAGCCAATTCAGCAGTCATGTTTGCAGAGGTCCAGGGATTTTTGTTAACATGTTTGTTAACATTATTTTTTACTACAAAATTTTGGAAATCTTGCGTTTTCTACCACGGCCAGGTTTATTTTTAAGACTTTGTTGTTTTTGTGCTTTGCAATTATGCAACGCACAGCTATTCTATATATATATATATATATATATATATATATATATATATATATATCAGTGGGGAACTGTCAGGGCCCTCTACGCCCTCTCAGAGGGCCTAAAATATTCTTAAAGCATTATATATATAATTATCCAATTTTATTTTATCTACTTACAGTTTGACATTCGACATCTAAACAATTACAAAAATATAAGCAAATAAAATATTCATCCGTGTCTATTCATCCGTGTCTGTAGCGGGCCCAGGTTTAAAGGTCACGGTTCGCTACTGATATATATATATATATATTTCAACTCTTCTGGGAAGGCTGTCCACAAGGTTTAGGACTGTGTGAGGATTTCTGACCATTCTTTCAGAAGCTCATTTGTGAGGTCACATATTGATGCTGGACGAGAAGGCCTGGCTCAGTCTCTGCTCTAATTCATCCCAAAGGTGTTCTATTGGGTTGAGGTCAGGACTCTTTGCAGGCAAGTCAATTTTATCCACACCAGACTCTGCCATCCATGTCTTTATGGACCTTGCTTTATGCAGTCCTGTTGGAAGAGGAATGGGCCAGCTTCGTACTGTTACCACAAAGTTTGGAGCATGGAATTGTCCAAAATGTCTTGGTATGCTGAAACATTGAGTTCCTCTCACTGGAACTAAGGGGCCAAGCCAAGCTCCTGAAAAACCACCCCACAGCATAATCCCCCCTCCACCAAACTGTACACTTGGCGCAATGCAGTCAGACAAGAATCATTCTCCAGGCAACCGCCAAACCCAGACTCGTCCATCAGATTGCCAGATGGAGAAGTGCGATTTGTCACTCCAGAGAACACGCCTCCACTGCTCTAGAGTTTAGTGGCGGCGTGCTTTACACCACTGCATCCAACGCTTTGCATTGCACTTGGTGATGTATGGCTTGGATGCAGATTCTCAACCATTGAAACCCATTCCATGAAGCTCTCTGTGCACTGTTCTTGATTTAATCTCAAGGCCACATGAAGTTTGGATGTCTGTAGTGATTGACTCTGCAGAAAGTTTGCATTATGCGCTTCAGCATCCGCATACATGTCTGATACATGTCTTCTTTAACTCAAGAAATGTTGTGATCCTGCTCCGCCTGTTTATGTGGCCTACAACTTCATGGCTGAGTTGCTGTAGTTCCCAAACGGGAAAAAATTGTTTTTTCCCCCAAACCATTTTCTTATAATACATCTGACAGTTGACTGTGGAATATTTAGGAGAGAGGAAATTTCATGACTGGATTTGTTGTTGCACAGGTGGCATCTCATCATAGTTCCACTCTGGAATTCACTGAGCTCATGAAAGCGACCCATTCTTTCACAAATGTTTGTAAAAACAGTCTGCACACACAGTCTGAGTTTAATTTTATACACCTCTGGCCATGGAAGTGATTGCAACACCTGATTCCAATAATTTGGATGGGTGAGCGAGTACTTTTGGCAATATGTGTGTGGACTTAACCATAATGCGCCATGCTCCCCCTGGTGGTTGGACTATGTATTGCCTAAGGTCATATTCAGGCACTGTAGTTTAAGCAACTTGAAATATTTATTTTTACAACACGTTTTCCAACGCTCTTTACAACACATGTTGTCCATGTATGTGCAGAATTTGAACGAGAGGAAGGTGGTGCTGGCGAAAGCAGAGGAGGTGAGCGGCGGAGGAGAGGAGGGCACCTTCTTCGTGCAGGTGCATGACGTGTCTCCAGAGCAACCTCATACAGTCATCAAAGCCCCATGCCACAGCACTGCCCAGGACGTCATTCAGCAGGTCAGCTCCGGGAGGATCCATACTGCATTGACAACATACTTCTAATTATTATATGTTGATTCTTTTCAGTTTGTAGTGCAGTGTATTCATATTACATAATTGTACTTAGTGCACGGACGTAATTTTGGGGGGGGGGGGGACGGGGGACATGTCCCCCCCCCACTTTTTCAAAAGCCGGCTTTGGTCCCCCCCCAGTTTTTACGGTTAAAACCAAATATTTAAATAGCGACGAATCCATGTCCCCCCCACTTTTGAAATCAAAATTACGTCCATGACTTAGTGCACCATACTACATACTACAGCATCACCTTACATATAGTGTCCCAACATGTTTTTATTGTTCACTGAAGACATTTGGGTTTAAGATCAATCAATCAATCAATCAAATTTTATTTATATAGCGCTTTTTACAACAGTTGTTGTCACAAAGCAGCTTTACAAGTGCCGAGTCCTAGCCCCCAGTGAACAAGCCAAAGGCGACAGTGGCAAGGAAAAACTCCCTAGTTTTTTGCATGAGGAAGAAACCTTGAGAGGAACCAAGACTCAGGGGGGGAACCCATCCTCCTCTGGCCGACACCGGTCACCATGACAACAACAACAACAATTTAGACAGAAAGAAGAGAAAGAAAAGGAAAAATATGTAATAATGTCCATCATGATGTATGCATCCGGTTAGGCAGGAGGTGGCTGGCTCAGGATGGATCGCTGGTCTCCTCATCTCATTATTCCTCAAGCAGGCGGGCAGCCATGTGGAGAAATGAAACAGGGAAAATTAGCTCTGTATGAGGACATATACAGGACAGGTAAAATTATAAACATTTCCGGAGTGTGGCAGCAACTCCGGCATTTAGTTAAATTATTACAGCCTAGCTAAAAAGGCAGAACCAGAAGGTAACATAGGCTTGGGGGCATTCTGAGACAATGGCATCCGTCCACTGCACTGTCAACAAACTTGAGTGACCACGAGCAGTGACAGGACGACAGCACCAGCACCCCAGTCTACCATAAAACCCTTCGTCTATGAACCCCTGAATCTGTACTTTTATCTAAGGGGGGATATTAATTATCAAACGCTAAACTAAATAAGTGGGTTTTCAACCTAGACTTAAAGATTGTGACTGTGTCGGAGTCCCGGACGCATTTAGGAAGATTATTCCAAAGCTGGGGGGCCTTACAAGAAAAGGCTCTTCCCCCTGCTGTTACCTTATTAATTTTTGGAACTAATAAAAGACCAGCACCCTGTGATCTTAGTGGGCGTGGGGGTTCGTAATAGGAAATAAGTTCCTGAAGGTACTCAGGAGCAAGCCCGTGCAATGCTTTATAAGTTAATAAAAGAATTTTAAAGTCAATACGGAATTTAACTGGGAGCCAATGCAGGGCTGATAGGACTGGACTGATATGCTGAAATTTTCTAGTTCTGGTCAGAACCCTGGCTGCGGCATTTTGAACTATTTGAAGTTTATTTAGATTCCTATTTGAACATCCTGACAGTAGTGCATTGCAGTAGTCTAATCTAGAGCTAACAAAGGCGTGCACCAATTTTTCTGCATCATCCTGTGATAATGCATTTCTTAATTTAGCAATGTTACGGAGATGTAGAAAAGCTATCCTAGTAGTATTATCTATGTATTTATCAAATGATAGGTCAGAGTCGAGTATGACGCCTAGGTTTTTGGCTACTGTGCCAGGTGTAATGGGGTAGCCTGCGAGATTAAGCATTAGATCTGGAATTTTCTGTTTTGAGGCCTTAGGGCCCAGAAGGAGAACTTCTGTTTTGTCCTCATTAAGTTGGAGGAAGTTTAGAGACATCCAGCATTTAATATCTCTTACACAGGCCTCAATTTTTCTTAAACTGAGTTTGTCATCAGGTTTGGCTGATATGTAAAGTTGAGTGTCATCTGCATAGCAGTGAAAATTGACACCATTATAACTGTGCCCAATGGTAGCATATATAATGTAAATAATAGTGGTCCTAGAATGGAGCCTTGCGGGATCCCATATTTAACTTTTGTACGTTTGGATGGAATATTATTGAGCTCTACAAACTGATAGCGATTTGTTAAGTAAGAATGAAACCATGAAAGGGCTGTGCCAGAGACTCCAACCCAGCGTTCTAACCTTTCTAGCAAGATCCTATGATCAATTGTGTCGAAAGCTGCACTAAGATCAAGAAGCACTAACAGCGATACATAACCTTGATCTGAAGCAAGGAGGAGGTCATTTGTTACTTTAACTAATGCTGTTTCAGTACTGTGATGGGGCCTAAAACCAGATTGGAACTTTTCAAATATGTGATGCCTATGCAGATATAGGCATAATTGCTGGGCAACAGCTTTTTCTATGATCTTAGATATAAGATCAAAAGATGAATATGAGACAAGAGTTTAACTTTTACCTCCTGGTATTTACATCTAGATGCTGTAAACAATTTTGAGCCCATTTTCCAAGTGACCAAAAAAGAAAAGGTTTTGGAACATGTCACTGTTTCTTGTTGACCAGGTGTTGGCTTATAGGTTGATTGTTCAAACATTAAATAGCTCTGCATGACTTGTCTAAGGTTTTAGCCCAGGCTTAAACCTATAAAGACTGCATTTCTTATTAAAGAGGATAAACCAACATGAAGACCAGATTTGTCTATGGGAGAAAAGCAAGTCATTTTGAAGCTGAGAATGAAAATCAATCGGAGCCGTTGGATAAACATTGGGCATCGCAAGCACAACAATTTGGAATGTTCTGGAAAAGAAAGAAACTACTGGTGTACTGAGCAACAGACGTGGCACGGGTCGGCCAAGGACAACAACAGTAGTAGAAGACAGGAATATTGTCTAACCCAGTGGTTCCCAAAGTGGGGGGCGCGCCCCCTAGGTGGGGCGCGGAGCTATTGCAGGGGGGGGCGCAGAGCTTGGAAGTAAAACGTGCACATGTGTCAATTTAGGGATGCACCGATTCCGATATTAATATCTGAAAAAAATTCTAGATCGGGTATCGGTGACAATGTGACCGATCCATAAAAACAGATCTATTCAGTCTAATTCTATGCTCGTAACGCTTTTCTGAGTTAGTTCAACATTAAATATCCACTCTGTCCCGGATAGAAGTGAACTTGGACAGTTAACAGGCGAGTGAAGCACACAGAGGAGAGGTGAATCACTGACTCGTACTCGCGCTGGTGCTATTACACTTAGTCCGTTTATTTGCTGGTTGACCAAAATAAACCTGGGCTCCAGCACTACTTGACTGTTCATACATGAACTGGTGAGTTGTCCAAAGCTCATTGAATGCGTTACTTACAGAAATAAAATAAAGATAAAATAAAGAGCAGTGGTCTGACTCTGTCTACGGCAGAAAGCTAAAACAACAATATTCCGTACGCGCGCTCAACTCGCTCCCTTAAAGAGACAGTACACATATTTCTGGCCGTTACATGCTTTATGCTCTGCGTGATGTCTGCGCTAGCAAACTAGCCACATAGGTATTGCTGTTTCTCTTATTTCATCTCCTTATTTATTTAAAATTATATTTAGAATTCTTGAACCATTTAAAAGGTTTCTTACAGTTTATTTTTTTCATGTTTGACCAAAGTTGTGAACCTATTGTTTTTGTAAGTTTCAGGTTCTTTGGTATAATTTATTTTACATTCAATGTTATATTCATAGTTGCAGTGACTGAACAAATGCAAGTTGTGTTGTTTTTACATGTTTTATGTGTGTTTAAGTGTGCTATACTGGTGCAGAGTTTTCAATAAACTTGTAATTCAGTATGTCTTGTGTTTTTTAAAAAATGCTTTAAGTCGATTCAGCACAGTTTTACTCTTATCAGATCGGTATCGGCAGAGGCGGTCTTTGCATAGAGGCGTGGCTAGGCAACTGCCTTGGGCCCCTCCCACTGCAGCCCACTGTAGGGGCCCCCTGATTAGCTGACTTTTTTCTCGCATATTAATGTTGATGCGCCCCCTACCTAATTTCGCCTTGAGCCCCCAAATTGCTAAGTCCGCCACTGGGTATCGGATCAGTATCGGCCGATACGAAGCCTCAGATATCTGAATCGGTATCGGAAGTGAAAACCGTGAATCGGTGCATCCCTAGTCAATATGGGGGGGGGGGGCGCAAAAATATTCTCATCTACTAAAGGGGGGCACGGCAGAAAAAGTTTGGGAACCACTGGTCTAACCCAAAAACATCAGTAAGTGACATCACCAACGACCTCCACAGTGCAGGGGTGAAGCTATCACAATCCACTGTTTGATAGAGACTCATAGAGCAGACATACAGAGGCCACACCACAATATGTAAACCACCCATCAGCAGCAAGAATCGGACAGACAGATTGGAATTTGCACAGAAGTACAGAGATGAGCCACAAAAGTTCTGGAACACGATCTTATAGACTGATGAGACCAAGATGAAGCTCTACCACAGTGATGGAAAGGCCAAAGTGTGGAGACGAAAAGGAACTGCTTATGATCCGAAGCAGTTCCAGCTGCTTCTGGAACAGGCTCATTAATATTTATTGATGATGTAACTAATGATGGTGGCAGCAGATTGAATTCTGAAGTGTACAGGAACATTTTGTATGCCAAACTAATCGGCAGGACAGTGAACCAAAGCACACTGCCAACAGAACAAAGGACTTCATCAGGGGGGATAAAGTGGAAGGTTTTGGACTGGCCAAGATGATCACCTGACCTTAACCCATTAGAGCATTTCACCTCCTGAAGTGGAGACTGGAGGACGAACTGTCCCAAAACAGGAACAGGGAGAAGCTGCTGGAGAAGCTGCTGGAGAAGCTGCTGGAGAAGCCTGGAGCAGCATCACAAATGCAGCAGTTTGATGGGGCGCAAGCATGGGGCAGTTATTGCAAGCAAAGATTTTAAATGTTATTTACGTTAAGATCATTTGTTCTTTTTGCTCACCTAAAAATGCTGTGGTCTAATACAAACAGTAATATTTCTTAAGTTGTTTAAAACATCTTGATGTAAATACCAGGAAATAAAAGCTGAAATTCTGAACTCTCGCTTCATACTCATCTTAAACCCAAATGTCTTTAGTGAACATCATAAACAAAAGAATGTGCCTTCTGTTCCAATACTTCTGGAGGGAACTGTATATGTAACTGAGATTTTTATGATTACCATCAACTTATGATTATGATTACCATCAACATCTTGACTGTACCCCACCTTTTCACCCATCAACCCCTCCCAACAGACGCTTTTCAAAGCCAAGTACTCCATGAGTATCCTGAACAACCCCAATCCCATGGATTACGTTCTCCTGGAGGAGGTGAGCCGTGACACGGCTGGCAGGAAGGTGTACTCTGGAAAGCCCAGTCAGCGTGTGCTGCTGGACCACGAGTGTGTGTTTGAGGCCCAGAGCAGGTGGAAGGGGCCCGGCAGGTTCATCCTCAAACTCAAAGAGCAGGTATGGCACAGTCCCCTTCAGCTGCTACTCGCGTTCCCAACGACTTCTGGGTTATTCCTCATCATGACCGTTCCTGATGGTGATGCAAAAAGTTCATTTGGTTACAGGTTAATGGGTTTATAGCTGTGTAGAAGCATATAAGAAACGATGAGATGTAAATAGAGCTAATAAATAGAACAATTTTGACCAATTGGAATGTGTTTCGTGTTAACATGATGAGTTGAATTTATTAATTGTGAATTTTGTGTTTAAAAATCACAATTGAAATTGAAGTCCCAAGAATATGAGAATAAACCTTAAAATTTTTATTCCGAATACAGTTTGAAACAAACAAACATGAAGAATCTAGGCTCTTTGTTGATTACACCACCCTTATTTACAATGGTTTTAGCCAATCAAAAAACCTCTTGATACTACAAGCAGGAAATACATAATTTAATGACATGTACAGTATATGTACCTGCATGTCATGTGCTTCGACCCAGAATTATTCCACACCTATATTAATAATATCATCTATTATTTCAATATGAATGTGAAAATCTGAAAAATGGTTATTTAAAAAAAACAAAACATGATTTTCAGTTTCGGCTCATGTGTGTCCACTCAGATTGCACGTGAGGACAAACGGAAGGGCGTGTCCTTCGCCAGTGAGCTGCGCAAGCTGACGGGTCGCAGTCGCAGCGTGACGGTGAACGGGCCCGAACCCCCACACAGTAAGGAGGAGCGCACCGCGTGGCCCGCCGTGCCACCTCCACCCGACGCCACCGACTGAACACACACTCTGCGCACACGTGTGTGCATGTGTGTGTGTGTGTGTGCGCGTGCAATGCATGGAGCCCCAGCGAGGTAGGAACCCACCTCATGACCAATTCAAATCGTTCACAAGGCTGTTCCATCTTTAAAAGCTTTCAAATAGTGTTCCTGTATCGTTCCTAAGGCTCCTGTGTAGTTGTAATGGAAAGTCCAAGCTCCATCTCGTAGCTTTGGTGGGTTCTCTTCTGCCTTTCTCCAGGATGTTGGTTTGTTGTCCTGTAAAGCAGAGCTGAGTTAGACTGCAGAGTGTCAGTAGGTGGTGTGGGTAGTGACACAGGTATGAGGCAAAGGACATTTACCTCACTAACAAGCTTTGAGCATGCTGTGCTATCAAATCTTTTGCACCAAGGTGTGATTAATAGCATGAGAACACCTGTGTGACAGCCTTGTTAGCCCTGTTAGCACTGTTAGCCCAGAAAAGCCAAACAGCTGATGTCAAAGTCAAATTTATTTTTTATTTATGTTTTCTCAAAGCAGCTTTTCTGGTTTTGCGTATCCATGGCAACGTTCAGTAATGCAGTGTAGACACTTCCTACTTTTATAATTAAAAAATATTTTATTTCCACATAGATTGTTTCATATAAAGCATTAAATCATGAATTCTCATTTTTTCCATTCTTAACAACCCTGTATGTTGGGAATCTTGTGCGTGTTTATACTGCATTCATTCCATTTGTACTGTACAAGTTGGACTATCCACAGAAAACAATTTTTGGCATTTTGCAGACTGCAGATATGTGCTAAAAGATCCAGTTAACCTGTGTTTTGTGTTTTCTTTCTCTCACATAGTTAACATACACATATCAGCCACACTTCCCCAATCAGTCCTAACATTAAACTACCTGCCTAATATTGTATAGGTCAGGCTTGTGCTGCCAGAACAGTTCTTACGTGTCGCGGCATGGACTCCACATGCCATCTGAGGATGTCCTGTAGTATCTAGCATCAGTATGTTAGCAGCCATGACTGAGCGATAGTTGGACTGAGATCTGTGGAAGTCAAGTCAACACGTTGAACTCCATCATGTTCCTCAAACCATTCCAGAAGAGTAAGTGAAGGTTGGCAGAGCACAGTGTCCTGCTGACGGAGGCCACTGGCACCAGGGAATACCCAGAACATCCACATGAATGGAGGGACCAATAATATATATTATACATACTACAAATCTAAAGATTTATGTCTCTTTATTAAGATATAAACAGAAAATAAAATCTGGTTGTATACTTATAAAGAGACAATAATAATTATATATGGTCATTACTACAGCTAAAAGCATGTTGTATATGCTGTAGTGGGAGCCTTTCTATCCTGTATAGGGCTGGCTTTGCAAATGGACTGAGGTGTGTGTGTGTGTGTTGTTATTGTACAAAGGTAGAAGCTTATTGTTATGTACCAGATCTGCTACAGAGCAAAACATTCATTCTTCAGTGCTGTCATATTATCTGGCTCACTGGAATTAGTTGGAAGGTTGTCAAGATAATGACTAGCTGTTGAGGATGAGGATGAGGAGGAAGACTATGACTACGATGCGGTAGTGTTCAGAGACTACGGTAGTTTGAGGGAGAATAGTTTACAAAATTTCAAATTCAGTAAAGTGTATGGTTGCCATGGTGAGTAGGCCATAATCTGGGATGGATACAAATGCTTTTCTCAGTGGTTCTTGTTCAATATCAATATTAATGCTAAAATCTTCAATTACTACTAATTTATCCAAAGATTACTAAATTTTTTGAAAGGCACCAAACTAAATATATATAATAACAATAAATTAATTTCAGTGCAATATATATTTAAAATGCATGGAGACGTTTTTGTATTTTTCCCTACAAATTTCAAAGTGAAAATGGATTGAAAGGAAGATGCACAGATTGCATTATAATGCTACACTCTACACCATTGTTGGCCATGAAGAGGCTCTGGGAAGTTGTAGACTCTAATTGGGTTAATAATCATTAATAAAATTAAGTAACTTTCATTATGCAGTCTTAGACTTGGAGAATACAATTGGAGGTACAATTGAAATGTTTTATTTTGGATGTGGTTAAGTAATAAATTCAAAAAGTAAAATCAAAATGGCAGATTTGATTAAAAATAAGCTTTAGAACTTTTTCATTTGGTAGTTTGCTTAAAATCTCTCTTCTTCTTCTTCCACGCTCCTGCTCTCCTCCTCACACACTCTCTGCAGGGTTTCCGCTGTCAGCAAGATCAAAGGCTTGGACGGCGGAGGGTTGCCAGGACGTTGAGAGTGGCAGAGGAAGCCCCACTGTTGGTGATGGCAGCACTCTTTATGTCCCGCCCCCTTCTGCTTGGTCCCTCCCCTTGCTCTGGAACTGGAAGCTGCGCAAATGAGTCCAGGCGCGTGGTACCGCTGGCATGTGGCCCTTGCGCTTGCAGGAGCTCATGGGCTTTGCTGAAGACCATCACTCCTCACCACTCGGTGGGTCCCATGAGTGACAGGGCAGCAGGTGTCTGTGAACACTCCGCTCCTGTTCAGCTGCTTTCTTCAGAACCGAGTGTAAGAAGCACGGGTGTTGGATGGAGACGTAGCCTTGAAGACACAACGCACGTAAGGAAGAGCAGCAAGGAGGCACTGGTTGCCCTGGGGAGAGTTCTACTGCCTCCCTATGTGGTAAGAGCAGGGCAGTAGGGAGGCAGTAGGGAGTTCCTTCTCCATCTCTCCTCTAATAAATGATGTACTACATCAGCCTTTCACAGTATGTGTTCATGTACTGCATCGTTTGTGGTTTTGCTTTATGTTCAAAAGAACTTTGCCACAGATTATACAGTCTTGCTACTCTTACCAAAAAGCATCATCTTTATGAGCTTTCTATTTATTTATAGTATACGTTCTAATTGATTGAGTGAAAAGCAGCAGACCCTAGCAAAAAAGGCAGTAACTGCAAGTGTTATAGGGGCATGTTTAATTCTGAAAAACAAATTTAAATATACTTTAAACTATACAATAGTTTTATACTAGATCTCTACAGATGTTTCTGGTAGGGGTCCGATTGCTGTAAAGAATGTACAATGTGATATAATTTTATTTATTTATTGGGTGGTTAACTGCTCGTGTTTTGAAAATGTGAGAAATAATTCTGCCCTAATTTCGAAGGTACAGTTTTTATTTCAGTGATCAACACTTTAGAGCAGCAGATGTTTTCATGTGTAGTTCAGTGTGTTTTCATTTTTAAATGTTCTTGAATAAATCTGATTATTTAAATAGTACCAAATGACTTTACCTTTCAAGTATCCGAAAGGTGCAACTGATACATGTCTTCTTTAACTCAAGAAATGTTGTGACTTTAAAAGCTTATAACTGCATTGTAGTATAGTGCCATTTTAGAATTGTTTGTTCATTATAAAGTCTGTAAGACATTTTACGTGTTGCACAAATGTGAGCACTGGCACTTCCTGGCCTTCCTGCCCCCATGTGATGAACACATTCTGAGCTACAACATTAAATGGAACAGTTCAGTTTCTGTTACTACAGTTATTGTTTTCTTGACTACCTCTACTAACCTCCAGAGCCTGCAGATGTGGCCGCCAGTTTTAATCTTGTTTTCTTGTGTAATATTTCTGTTCCTTTTCTTTCTTGCTGTATAACTGTGAGTGTACTCAACCTGACTGATTTACATTACAATTTTGAGTGAAATCAGAACAGTTCACATGATCTGACTGATTTACATTACAATTTTGAGTGAAATCAGAACAGTTCACATGACCTGACTGATTTACATTACAGTTTTGAATGAAATCAGAACAGTTCACATGAAGGTTGAACACTGGGAATGTTGCTTGTTAACTTTCAGATGGTCCATTATCTAATTTTCTTGTTTTCTACAGCATCTATATTTCTTTCACATCGTAACCCAGGTTGGCTGTTTTCCTCTTGTACATAAGACAGTACAACTGTTAAATGCACATCTTATTTATTTTTGGAGGCTGTAAATATTCTCTCCCCATGTCATACTGTATACATGTCAATTGTTTGAACTTTTGTATTTCAGAATTTAAAATTTTGCTTGATAATTGCACTTGCATTTTTAAAACATTTTCAGTGAAGTCGGCTCTAATGAATAGGCCTGTGTACTTTTTAGAGCATTCATAAATGCTTTTTATAAGTCATTCATAATTATATTTTCTCAGAGATGCACCTAAGTAATTTATTTCAGTGGCTTGGTTCAAACTGGGCCGCATCATCAGGACTGCTACAGCTTGAACGGTGTCATTGCTTTGGCACGTTTTTATTTCTCTTTATTTTTATCTCATGACTGTTCTGACTACTGTGGATGGAATTATGTAAATCGCAGTTTTTCCAACAATAAAGTGTTGTAAATCTTCAAAATCTCAGTGCTCCTTATATTTAGAGACTCACTGGTTTCTGCAAATTCATTGATTAATACATGTAACACTTGTCATGCCAATATACATTGAAAATGTATATTCACCTTATTGCATTCAACACTCACTCCACCACTCCACATTTTACCTGCTCCGTTAATGTATAGTAACCCACTGTAAAACAGACATCTTTTGTTTTTTTATTTATTTAAGAACAATGTGAATATAAAGTATCTACCCACCCAGCCCTGTACAGTCGGAAACACAACAGTCAGAATCACTCCTGTGCAAAACTGGCAGCAAAATCCAGAGCTGCTTCACGCTCCTCGAACTGAAGAGCTGCATGAACCTGTTCTGTTACACTGGAGTCCAAGAAGGCGTGACCAATGGTGAAGTGTTCCTGAAACAACAGAGCAAAGGATTGAGATATTTCACAGTAATGTTGTCTGCTGTTAACATCATGGCTGGGTGCTTACCTTCTTTTTTGAGGCTGGTACTGCAACTGGGGGGTTAAAGGTCATGTCCTTCACACTATAGTCTTCAAAGAGCTGCCCTGGGGTTCTGTAACATTTTGAGTAAAGTTGACCTCTGAAAAATCATCTGACTTTTGTTCAAATACATTCAATGTCATCAAAATAATCGTAGAAAGTAAAATTAAGTAATATAAGCAAAAAAAAACCCCCAATATCTATGCCTGTCAGTGGATGAAGGCTTTATTCTTACTAACGGCACCCTTTGCTTGCATACACTCATAATAAAATGTCAAATAGTGTTAGAAAGCAAAACCTGACAAATTGAGTTGAGGTTTTCTAATGACAGCAGCAATAAACTAGTGTTTAACCAGCATTTCAGAGAAACTGGTTTAAATTACTTTAAAAACCTTTCGTGTCCAATGCGATCAACAATGTTGGCGATCAGGAGCCATTGTTGCTCCACACTGAGTGTGTTACCTTCTACTCAGCAACACGTTGTGTGTGTGTGTGTGTTACCTTCTACTCAACAACACGTTGTGTGTGTGTGTGTGTTACCTTCTACTCAGCTCCATGCCGAGTGCCCCTGAACCCTCGCTTGGAGCGCCGCACAACAGATGAGTGGCATACTTCCTAACCATGGGGTGGTAGTGTCTCTGAAACACACACACACCAGTTCACTTTCAGTACACTGACCAATCCCCCGGCTAAATCTCCACATGTTCTGTGGTTGTTGGCGTGAAGATGTCTGGACCAGGCCCAGGTACCTTGAGTGTGTGGAGTTCCCACAGGCAGGTGTTCTGGGGGTTACAGTACTCTGGCTCATCCAGCTCAGGCAGGTACACACCACTACCCTGCATGTCGTTGTCCAACAGTATATCACACTTGGGAAAAGTCTGCACAACAGACGTGCAAATACCATTAAAAAAGGTGCAGAACACCTACAACAACCAACACCTTTTAACCAACACCTACACACAACACTGGGGGTGGAGGGGTGGGAAGGCCTTCCTTCACCCGCTTCCTGCTCCCTGCCGGGGCGGGGGGGGGTTGCTGGCGCGGGGCTGGGCTGGCGGCTTCCTAGGACCACTGCAGGTCCTTGCTGGTCCAGCCATTTGCCCCTGCCGCAGAGGGTGTGCTAGTCTGGATAAGTGTGTGTCTCTGTCCTTGTTTTCTTCTTGTTTCTGAATGGGTGGATGAATGAGTGCGTGTTGGAGGGAGGGGACATATGGCCAGGTTTGGAGGTATGAGGGTAAATTTGAGTGTATGTGTGTGTGTGTGTGGGTGGGTGTGTGCATGGTGGGGGTGTATAGGGGCGAATGTAGGGTGGGTTTGGTTATGTGGGTGAGGACAGCTGGTTCTGGGTCGGGGCTGGTCGTGCCCGGTTCACTCATGGACGCTCCCCTGAGACTACTGCACCACTCCAGAGGGGGGGCGCCTTGGAGCTCCGGAGTCCGGCTTGGCCCCCCGGCGTAGGGGCGGTTGGTCCGCTCCCCTGGGCGGTGGTGGTATGGGGCGGCCGGGTGCTCCTCGGCGGGAGGTGGTGGTGACTGGTGGGGCGCTGTCCGGGGTCTCTCTCTCCCGCCTGCGGGGGCGGGCGGGTGAGGGTTTCTGGGAAGTGCGGCTCTGGTACTCCACCGCTCTGTGGGGGGCCGTGGGCGGGTGGGATTCCCGGGTCTCTCTCCACCCGCCTCTGGCCTCTGGGGGAATGCTGTCGCAGCTACCCACCCTTGCTGGTAAGTACATTCCATACATCTATCCTATGTTGCACTTCTAGGTTGCACATAAACACACACTCACACACACCCATACATCGCACTCATCTGCACTATATGTATTTGGTTTACTTTCTGTACTTCTTTGCAGTGGTCATTTGAGCTGGTTGCGTGTTTTATTTTATTAATATTATTATTATTTTATTATTATTATTATTTTTTTCTTCTTTTCTTTTTCTTCTCCTTTCTTCTCCTACCTCTGTCTTTTCCCTTTTTATTATTTCTCTCCCCCTCTTTTCTTGGTCCACCTAACCCCAATAATTATCACTTTGCGTATTGTTATCACTATATATTGTTATCACTACACTATATATTATACAGAATTGTTATAATTGCCATTTAAATCTGTACATAAAAACAAAGTTGTCCTCCAAAGATGGGGGGGTGGAGGTGGGCCAAAAAAAAAAAAAAAAAAAGGTGCAGAAGCAAAACACACACCAGCACAGTAAATTAACAACTAATACAGTACACATCTGTGCAGCACGGCACACTCAAAGTGACATTTGTTATGAAAGGCCTGAAAGCCCTCACTTGCACACTCACGTGCACTAGCGTCCTGTTGGTCGCCAGGATGGCCACGGAGGAGTCGGGCATGACGTGCAGGGCCAGCGTGCTCAGCCTCTTGAGGAAGGCGAGCGCCCGGTGCAGCGTGACCTGCTTCCTCCGCTTGGCCAGCATCACGTCCAGGCACTGCAGCGCGATGGCCGTGTCCTGGTTTGTGGCGCCTGCACGCAGGGGACACGTAGAGCTGCGCGTTAGGGCCGAGCCTGAAACGCTGCGTGAGGCATGGGTATGTGAACCTGAACGCACCTGCGTGCAGGGTGAGGAGGGTTTTGTAAAGGTGGGTGTAGAACTTCAGTGGATCAATATTGAGAACATCGCCTGTTGGAAATGGAGAACGGTCAAAGCAGAACAGAAGGGCTGAACCACCGTGACGGGACGCAAACGACCGCGACGAGACACGGGAGTGAAAATGGCACTGACCTTGACCTGAGAGAATGTGGAAAGCGGTCAGTATACAATGGAGGCTCTCTCGGTAAGACAGATCCTACATACACAGACAGCATGATTAAATGAATTTTTAAACTGCTTGGAGTATAATTAACAATACTGAATGTGTCCACCAATATAAAATGTATTGTTAAGGCAAAAGTGCATTTTTTTAAATATTAAACTAATAGCAAAAGAAAAAATTTACCACAGGTACAAGTCAGACTACTTACATTGGACGTAATTAAGCTATGGAGAACTGTCAGGAGGTCATCAAAGAACTCCAAATTGATCAGATGGGCAAACCTAAAAGAAAAGGAAAAGAAGTGCATAAAGCACAAACTTCACACCTGTCTGATATAAATGATGATAAATGTGTGACTTACTTAGCAAGACCTTCTAAAACGGAGGGCAGCAATTTGGATTTCTGGGCTTTCTTTAATATTCTGAAGTAGATGAGGAACACTATGTTTAGTGTCTCTGTGTGCTATAGAGAAATGAGAAAGAAAGAAAAACATTTCCAGAAAATCTATAACATGTTTCCTAAAACTGAAACTAGTGCTTCATTTTGGCTTTGTGGGACTCTGTGAAGCTCTTACCAATTTGATCTTCTTCTCTTTGCTCTCCGAGGCCTCTGTTTCAAGAAGTTCTTTTTGCAGCTTCTCTTCAGCTTTCCTATACTGTAAGGAAAATGAAACAAGCTTTGGACAAATGAAAAAGAAAGAGAACTCAGGCTCGCTTCAGCCGGCAGGCACATACAGACCTTCCGCTGCATTCTGGAGAGGTTCCTCTTCTTCTCTTTGAAGCTCATGAGTTTCTGTTTGGGTGCCAAGTCTTCTGTGTCCTTCTTCATCTCCACCTCTTTTATCCTCAGACAAAGCAGAGTTTTCAGGACCTACCAAACACAATAGCAGATTTCTTTTGAATACAGGAAGCTGTTAAGGCAAATGATGGACATGACGGCTGACAGTCATGTAGGTGCACTGGAATCTGCACCTCTGGTTTGATGTTGTAATTCCTGCTCTTGACCAGTCCAGAGATGACCCTCACTGTGGCCAGTGATGCCTGGCCCAGTTTGTCCTGCTTCAGGAGCGTCCTGACCGCCTCGCAGCACATCTCAGACAGCTGAGCACACAAACACAGAGACTTCTGTCTGTCTGTTTCGCCTTTTAAATCAAACGTTTTTGAGCAGGATACCACAAGCCTTCAAGGTCAGTTATCATAATCTTCCAGAAATGACGTAACTTACCTTCTTTGCAGGCTCGTTCATCAGCCCAACGACCACTAGAGTGATGTTGTTGTGGAAGTTGAAGTGGGGGAGCGCCACCAGCAGCTCACACATACATCTGATGGCCACCTCAGCCAGGCCGCGGTAGGAGGTCAGGGACACGGCCTGGCTACTCTTCAGCTTCTTCTGTTTCCAGTCTGTGGAGCCAGAGCAACAGCTGGTCAACACCATGTGGCTCAGCGCTCCATAAATTACCCAGCGTTCTCTGCACGGTGTAGGTCCACTTTACCTTTGATCGTCTGCTCCAAATTCTCCAGGTAGAATTTATACTGACTCACCAGCCCCTCCTCAAACTCTCTTAGCTGCTGCGTTTCCTTTTTGACCTGAGGAGTGATCACAAAGTGGAAAAGTCAGAACCTCAGCCATAAGTTGCACAGATGGTGCATCATCTGTAGTTCGTGGACCAAACTGAACCTTGGTGGCCTTTTCTGCTTCAGTCAGAGGTCGGATCCTGTAGGAGGGCACAATGTCCTTGAAAACTTCCAAGAGCGAGAGCATTACCAGCTTCCTGACCGTGACTGCCACACACGGGTCTGTCTCCATCAGCATCGCCCTCAGCTCCTTCAGTTTTTTAATCTGCAGAAACACAAGTGTAGCGCCCGACCCTTCAGCATGCATGACCAGTATAAAGGGATATGACAGACTTAGGGCAGGCGGTTGTGTGTCTTACACTGGAGTGTGGATCCGCCAGGATGGCTGAGCCCAAGGCAGCGATGTGCATTTTTCTCTCCTCCAGCTTCTGGAAGCGAAGCTCAAGTTGCTCCTTATGAGTCAGAGACAGGAAGCTCTGTGCCATCTCTGGTGCCAAACACACATACCAATAACACAACAGTAACCAAAAGCGGAGTGTTCTGATGGACAACAGCAGAGGTTTTAAAATGTGTTTAAATGAATTCTAGTCTAAATCCCACCTAGTTCTGAATCATCATGGTCCTTAACCTCCTCCTCTACTTCTTCCTCATCGACTTTCTGTATTACTGGAAATCAAAACAAACAGCACAGTTACAGTAGGAAACCACCACTGAAGACTAACATTAAAGAGTTTGCTTTCGGGAAGGTGCCCCATACCTGGTTTGTCCATGGTCTGAGGGATAAGGCCAGTCTTGTCTTTGATTGGTAACAAATGGATGACCTCTTTCTGCTCCTCCTGATGCATCTTTCTAGGCTTCTTCTCATACTTTTCTATTGGCTGGTCTGACTTGTGCTTTTTGACATGAACAGGAGCACTACAACATTTATACAAAGAAGGCAACAGTTGATTGGTTGTTCAATTTCTTAAATTTGATATTTTATTGTGCTTATGTAGATTAGGTGGAAGATTGTCTAACCATGAGGAAAGTTCTCTTGTTATGAAAGAGGCTTTCTGGGCCATGGCTCTGATCTGATCAAGGTCATCTTCATCCATCATATCAGTGGGCAGCGTCTCAAGGAATTCTTCTTCATCCTCTTCCTCTTCTGTGCATCACACAATAACACACGATAATACAGAAATAATGTACAATACTGACCCACCAAGTGTGGTCAGCAGCAAAATGGACATATGGGAAACAAAAAGGATTCAGACGCTGAAAATATTTCACACCTGGTTTCTTCTTGTAGCGCTCCAGAGGTTTAATGGACTGATGTGACACATCACTAATGGCTTGGTGAAGCTTTCTATGCTCCTTGCGTTGTTTCTTTGCCGTGGCTTGATGCTTGAACTGGCGGTTCTTCAACTTATTTTCGAGTTTCACATTGCTGGTTTTTAACAGCTTACGGAAGCTAGGCTTCTTTTTTCCATGCCTTTTCGAAGCCTGGTGTGAACACCAATTTAACATTGAAACGCTTTTCCAGAACAGACGAGTTTGTGTGTTAAATATCTCCCCAAACTTTACACTCGTCAATATTCAATGCTCGTAAAATACATATGAAACATTCCAGCTATTTTTTCATAATTCAGTAAAACCTCATAGTGCCAACGTAAAGGTTAGTTCAGATTAATTTCTATATTAACATTAACTAGGTAGCTGGTTTGTACGTGAATACGCAGTTCTGTCGTGAAAAAAAGAATTACTTACCGATTTCATACTTCTTGACGTTACTGACCCAATGCAATATCAACGTAAAACGTATTCTTAAAATTGTTTCTAAAGTTACTAAGTGTTACACTTAAATCCACAACATGGATCTTATGAACACATGCGTGTTTCAGACATACAGGAAGTATTCATCAATTCGGTCAAGAAAAACCACGCGCAGAACTCGACACCGCCACCTAACGGCTTGGAGGAAAGACACGCTACATAACAGGTGGCGCCATTATATATTACTTCAGGATAATGGAAAGGGTGCAAACACAAAAGGTTTTGAAGTAGACATAGTATATAAAAACAGTCCAACACCACTTTCCACTATTAGGTTTATTTACATGTATTCTACATTAGTGGTATTCATTTCATCATATATTTACAATTCTGCTCATCAGTGTGTATGAAAACTGTACAATAAAAGAGATGGAGTAAGTAGAAAAGAAATTCAGAATTAGAACAATCTCCATGTTAGATCATAAATCAAGAACAGAGTGCAGAACAGCTAAAGACCAATGCACCACATTTAAATTTTACCATAAAACAATATTTGGTCAAAAATAAAAGAAAAGCTGACAGAAAAATACAAACAAGTCAGAAGATAAGTCTCTGACCATTTAAGCAGTTTGATAACTTAGTGTCTCAGTCCATCTCTGAAAAAGTACCTAGACCACAAACTAAACAAAACCGTTATATGGCCATTTGGATCAGATGAGGAAACCTAGTCCCACAGACCCAGAATTGTGGAATAGGATACTGACTGCAACAAGCATGCAGAAGTGCAAAGCTTATTAACTGCTATTAAAATCTTGATTGCACATTGGAGTTCTCACACAAAAACGTATCTTTATACAAAATAATTGATTTTGTTGTTGTGTATAAAGTGTTTTCCCCTACTCCTGAAGCATTGTTATTTAAAAGGAGCATTTGTGTTAAGAACAATAACCTTCATCAGCATGTTAAGTGCCTTATTAGTCAGCTAAAAGAAGAAAGCAGCTATAATCATATGTTAACGAGACACATTTGTACTGGTCCATTTGTTACAATGCACCAGGTATTGATGTAACATTACTGAGGAATCTTTTCTTCATAGGAAGGAAATTTCAAAGTGCTGCCCCCACCCCTTCCAAACACACACAGAAAGAGAGACAAAAAAGAGAGAAAGAGAAACAAACAAACCTGCTGGTTTTGAAGTACAGTACATTAGGAAGCTGGTAGAAGTTTGAAAGCATACCAAATGCTTTTTTGCCTCTAAATGCTTAGACTGAAGTTGTACTGTTACTCCTAGTGTCTACAAACCCACAATTATTTTATTCTCACTTCTGTAATACTGGCAGCTGTTTGAGAAAAACAGTTTACTTCAGTGTTCAAAGTAAGCTTTAGAACCTCTAAAACCTCTGAAACACAAGTGTAAATGCCGAAAGAGGGAGTTTGATCGGGGACGGGACGGGTCAGACGGGGGACGGGTCAGAGCCTCTTCAGGCATGGATTGCTGCTCTAGTCCACATCTTTGTCCTTCATTAGAGCACTAAATACCTAAAACACAAAACAGATGTGATGAAATTACATGTCAATCAAGGGATGATGTACAGGTTTAAACTACATTACATGGCCACTTGTGTGAACACCCGCTGAGTCCATCTGAATCAGAATCCATATAAATATGAGCGTTGGGTGCTTCAGCCACTCCCACTGCCAAAATACATGTTTTTGCCTGCATGGTATTGATTTACATTTACGGCATTTAGCAGACGCTATTATCCAGAGCGACTTACAAAGTGCTTTGCTTCTGATCACAGATAATTATTGATTACTGATAATGCTACTGCATCCAAAAGATATTTTTTGACAACCTTCTACTTCCTACTTTATGTTAAAAGTTCAGGGAAAATGCTTTGCTAGTCCAGAATGACTGTGGCCTTGTACAGACAGTGAGGGCCATAAGGGTGTTTGGTGTGGTCAACCCCACTCAACACAGCTCTAAACTCAACCCCACTCAACACAGCTGGAATGTGAGAAGGCCTTGCTTGCTACTCATCTAACAGTACCTGAGCTCACAAAGATGCCATTTTTACTAAAAGGGCACAAATTCCCACAGACACTCAAAAATTCCCTGGTTTTGGAACGGGGTAATTAAGCCATTGAGCCATTGATACCCATGGCTTTGGAATGGGATGTCCAACAGACTCGTAAAGATGTGGTGATAAACTGCAACCTGTTCCTCAGTTTTACCCAATACTGCCCCATTAAACCAGCATTAAGAGAACTACTAACCACAAAGACCCTGTTATTGCAAGCTCACGCCAACCTGCTCCTGAGGGCGGCGGCTGTCACCTGAGCAACCAAAGTCGGCTCTGATTGGCTGTAGAGGGACTAACCAACCTGGCCCCACTTGCGGTTGCTGCTGGTCATCTGGGTGCAGGCGATGCAGGCAAACAGGCGCTCGGCGGACACGTCGTCCGGCAGGCGCGTCAGGAACTGAGCCACGTGGATGAAGTCCATGCCCAGGAGTGTGTCCTCGTACAGCCGCAGGACGCCCAGGCCCGTGCGGAACAGGAACTCCTCGCCGTCACGGCAGAACACGTCCCACACGCGACACGCTACGTCCAGCGGCAGGGACTTACTGTAGAGGGTGAAGATCCTGTGGGTATGCGCATGCACAGAGAGAGAGAGAGGGGGGGGGTTAATCACACAGGCAGAGGGTTTACCCAACTGGCTTAGATACAAACAACAAAGGGAAGCAGAGGACTTTATTTCTCTAGATGATTCCTCCATAGACGTGGTGCACACACCCGGGGTCTGATGGGGAGACTCACCAGTCGATCAGGTAGAGGTCAGGGGTCAGACTGGAGCTCTTGAAATGACTGAAGAGTCGGGGGAGGTTCTCCTCAAAGAAGACCTCAAAAGCTGCAAAGTACTTTAGCATCTAGAGTGAAATAAACAGCATGACACCAGTGAGACAATACCAACTCACCCCAACCCCCTCTGCACCCTAAAAAACTAGCTGTTGAGTTAATGGTCCGTACCAGTTCATGGTCCACTCTGAAGAAAGCCATCTGACAGGGTTTGTTAAGGAGGTTGGCAAAGGCAATAAAAGCATCAGCCTCCTCCAGATTCAGGATCAGCACAGCAGCGATGAAGGACATTCCCTGAACCTGCAAGTAGTTCCATACAGACGGTTCAGCGCATGCTCAGAGAGGCCCACAACACGCACGCACTCGTAGCAGTTTTCCTTCGTAACCGTTTCGCTACAAAGCAACACTCACGTATCCAACGTCGGGCCGGTAACAGGTGTAAGCCCCAAGCACGCTGTGGAGGAGATCGTGGTACGGCCCACCCTGCAATACAAGCAGCGCAGAACGCGAGGTCAGAGGCTGTGGCCACAACTCGCTTGTGAAGATATGACGATGCACTCTGCAGTCCCACCACATCCTGACGTTCCAGTAAGAAAGGAGCACATGTACCTTCTGGAAGATGTAGAGTGAGGGGAAGGTGCGGGAGATGTCCAGCTTGATCAGCTCCAGGCTGGACTCGCGGTCGGCCATGGACGCTGCGCTCTCTGTGGTGGACATCACGACACCATGACAAAGCACATTACTACCTGGGACTGCATATCGTGTTACAGACTAGAACTTCACAGCTTTGTCATGCTAACTCGCCTTCATGTACACCTTTCCCGAGTACCCAGGGGGAGGGGAGGGTGTAACTCATTAATTAGCCACCAGTATTTAGAGGTGCTCTGCATAAAGGGGTCATTTTGGCCACAGCAGGACAGCTGGAGCTCAAACTCTCAGCAGTGCACTGTGAGTGTGGGGCCGACACTGCTGTGCCTCTAACTCAGTGCCAACACCAATGCTCTGGGCCTGCTCCACTGTAGGCTCCGCCTCCTTAAAGCCACACCACTCCCTTGGGTCAAAAGAGTTTTGTTGACTGTTAATGAGTAACTTGGCTTCAGTTAGACGAGCTAAACATGTTCTTTCAGTATTTAGAATCATACATTAATAATAATTCAATACTACTAATGATTTACAATATTTATGAATTGTTGTAACAGTGTCCTGTTAACGTGCAGTTTTTGAATGTCCTGAACATTCAGATTCCAGTACAACCTCTTCATCTGTACTGAAATCCATATGGATTCAGATTCACATGAATACAGAATTAGTATTTCTACTTCTACATTTTAACGAATAGTGATTTTGCCAAGCACACAGACATACTACTTAATAATTTACAAATTCCTCAGCATTACAACCTGAGGAAGTACTACTGTGCCAAGCGGTGGCATGAACTGGCCAAATTCAGTGCCACTATAAACCCAGGAAGTCCTAAAGTCAAAAATAACAATGAACTTCAGCACCAGTCAAGCTCAGACTGAACACAACACAAAATCCAAACAGGTAAACAACTGCCAAACATCTAAAACATCACTAATATTTGGCACTTTTCTACTATTTGGTTTTCTACTCCGTGTCAAAATAAGTAAGTCACAGATACATATTTAAATATTCTGGAAAGTTCGAACAGGGATATGAACCACAGGATGAATCTTTTTTCCATGACAGGAGCTCCAACACAAAAGAAATTATGTTAACATGAAGGACATAAGGGAGAGAGGAAGGTAAACGCCATCAGCCCACTTCACATCCACCCTTTTAAACAGTTCAACAGCATCCTGAGGCCAGTGCACTGAGGTAGAAATGAGAAAAAGCACAGGCAGAAATGTGTGCCTGGTGCACGGAGTGGAGATCTGTTAATCATATAACACAACCCTAACTATCTAGAGCTAGGGCTGCACAGAGAACACGCTAGATAAAGGCTCATCAGAGGTGAGTGGAAGGATTGGAGTTTTGAGAAGGTAAAGTCATGCGGCTAACGCTTTGGTGAGGCCGGCTGTCTCGGCCAGATGTACCTTCTGCCTCGCCCTCACAGCCCAGCTCTCTGAAGCTCTTCCAGCGCTCCTTGGCTCGGGAAAGAAAGATCTCATAGAGCTCTGGGAAGGGGTTTGGAGACACAAGGGGGAGGAGTTTGGAGACATGGGGGGGGGGAATAAGTTACAAGTCCAAGTTGCCCCAGTGAAGCAAGCACACATCATCAAATAATGAAATCTGAAAAGCAGAAATCTAAACTGAATGCGTTCATCTTTAAAAGAACTGTGCAGCACCCTTCTGATGTTCCACATGAAACAAATGAAAAAGCAGTTTCACTTTCGTGAGAGAACAGTACTGAGAACAGGTCTACTGTGGACTGGAAGTGTTTGGCTGGTGGCAGTGAAACACATGGACCAACAATGACTTCCTGAGAGCTCTTAGCAAGGAAAGCCTCCTTTTAAAGATCCCTGCTGAAATGTGAAAAATGTATAGCCCTGCTGCTGTGCCCAATAAACCAGCTCAGCACCCACAACTACACAATATTTGTGTCAGTTATGATGCTGCATTGGGACTAGCTCACCACCCAAACAATATCCAAATCAGCAGTGGTTCTGTGGTCTGAAACCAACCAATAATAAAAGGAGTAGTGGGTGCAACTGTACGAGTATAAAATATACAACAAGTATATAAAATATATAAGTCGTGTCTCCAGGGGCTCATCAGTGGTGAGGATACCTGGAGTGATGTTCAGCTCATTCCCAATGGCTAAGCTCCACACTTTGCCCCGCACATTGGGAGGCAGACCCTGCCACCACAGATCTTTAACCCTCCGAGTGCCACGCCTGAGACCCACGACAAGAAGGAATAAAAAGACAGGTTAGCGTGACAGCATTACACGAGCATTACATCTGTATAATCTGCATAATCCGTGATCATTAGATCTTCTATAATCTTCAAGATCTTCAGTCCACCTTAAAGAATGGCAAAAGGACATGGTCAACACAGCAGATCTTATGTGCTACTGAAACGATGACATCACTACCATAGGCACATATTCCTCCTACTCTTTCAGCCCCATATAACTCTATAGCTCCCTCTAATGAACCTTTTCCACCAGCATGGTGCTGCTGGCAAAATCCCAAAAGGTTCTGCACATTTCCAAGGCTAAAATCACAGATTATCTGCCTGAAAAGATGGTGCCATTCTGCCTGGTCTAGAATCCACAAATCTGTGAAGCAAGAGGCCAAAGGGTCCTAGAGTCATCGACCCACCTTACCACCATTTATAGCCAAGAGAAAAACTGCAGCAAACACAATAAATCATCAGAGGTCTGTAAGAAACACATTACTTGGTAAATGGCCATGTAGTTTATACAGTATCTTCTGACTTCTGTTTCTGGATGACGGAATGTCAATATGTATATAGCCTATACGTAATCATTCCAAACCAATGGAAACACAGACCCATGTTCCAGATTGGCAGGTCTGTAGGAACTGGCAGCAGCTTTGGCACAAGCACCAGCGCTTTGCTGGTGGTAGTTTAGGTGTGGCACTCACATGCTGTCCCAGTTGGGCAGGATCTCCGTGTTCCACACCACCATGGCGCTGGCGATGTTCTCCTCCTGCCTGAAACGCTCCTTCATTTGTTGCTTCTTCTTCTGCGCCTCCTTCAGCTCTGCACACACAACCACCCATTACCCAGAGGCCTGGGCTAAGGCTGCCAAAGCTAAATACATTTGATTTATATTAAAACATAAATTATGCACAAATTCAAATAGGAGTGTGCTAGGTAGCCATAGCAGAAGAGTGCAGAGACACTTCCTGTGAATCCATAATAGAAACTTAAGGTGGCAGGTCAGCCGTTACCCCTCTTCTTGGCCTCGGCAACCATCTCGTCGTATTCCTGGCGGTGGCGTTGCGCCTCTTCTTCAGGCTTTGCAGGAAGATTGCTGAGAAGGATGTAAACACACTTAACCTCCAGGACTATGCTCAGGACGACTCTATAGTAATTCCACCATTATTCATATCAGTGAGACCACCTTGCAGATTGTTTGCCCCATTTCCCAGCTATCCATAGCATCTCCAATTAAAACTGTACAAAAAGTTAGGTCTGCTCACAGCCAGAATACATGAACTTATGTGATGGGGCAGTGTTATCATGACCCCCAGCCTGAACCAATTCAAGCACAATTGTGAAATTAGTTCTCACATATTGCTAATCTTCTCGCCATTGGCCAATCATAGCCACCATCATCTCAGCACCAGGTATGGATGGTATCACCTGCACCATACATGCAGGTAATTATATCAACTGCTTACTTCTCTTCCTTCTCTTCTATTTACATCCATGCTCATTGAATATTCATTTCTAAAACACCAGCTGTGCCAGAGAACATGGTTATGATCCCACGATACCCATGCTGCTGTGCTTTTACTAATAAAACATACACTACATTCTTGAGTTAATAAGCCTCAAACATGAACATCCAAAACCAAAATATGCAACAGCTTCAGTTCCACTTTTCTCATCTGCATGTTCCTCCTGTTGCACCATTCATCCATTCTTAATCAGAGCCTGAAGGGCAGGCAGCAGAGAGAAGTGGGGAGGCCCACGTGGTGAAAGGCGAGCCCAGCGCCAGGGGCCCCGGCCTATTTTTAGCCCTTTGTTTGTGAGAAGTGATCTCCCTCGCTGCTCACCACACCTCATCCTGGCAGGACAGGAGGCCCGGCACCAACCGACAGCCCATACGCTAGTGTGTCCTGGATGGACCAACATGGCGGTGTGTCCTGATAAACCCCTGAAGACAAGGCAGTCTCCAACACTGCTCATCATACAGGGCTACCACCAGCATACACCACAAACAAAACTCCTACTAACTCCGCAAGAAAATCTCAACACTGACCAAAGAGAGGTGGTGGAGAAAGTGGAGCTGTGGAGACTCTGACGCTCTTCTACACAAACAGGAGCTGGCAGGACCAGTCCTGGAGGACACTTACGCTGGACGCTCTTCCAGTATGAGTGCCGTGGTGGACAGAGGTTCAAATGGCAGGTTCTTGCGTCGTCCTGGAGTGGGCTGGGATGGGCTGTGGCCTCCTTTGGCAGTCTTGGCCTCATACTCCTGCAGGTTCTCCAAAAACAAGCAAGCATTAAGAGCCATTTAATGTCTGTCACGCCTTCAGCAGCGAAGGATCAAACGAAACGGATGTCAAAGGGCTGAAAGCGGTTCGGCAGGAGCTTTGGACACAACTGGGAAGATGTGACATGTGAACACAGCAGAAAGGAAAGGGCTGACAGGAATCAAGATCACAAGGCTGGCTGGTGCCTGCAGGGAATACAAGGATGTAGCTTATGTGTGAGAGAGAGAGAGAGAGAGAGAGAGAGAGAGAGAGAGAGAGAGAGAGAGAGAGAGAGAGAAGGATCACGGGTGCTGTGTGCTCAATAAAGAGGATGTGGTTTAGAGCTTAATGGGGCAGCGTCAACACCCCCCACCCCCCAGCTGATCAAACAATTCGAGCTCAATTGTGAAATTCATTAGCGAGAAGCCTGCGGAGGTTTCTTACGAATGTGTGGCAAGACAGTTCCCTATTCTCCAGGTTTCAAGCCTACCAGTGCATAGCTACAACCCCACACAGCACTGGCGGATTAAAAACAGCATGAGAGTCACCTCTGAGAGTCCAAGAGGCTGCCAGAGGAATCAGCAGCCATACTGTTCATGAGACTTACTCCCCGGGTTAATGAGCATACCTGATATTTGAGCCTGAGAGTGTGGAGAGTATAGGATATACAACAGCAACTTATTCAGCAGTGTGTTCTCTGTCATTTCAAAATAAAAGTATCTGGACATTCAATATTTTTGTCCTCTTAAGCAAGACAATATACAAAGATATCATAGGAAATAAAGTACTTTAACAAAGTACATACGACAGCGAAGCAGACCGAGTCTTGGTTTTCACTCAGTGGGGCTGACAATTGAGTCATCCCTGCCGATTGCGAAGATGATGTCTGGTGTTTTTTATTCATTTATTACCAAGCTAGCAAAATGACTTCCTGCTGGGGGGATGTAGGAGTGCATGGTGTGAGTGTTAGACATGTATGGTGTCCAGGTAAGCAGACAAGCAGGCAAGGCACATGGCAATGGCTGGAATGACCAATGGAGGGCAATGGTGAAGTGCTCCATGCACAGGGGACACAGAGAGAGAGAGAGAGAGAGAGAGAGAGAGAGAGGGAGGGAGGGAGGGAGGGAGGAAGAGAGGCATACCCCTGCACTTAACAGATTGGGTGTTGATACGGATGTGAGATTGCCTGGGTTACTGTCCTGAAGAAAGAGAAAGAAGACATGGCACTCATAAAAAATATATAAAATTGTCAAAACCACAAGTCTGATGATGAAAATTATCACCCTGGATCTGTCTCTCTTATGTTTCAACCCAGAGAGTTAACACAGCTAGCAATGAACAAAAGCCAGAAGGCATCAAGTTGCATGATTTTATAATGCCAACTGACCCCATGACCTCTCATTCTTCACAAGCATTGGTGGCTGAAGCATCTCTAACTGGAGGCTGGATCCTGCTTTAGCCTGTTCTGGGGGGAGGGGGGGCTGTGTGTAGCAGGGGTGATGTGCAGAGAGCATTAACTCGTAGGACAAAAGCACCTTTCCTCGTACACGTAGTTTGGAGGAGAACACAGACAATGGCAGGAGGCAGACACAGTGAGCTGCTCTCTTTGGGACACGCTCATGCAAACTAATGTAAATGTGTAAATGTGCCGTATTTTGTCAATTGTGATTTTTACACCGCAATCGAAATTTGTCCTCCGCTTTTAACCCATCTGTGCAGTTAGAACACACACACACTAGTGATTTCTAGGGGCTGTGGTGCACACATGCCCAGAGCGGTGAGCAGCCCTAGTCCGGCGCCCAGGGAGCAGTTGGGGATAGGTGCCTTGCTCAAGGGCACCTCAGTCATGGCCTCAGGTCTGGGAATTGAACCCACGGCCCTCCGGTCACAAGACCAGTTCCCTACCACCAGGCCATGACTGCCCCAAAAACATTTAACTCAAAATTGAAACACACACACACACACACACACACACACACACACACACTCTTAACTGTAGTAACATGCTGGGCTTCAGGCTACTGCCCCTAGTCCTCAATTTACAAAACAAATTATTCAAATCCCGGCGTCCACATATATATATATATAGACATTCTCCAATGCAATTTCTGCCACGTTGGGAGATTTTGTATATGCAACTCAAATGTAATCCTCAAAAAGAGAAGTGAAATCAGTAAGGACGTTAACCACCCTGCTGGAAAGCCTTCTACTGTCTTGTTCAGTGATAAGCAGATCAGTCAAGTTCGCACAACTCTGGTGCAGTAAACACCTTCTGTGGGCTAGTGTGACTAAGTGTGACGGGGACATTCATTCTCCAAAGGGGAGGACGGTGTGAGGGAAGATTGAAGGGGCTCCACTGCTACACCACACTGTGGTCAGTGTTTCCCTTCACCTGCTTTCAGACCTGGGTAGAGTGGCTGCTTTCAGCCTTAGTCACACCAAGATAGCTTATCTAAACACTTCAAGGACAAACTCTTTTTGAACCTAATGAGCATGATTTGATAGAGAATAGAGAAAACCAGCAAAAAGCTTTTAGTCACACTATACTGATGTGAACAGATTAGAGAAAATCTTAAATAGACATTCACTTTTAGTCCAAATCAACAATTACTGAGCAGTGTGACCAATGCACAGCCCAAACTCTTAATTTGTCATTCCAGATCAGGCCTTTCTAGGTATACTCTCACTCAGTACTGTGTACCTAGGTGAGAGTATATGTTTGTGTTGTTTAGATATGTATTCCTCCATGAGGGAAAATTATACCATCCCTGAAACAAATAATTAGAATAGTTCTATAGGTCTATTTACTTTAAAGAGGGGGAAAATATGTTTTCTACAAAGTGTTAAAAAAGCATATTTTTCAACTCTTTTTTAACTGCCTGTCCTGTCTGTAATATCAGTTTTGTATCCTGTAATATACACTGATATTGTAGTTTAAAAGGTGGTAGAGAAATGTCAGGCTTTGCCCAATTCAATTATAAATAAACAAATATGTCACCCTATTTATTTTACAAATATCCCCTTTAAACAAACAGCACAGTGTGTTCAACACTGATCCCCCCCCCCAGATGCGTGGCTTGCTTCATATTTGCCCTGGGCACCCGTGTAAATGGAGTTCTAGCAGTTTTGGCGGCGCACCTGCTGAATGGTCTTGGAGTCTTTGGGAGTGCTCTCCCTCGGAGGCACTTTGCCAAACAGCTTCCAGCCCGGAGCGCTCGGAGCCTCCCTCTGCCTCCGGGAGAACAGGCCCCTGGCAAACAGACAAGCAGAGAGCACTGGTGAAACACCGCACCTGTCATGTGGACACTGGGACTGCTTTGATGGTTTACCCACACTGACCCTAGGAAGACAGCAAGCAGGTAAGAAGGTGTGGAACTCACCCAGTCAGCCAGTAAATATGCAAATTTGCAAGCTTCAAAACAAATAAACCAACTAGGGACAAATTATAACAGATATAAAACACACATAAGGCTTCTTTTAAAGTAAAGGAAGCTCAAAGCCAAACAGACAGAATGGTGATTTTTTTCTGAAAAGGTTTCACTTTTTTGTAAGAAATTATAACATAGCTCAACGGGCGAGCTGTGTACACAGCTAAACAACATGGATACTTACTGCTGCCTTCTGCACTTCACACACACACATCATGTCCTTTTCCCAACAGTGAACCACTAGTGCTGCCCAGCACGGTCAGTCTCAAGAGCTTTCACCAGCTCCACGGCCAGTTTAGTCATTAGCTTTGTCCAACAGGAGGTGTGGTGCCGAGCTTCTAGAGGCTGGACGATGGCGTGGGCTCCAGCCTCTAGAAGCTCTGCAGCACACCTCCTCCACTGGACAAAGCTGACGACCTCACTCAGTCTACGACCTCAAGGCAACATGGTGTACACCAGTGACGAAGCTACGTCATCCACCATCCATTATCTGGAACTCATACCTGCCAAAGATCTCAGAGATGCCATGTTTCTTCTGCCGCAGGGCCAGGTCTGGGACAGCTACGCTGAACACTCCAGGGATGTTGTCTGGGGCGCTCTGCCGGCGACTGATTTCATACGTGTTCCTAGAGTTTAGGCTCACGTCCATAAATGTCATGTTGTGCTGCTTGTTTGGATCGGGGGAGCACTCTTGACCTTCAGGGCTTGGTGCAGTGGGGTCAGGGGTCAGGGAAGGGCTCTCGGAGAACGACCAGAGAGAATGTGGTCTGGGGGAACAGTCACTGCAGGCCAGTCCAGATTCCTGGCAGGGTTCCCCTTCAGCTGGGCTATATAACGACTGATTGGAAACATGTCCTGAGCTGGAGCTGCTGTTCTCATCGTTGTCTTGTTGTTGGATTGCTACTCCCATATCTGAAACGGCCTGAACAGACTGAGAATGCAAAGTACACAAGCCAGCGCTAGTGGATGGAGCAACTGACAGCACATCAACATTCTGTCTTGCACAGTCAGAGACTGAAAATAATTCACCATTAGCTACTACTTTGCTGTCTTTATGGGAACAGCAGTATAAAGGCGAACTAGACCGATCACATGTGTCGCAGCTGGACGCTGTATGGGTGATGTGGGTCACATTTCCGTTGGGGAGCTTGGCTCCACTCGGCTGACCCGCCGAACCAAGGCGGTCCTGCACACGTCGCGGTTCATCACACAGCGGTGGCGGCGGTTCGACGCGCTGTCCTTCTCTACTGGAGCGTAGTAACGCAAGGTCCTGCCATCTCTCCTGTTCTGTGGAGCCATCCACAGTCTTGTGCGTGGAAGCAGCCTGTGGGTCGAGTGCGTCCATGTCCTCTGGCGTGTGTGGAACATCAGCAGCGTAGGGAGGTCTCCCGTCCTCAGCACCCCTGTCTCTGGCGGCCCATTCCACCATTAGCTTCGCAGGGGACTCGGTGAATCCATCAAACATGGCATTACCGTATCCACCTGAAATGGCATTTTTTCGGTGATCTTTTGGATCCCGCCGGGAGAGCAACCTGTAACAAAATCAAATCACATTTGCATTTCCAAATCTCAACGCATCCAGTGCTCCTGTTAAAAAGACATGTAACCAGAAGGTCTAGCGAGATCTGTCTAGCACGCAACAGACATATCCAGTTACTGTAGCAACTCCCTAGCAGTGTCAGTGATTTCCGAGAAACGTTTTTCGTTTTTCTCCCCCCCATTTTCACAGTATGAGACATAGTGGAGTTTGTGTTTGCGTTCACGGCAGTCGACAACTGCCCAGTTTGCTAGATGACCTAGCTAACCACACAACTCCATTCCCAGCCACCACGGCTGTGGTCCTACAACAAAAAGCCAAAGTGTAACAAGGACATGTCTTCTTTTCTCACCATGTTGAATACTCCCCCAGATACAGAAATAAGAACGGGTGGCGTGTCTGGAAAAATATCTATCGTTCAAAGCAATGTCAAGCAACCATACTAGACTTGCCGACGTTGAACCCGGTGTCTAGTTAGCTAGCTTCCTCCAATCTAGCTCTTATCCGCAGCCATCTTGAAATGCCAATGACGTCTTCTCGGAGACGGAAAATGTACAGCGCTGCGCCCCCTGCTGCTGGTTAGTAGCTACTGCAGCTTGATGTTGTCGATTTTCCAGTGAAGCCTGTAACTGTAGATTAGGGACAACACTAAATGCGATTTAGGATGCAGAATGCAGAATAATTCATTTGAACGTCAGCATAAAATGGAGCAGTTTCGCTGTTGTTTGGATAAAACACATTTAATTAATGCTTGGTTTTTATACGCTAAATCAGATCAGTTATGAAAGAGATTACTCCCCTGCTGAGATCCTCCATGACAGAAAATGTAGTATTGTACACGAGAATAAATAAGTAAACTACACGAACAGGCTCATTCTGAAACCTACGTGTGCCTTGTTCAAAGTAGGTGCATGGTGTCCGCTCAGCCTCCACGGATACCTGGGGAACCTGGACCATCAGTCTACCACATGCCATCTCTGCAACATACTCCCTCGATTATCACATTCTTACGACAACCCCACTTTAAAAGACTGCTTGGTAGAACTAGGCATAGCTTCATCCCATCATAAAGAAACTTTGCACACTTTGTTCCACCATTCCGACGTTCAGCGTACTTTTTACACGAAACTCGTACGCTAAATGGTGTATAGTGGTGTAATAGTGTACAATGCGCTAAGATGATGAGGGACTTGAAAAACAATTTCAATGCACCTTGAACAAATTGGCTTGGTTTGTAATTTATCTCACTTAGGCATAGAGCACACAGGAAATGAAAATCACATTTACGCAAACGGTGCTGAAAGTGACAGCGCCCAGGTGAGCGCTCGTGCAGGCTTCTTTTATTATTAGCGTCTCGACCTTGTTTAAGAATTAAGAATGTTTGCGTTGCTGTGATGAAATTCTGACATCTAACTGTGCGTTCACACCGAAAGCGATAAAATCGCTCTCCGTCGCCGAGTCGCCAGCATCGCGTCGCGTGGGGGCGTGTCCAACGGCATGCAGCACGTGACAGATATGCAAATCACGTTTTTAAAGCAGGACGCAGTATTTATTTTAATCTATTGATTACAGGACACACGATTATAAAGGAGTGCGTGTATAAAACATAGTGTGTGTATAAAACACATATAGTATATAAACCTAAAATGTTTATGTATTTTTTTTACTTTTTACCCTAGACCCGAAGATCAAACAGGAATTTAAAAAATCATAACCAATAATAGGGTATACGCTAATTTATTGCAGATGTTTTTTAACAAATGAACAGTATTCCCTCCAAAAATAAACATGTAAAGTGCGGGACATCCAGAGACAGCCACTATTAATCAAACATACTTTCTGTTTGGTAGTCACTGCTCATTTGCATAAAGTTGAGCCAAGCTCAACTTGTTCGCGTCGCTCGAATCGCTCACTTCGCGTCGCGCCGCGCCGCGTCGCGTCGCTGGGTGTCGCTCACTCTCATTGAAAATGAATGACTTCCGGTCGCCGTGTCGCTCTCGTCGCTTTCGGTGTGAACGCACAGTGAACGCACTTCTGAAGTGGCTAGGAAAACTGTTGATATAGCTAATGTATTCAAATTCGTCCTTGAACCATATATGCCTTTAGCACGGATTTTAGAAAGGCTGCAGTTCCTGGCTGCGGCTCTCAATGGAGAGTGAACTTTAGTAATGAATTGGTGTCATACAATCAAGACACGAGTCTTCGAAAGGTCTCCAACTGCATTGAGGCATACCTGTCAAGTGTCCCGTTTTGGCCGGGACAGTCCCGTATTTTACCGCTCTGTCCCGGCGACGTCCCGTATTTTTATTTTCCCGTATTTGTCCCGTATTTTCAGTTTTCACTTTTTATTTTTTTAAAGCATTCATGTGCCGCTCCAAACAGAATTCTGTCACTAGCCTCGTGAGAACTGCCACCCAGACTACTGCAGGTAGAAGTTCTCGCGAGGCTAGTGACAGAATTCTGTTTGGCGCGGCACATGAATGCTTTAAAAAATATATAAATTAAAACTCGCGGGTTTAGTGTCGACAGTGGGAGCAAACGTGGAACAACAAATCAGGATTTAACGAGAGAAGGCAGTCCTGCCTAAAAAGCTAAGCGTACGTGTAAGTACCTTGACGAATGCGACAGGGAATTTATTTTCCTAAAGAGGAGCATGAAGGGGCACAGCTACTCATTCTGTAATATATGTAGCTGTGATTTTAGTGTCTCTCATGGGGGAAGGAACGATGTCCGTCAGCACGAACAATCTGCCAAGCACAAACGCGGACTAAAGGCACAGAAATATGCCCAGGAGATGTCCCCATTTGTAGCTAGAAATACCACTAGAAATTTTTAATTTTTTATTCATTTGTAGTTCAAAACATATTTGGGGTGTTTTTTCTTCACTTTTGCCACTCCAAAGATATTTTCGTTTCTCCTACAGCCTCGATTGCGGCTATATGCAAATAACTGATTATGCAAATTAGGCGATGACGTCATATACGGGAAATGTCCCGTATTTTTAAATACAAAACTTGACAGGTATGCATTGAGGACACAGACTTGCCTTCTGGAAAAGTCTCGGTCCTATCCACCACGCCACTGAACCAAAGAAACACTCTGCTCCTTGCAATAGTACAGTTTGAATGTGAAGCAAATATTATCCCTGAACTCAACTTACTTCAGCTGGCCTGGAGGAATGTCATTCTAGGCCAAGTGGTGAAATAGTTGGGCTGGTCATGACCTCAGTCTGGATTTTAAACAGTAGCCTACATGTAAAAATTGACATGCAAGCGTGTAGTGAAAAGTTAATGTATGTATCCTATGTATGATTTGGGTCATTGTTCTGTTTATCAGTTTAACTGATTCATATATTTTTGGATGCCTTAAAAATGTTCTTTCCGCCTAAGGGAAATGGGTAAATGTGGTATGAGGGAGTGTCTATGAGTGTCTATGGCAGAGTGTGTATGAGAGTGTCAATGAGTGCATATGAGGGAGTGTCTGACAGTGTAACTAGGTTGACTATGGTGTGATAAAGGTTGGACACAAATGCGAGCCTTTTTGCAGTTTATTAAGAAAAATACAAAGACAACTACACTTAAGACAATATCAAACACTGATAAACTAAACAAGACTAAAATACATCAACCAAGTAATACTAACTACAACTACAGACAAATTAATGAACAGGGACATGGACATATTAAATACATATGAACATAGACATCCAAAGGCACATGAAGCAAACTTGCCTACAACAAACTAAAGAGACAAGACAAACACAAAGCAAACCATAAGGCAAAAACAGAAACAGGACTGAACACAAGAATATGAGACATGAGCTAACAAACAACAGAAAGAACTGGAGAATACCTAAGCCAGAACCAGAAACAGAAACAAAACAATAGCTGCTACATGCAATGACCAGCAAACTGCAGGGTAAAATATAGAGTTTAAATACACAGGCAAATGAAGATTAAACGAGACAAGTGAAATCAATACACAAGGTGGGGACACAAGACACAAGGGCGTGAAACATTTGATACAAAAAAAGCATTTCAAAATACAAGCACAAAGAGGAGAACCAGGAAATAATATCAAAACAAGAGGGGTTGCCATGGGAAACATAACAGTGCATATGAGTCTATGATAGAGTGCCTATGAGAGTGTGTATGAGAGAGTATATGTGTGTACATGAGTGTGTAAGGGAGTGTATATAAGAGAGTGTGTAAGAGAGTATATGAGACTATATATGAGATAATGTGTATGAAAGAGTGCATATGAGAGAGTGTGTATAAGAGAGTGCATGGACACCATGAGAGTGACACATTTCAGCACTTTTCATCTACCACAGTGTAGTACGGTGTAATAAGCTGTATATGAATGTAATGCAGGGTGGTGCATCACAAGTCTTCATCCTAGTGACTAGTGGATACCTAGTGGACTTAAAATATCGGTGTCACGGTGAGCCAGGCCCAGCGGGCAAGGGTGACACCCACTCCACACACACACACACACACACACACACACACACACACCCTAGGTCACTCCCACTCCCCCAGACACACACGCCCTAGGTCACTCCCACTCCCCCACACATACGCACTCTGTCACTCCCTCACTCACTATCCCCCACCTATTAACACTCCGATCTCACCTGCCTCACATTCCTCATGTTGATTGTCTGCAGCACTTAAGCCCACAGGTCCTGACGTCCAGTGCTGCACATTAAGCTGTACTGAGTGGATCACTGAACACGCAGACTCTTGTTCTACAAATGCTGCATTGAGAGAGAGACTTTGAGTGCTTATCTGGTTTCGCTTCACTTAACCACTTCACTTAATCACTAAATTTAGTACATTTCTCACATCATGGTGGTTTACATTGGCATCACAAAAAGTGCATTTCTCAAAGCAGTAAGTGCAAACAGCAAAACTCAATGAAATAACTGCAATAGCACATACTTCACTCAGAATTCTTTGTTTTTGCCTCAAAAGCAAATAATTAGGTCAAAGTCAAGTGCCATTAGAAAATCTAGTCCGTGTGCCATATGAACAAGGCACTCAAAATACTTCATGTTGTCAGTGCAACTATAAGTCACAGTCAGTGCAGACTGTAAGTATATTCTGATGGAAACTAGCTAAGCTTTTGATTTCAAGAATGCTGCACATTCTGTGGTATATCAAATGAAACAATACGTTACACACAAAATGCAAAGTTACACATGACTGTATGTGGGAGACTGATAGCAAGAAATTGGACTGGAATCAAATTTGTACAGCAATATTGCTTGACGATATTGTTCGCACTGCAGTTTGAAAAAACAAATCTTATTGGCATTCAGGAAAGACAACTGTTTGACAGAAAAAAAACTGCAAAATTGGAAACTTCAACACATTCAAAACAACCTGAGCACATACAGCCTCCTCTTGTTGAGGTGTGAAAATGGAACCTCTGCCACCCCTATGAGCTGGTCTTGATGTGCTATATGGTATAAGAATGCAAAAATGCAAAACATAAAATGTAATAACATTTCAGAATTTGTCAAAAGAGTGCACTTTGCTGAATTACATAAATGTTTTCTCTATGAAATGCTTGAACGATTGAAAACGATTGTTGTTCTTCCAATATTCAGCTGCACCCAGCGACCAGCCATTGTTAGACCACGATTTACATGTAAAATAAGGTCCACAATTTTTGCCCTTATTTCATCTGGGACAACCCGACGTTTCTGAGTTCTGGATGGAATAATGCACAGGACTTTAAGGGCCCGGAAAGAAGCCCCCCTCTGGATTCTGCTCTATTCACAATAATTTTGTAATTAGCAGGTCAAATTAATTATTAGTGAAATCAGTTGGATGGTTTCATGTCAGGCCTTTACTTATGGGGCCTGAACTGACACCATTGTGCTGCACCACTATTACAGTTGGTGTAGTCCTCTGTTGTAGTACTGTACATGTAGTCCACTGTTGTTAGCTATGTATCATGTGCTGGACTAATAATGTTGATGCGGTGGAAAGTACTTTTAGGATGAATACGGATGCTGTCGAACAAAAACGCAGGAAGCCATACCGTCCAAATTTGAAGATTTCTGCTTTTTGATTATTAGACCCTTGTCCAAAATACCATGAGCATTCATTATATTTTCTTGTCACACACACAAACATGCATATACAAATACAGGCTGTAATTATTTACGACATTCAATTTTGATTGAATACGGTGTGGCATCTTCATGACCGTTTTTGCCAATAGGGGGACAGCAATTCCACCCCAAAAGCTGAATTATTTAATTTAAGTCTATTAATTCGATACAACATACACACACAAATACTGTCTCTCATCACTTGAGACATTCCTTGTGTAATGCACCGAGGACGCTAGCACGCACGCGCGCACACGCACGCACACGCACACACACTGCGTTCACCTGTTATCTATCACGTCTCTTTTTTAATCTTGACAATTAAAACTATTGTTGTGATAGCTGCACTCTAGACTCTTAGAGAACTTCTAAAGTAGTTTCACGTTGCTGATCGTCAATAGCTTCACATTTCATTTTGCTGTAAGCAACTCACCTACGCTCATGAACTCGATTTGTGGAGCGGAAAGGCTGAGGCCCGATAGTTTCGCAAATTTGGGCAGCTTTAAAAGCTTTAACAGCAGCTATTCCCTACTGTGTTGTTCCTTGCTGGGTAGATGCTAAACTAGCTATACGAGGCTGCCTAATAGTCAACCTGTCATGGTACAGCCTTGACTCCTCCCTTCGTCCACACCTACACCTATACGTGCTTATTTCCGTGTGTGCTCCGTGTGTCTGCAATGTGTGTCTATGTCAGTGGTTCCCAAACTTTTTCTGCCGTGCCCCCCTTTAGTAGATGAGAATATTTTTGCGCCCCCCCCCCCCCCCCCCCCCCCCCCCCCATATTGACTAGGGATGCACCGATTCACGGTTTTCACTTCCGATACCGATTCAGATATCTGAGGCTTCGTATCGGCCGATACTGATCCGATACCCAGTGGCGGACTTAGCAATTTGGGGGCTCAAGGCGAAATTAGGTAGGGGGCGCATCAACATTAATATGCAAGAAAAAAGTCAGCTAATCAGGGGGCCCCTACAGTGGGCTGCAGTGGGAGGGGCCCAAGGCAGTTGCCTAGCCACGCCTCTATGCAAAGACCGCCTCTGCCGATACCGATCTGATAAGAGTAAAACTGTGCTGAATCGACTTAAAGCATTTTTTAAAAAACACAAGACATACTGAATTACAAGTTTATTGAAAACTCTGCACCAGTATAGCACACTTAAACACACATAAAACATGTAAAAACAACACAACTTGCATTTGTTCAGTCACTGCAACTATGAATATAACATTGAATGTAAAATAAATTATACCAAAGAACCTGAAACTTACAAAAACAATAGGTTCACAACTTTGGTCAAACATGAAAAAAATAAACTGTAAGAAACCTTTTAAATGGTTCAAGAATTCTAAATATAATTTTAAATAAATAAGGAGATGAAATAAGAGAAACAGCAATACCTATGTGGCTAGTTTGCTAGCGCAGACATCACGCAGAGCACAAAGCATGTAACGGCCAGAAATATGTGTACTGTCTCTTTAAGGGAGCGAGTTGAGCGCGCGTACGGAATATTGTTGTTTTAGCTTTCTGCCGTAGACAGAGTCAGACCACTGCTCTTTATTTTATCTTTATTTTATTTCTGTAAGTAACGCATTCAATGAGCTTTGGACAACTCACCAGTTCATGTATGAACAGTCAAGTAGTGCTGGAGCCCAGGTTTATTTTGGTCAACCAGCAAATAAACGGACTAAGTGTAATAGCACCAGCGCGAGTACGAGTCAGTGATTCACCTCTCCTCTGTGTGCTTCACTCGCCTGTTAACTGTCCAAGTTCACTTCTATCCGGGACAGAGTGGATATTTAATGTTGAACTAACTCAGAAAAGCGTTACGAGCATAGAATTAGACTGAATAGATCTGTTTTTATGGATCGGTCACATTGTCACCGATACCCGATCTAGAATTTTTTTCAGATATTAATATCGGAATCGGTGCATCCCTAAATTGACACATGTGCACGTTTTACTTCCAAGCTCTGCGCCCCCCCCTGCAATAGCTCCGCGCCCCACCTAGGGGGCGCGCCCCCCACTTTGTTGCTTGTTGTTGTGTGTGTATTTAAGCGTGTGTCTCCTCTTTGTTCATTGTCGGTTGTGTACGTGTTGTGTTGTCTGTCCGTGTGTTGATTAGCGCGTAGCGATATTCTCCATATAAAGAAACATGGAACCTGTTCTCGTCTCGGCGTCTTGCCTCACCCTCTTCACGTTGCACTACCAAACGGAAACGTGGTTGACAGTGGCACTCCTGATATGCACTCAAGGCAAATTCCTGATACTTTTGTGTATTTGCGCAGGCCCTGTGCACGTCAATTCAGGTACATGATCTTATCAGATTACGGTCAACATAAAAAAATGTGTGAATAACCTAAAAAAAATGGATTTAAGCATTACATTGTAACACACTTGTTCAATTCAATCCTCAAAAGAGCTTTAAATATCACCAGTGTATTCTAGAAACTGTTGGGGCCCTGGCAGGGCAGTGGCCCGGGAGTTCCTCCTGACAGACTGGCCCACTATATATATACACACAGTATACACACACACACATACACACATACATACATATATATATATATATATATATATATATATATATATATATATATATATATATATATATATATATATATATATATATATATATATGTATGTATGTGTGTGTGTGTGTGTGTGTATACTGTAGGCTATATGAATCTATACATGTCACGTAGTGTATATGACGGCATTTATTGTCATATGGACAATATTAATTCCAGCAATAATATGATTACAAAGCCACATAGTGGCTTTTAAATAGTCCATCATAAGACCACCAAACAAGTTGTTTTACGCAAAGTGCATCCTAAAGAACAACCTACAACTCTAACGTGGGTATTTCTTCCTCTTACCTATTTGTGGTGGTTAGTTTTAATATAAGAATTTCAATAGCTTTAAAAAAAACAGTGCGCAGTGCTCTTGAACCTTTAAGACCGCCACTTGCGTCCGTGTTAACCGTGTTAAGGTAATTTGTAGATAATAATAATAATAATCTTTATTTGTATAGCACCTTTCATACATACATGCAACTCAAAGTGCTTTACAGTATAAATAAAAGAAACATAAAAAGGAGAAGACAAAAAGAAAATGTTAGAAGAAATTAAAGTAAAATAACATAAAATGTAAAAAAGTAAAGTATACAATATAATAAAAAAGTAAAGTAAGTAAAACTAATTAAGATAAGTAAATATAAGAAGATAAAAATAAAATATTAAAATTAAAGATTAAAAGAAATAATTAAATAAAGTGACAAATTATAAAATAATAGACTAGAGTTTCTTAACTAAAAGCAGATCTAAACAGATGGTGCCTTAGACGTTGCAGAGGCGACAGCAGTACATCTACAATTTAAACTGCTGTATGTTTTCGTAGTCCGGCCCGGATTTTCTGGGACAAGTTGTTTTTTTTCCTGATCTCCGCTGCATACCGTCAGCCCGCATCAGCTGGCCCAGTCCGCGGCCCGGTCCAACTCGTTCATGTGTTTACAGGCGCAGTCCGCGGCCGCGCTGAGCAGGGGTGGGTTTCCCGAAACGTTCGTAGCGCTAAGTACTTCGTAACCTCGTATGAAACGTATGAGGTTAACAAGTACTTAGCGCTAAGAACATTTCGGGAAACTCACCCCAGGTTAGTCTGAATGGAGCGGGGGAGGTAATAACACCGTTAAACAGCAGCGTGACTACGGGCCGCAGTGCGCGGCAGTGGCTCCTCCACGGGCCGAGTTAAACCACCGCCGGCCACCGGCCTACTAACCCATCGGCCCACCGGGGAAATTCTCGGTAGTAATGTATGCCAGTCCGCCCCTGGGCCCTAGGCATAAATTCAAGGGCCCCGTTACTTCAGTTTTACTCTAGTTTACTCCAGTTAACAAATATTTTCTCCAATTCGACTGAATTAATTTCATTTACAGATTTGAGTGTGTTGTGCGAAGTACCACTCATGAGTGCACATGTTAATATGACAACAAGCTTCATGTCTAGGGGGAGGCTGCTGGCAGGATTGGTTGCCGCTTGCTAGACTGTCCCCCAGACCTGCTAGTGTTTTGATCGCCGCTGCCCCTGTCCCTAGGATCACTGATGTACCTCCAACTTATTGTTGACTCTAACCATGCTAACCCTGGGAGGGTAAGGTGTTCTCCTTTAGGCCCCCTGGCTCTGCTGTACTATGAGCCTGGGGAGAGCTGTGCCTGCCTTCAAGGGGCGTGTCACGACCCATGTTTTCAGGGGAGGGTACTGTAATGGTACAGCACAGTAACTATAAACTTTGTGCATTACCACTACTGTAGTTTGGTTCCCACTGGACTGGAGCACCATGCAGTTGCTTGCCTCTGATTTAACCTTCTCTAATGTAACCTTTTCCCAGTAGTTTGTGGGCCAGTTAAATAATTATTCCTCCTGATGGGCCAATTTTCTTTATGTACTGGCAACTCTGTTACCTATTCAGATCTTCCTTCACACAGCGCCCTCTTTTGAATATAACCTCCTTATGTCTATGCTGTACCTACACTCACCCATCTTTTTAGTTTTACAGCCACATATCCCTGTTCACCAGTGTATTTTTCTCACATTCCTTCACAGCACAGTACTGACGATAACATGTTAGTTGCTTTTGCAGTTGAAGTACAGCAGTGTTGTGGGAACACTCAGTGACAATGCTGGGTTGAAATGACCTGTACCCAGAAAGGTTCCATCAAAACTAGTGCTGTGGTGCAAAGACTGACCATTGATGAACACTTTGGAAGACTGCTAATAGAAAGTATGCATTTGTGTTTTTATACAATTGTAAAGAACAGGCTTTACTCAAATAAAATCTTTATTTATTCCCTGCAGTACGCAGAAGACACCAGACCTTCATCGATTCAGCAGTGGAACACTGAAGTAGCACAAAGCAAATCACGCACCAGTATGACACTCTTAGGACAACCATGCACAAACGAACAAGTGCACCAGAGACATGACAGAACCACAGCAATGCTTGTCATGTCATTTGTAACTATTAACTCAGCTACTGCTGAACCATTTTCAGGACATCATTTCATGAAAATTCTGTTCCCTGTTGCTCGTCAGTTTATCAGCATAACTTTGCAATCTCTCTGTTGGATTCCTGTTTCTGAGGGATTTTCAAATTTTCTTTTTAATAATTTAAATGTATAGGAAATCCAGTTAACAATTTCACATGGACAGTAACACCACTGGAGATGCGGTGTCAATAACATGTGGCATGCCACAATGTTGATTACTTAGTTATTTTCAGGCTTTAGCGATGGGACTTATCTGTTTACTTCCAAAAGGATCTCTATATTACAACTGGGAAATTGGAAGAAAATGGCATACATACACTCACTGGCCACTTTATTCGGTACGCCCCTCCAACTGCTCATTGACGCAAATGTCAAATCAGCCAATCACATGGCAACAACTCAATGCATTTAGGCATGTAGACATGACCAGGACGATCTGCTGCAGTTCAAACCGAGCATCAGAATGGGGGAAGAAAGGTGATTTATGTGACTTTGAATGTGGCATGGTTGTTGGTGCCAGACGGGCTGGTCTGAGTATTTCAGAAACTGCTACTACTGGGATTTTCATGCACAACCATCTTTAAGGTTCACAGAGAATGGTCCAAAAAAGAGAAAATATGCCTTGTTGCAAATGCCTTGTTGATGCCAGAGGTCAGAGGAGAATGGCCAGACTGGTTTGAGCTGATAGAATGGCAACAGTAACTCAAATAACCAGTCGTTACATCTGAGGCATGCAGATGAGCATCTCGGAACGCACAACACGTCGAACCTTAAGGTGGGCGGGTGCCACTCCTGTCAGCTAAGAACAGGAAACTCAGGCTACAATTACACAGGCTCACCAAAATTGAACAATAAAATATTGGAAAAACGTTGCCTGGTCTGATGAGTCTTGACTTCTGCAGCGACATTCGGATGGTAGGGTCAGAATTAGGCATCAACAACATGAAAGCATGGATCCATCCTGCCTTGTATCAATGGTTCAGGTGGTGCAATGGTGTAGGGGATATTTTCCTGGCACACTTTGGGTCCATTAGTCCCAATTGAGCATTCTGTCAACGCCACAGCCTACCTGAGTATTGTTGCTGACCATGTCCATCCCTTTATGACCACAATGTACCCATCTTCTGATGGCTACTTCCAGCAGGATAACGCGCCATGTCTTAAAGCGCAAATCATCTAAGCCTGGTTTCTTGAACATAACAAAGTGTTCACTGTATTCGAATGGCCTCCACAGTCACCAGATGTCAATCCAATAGAGCACCTTTGGGATGTGGTGGAATAGGTGATTCGCATCATGGATGTGCAGCCATCGAATCTGTAGCAACTGCGTGATGCTATCATGTCAATTTGGACCAGACTGTCTGAGGAATGTTTCCAGTACCTTGTTGAATCTATGCAATGAAGGATTAAGGCAGTTCTGAAGGCAAAAGGGGTCCAACCCAGTACTAGGTGTACAAGGTGTACGTAATAAGGTGGCCGGTGAGTGTATATAATAATTCATCTTCCAAGCACTCTTATAATACAAAGGTCAATAAATAAACATGCTAGTACAAAAAATAGTCTTCATAAAATAAATAAGCCACCTTCATTATACTTGAATCGACACTTGAAATCTGTTGTTTACAGTGTTATCAAATGTTAGTACCTTTTCTAACTCGGCTATTACGAAAGGACAGGTTTTTCAGTGCACAATCTGAGAAAATGTTTAACACTGTAAAGTTGTACATATTGTGGAACTCTTAGAGGTTAAGAAAGGTGAGACAAACCCATATTACACAGTGTATGAATAACATGTGCATGCAGTAGGCAAAACATTCCACACAGGAAATGAAGAGATAAGGCCTTAATCAGTACTGCCATCTGGCCTGATGATCTGATAGGTGATCAGGTACTCTGGATAAGCCTGGAAAGATCAATAAAATTATGATAATGTGAGAAGAGAAACAAGCCAAACTTTAATCTTAACATATATGTCTTGCTTTGTTGGTCAAGAATAGGATATATTCTATGAGTGTACGAAGACCAGTTTACACAAGTTAAATCAATTCCACAAATAATAACTTAAAAAATTACGTTCAGTGTCACTCATGAATAAGCAGTGTCAAGTGAGAAAACTAGACCACCTAGCTACTAAAACTAGATCAATAAGCTACCAATATGCCAGGGCCAACTTTCTGGACCCAAGTTAACCATAGTCCCAACCAAAACAATAATTTAAACAGAATGTAGCCGAGAGCTAGATTGCTCTAGTAACCTGCTCCTAAAGTGGGGTGAATACTAACAGTGCAAAGAAGAGAAGGAGGAATACAGTACCTGCTCTCCTCTGTAAATGACAAACTCAGCCAGAGCGAGACCATTGACACTCGGCCTCCCGGACACTGAATGGTGTCCCGGTGGGGAATGGGCCATTTTCATGGCGCTGAACTGGAGGAAGGACTTTCCCAGAGTCACACGGCAGAAGAGCAAGTGTCTGATGACAGCGAGGAGGTATGCACTCAACACACTACCATATCTACATCTACTACAAGATCTACAGTACATATCCTACCACAAGAAGAAAAACAAATGGCTGAAACCAACATGGTACACAGTGTTCCTTTTTCATTTTGTTAAACAAGCAGGTCAGTGTAGGTGTGACTTGGCTCATTCTAACGCACAAAACTAAATATGGAGAACCATCTCACCTCTGGCACACGTAGCACGACCTGTCCTTGTGAAGAGGACACCCAGTACCTCCTCCTATGCCATACACATACTGGTTGCTCTTGGAGGAGTTCTCAGCAAAGTAGATTCCAGCCCCGAACATTCCTCCAATATAGGCGTGCCTCTCATCGAAGCCTTTGTGGATGATGGCATTGACAAACGGTGATCCTAAGCAAAAAGGCACAGGCCATGTCTAGATGCTCAGAACCAGGCCCTGGAAACAGTCGCTAGGTAACAGGTATGGTGAAATCACCCACCATGGAACAGCATGCGCTCGTTTGGATGGTCATGATTCTCCTCACACACCTCCATCCTGCGGTGGGCATATCTCTCCCATAGCTTCTTATTACACACCTTCTTGATCTACAAAGAAGTGCAGCAAAGATGTATTTGGCATAGGTACTAGATCTATTTTGTTATAGGTACTAGATGTATTTAGTGTAGGTACTAGATAAGGCAATCATAAGCCTTTTACATGTAAGTGAAGCTTTATCTTCATCTCGTAAACAATAGATACAATTTTACCTTCACAATGTTATATCTGTTGAATATTCCCCCAGCATGGCCACCATCTCTGTGTTCTCTTATTGTACTCTGCATCTGTTTACAGACAATACACATGTTTGTATCTGACTGTCCTTTCTGCTGCTATGTGTATGTATGTATACCTACCTATTGTCTAGTATTTTAGCCCTTTTACTGCATACTGTGTGTGTGTGTGTGTGTGTGTGTGTGTGTGTGTGTCTAGCCTTTGTTTTTTTACTGCACACTGTGTGTGTGTGTGTGTGTGTGTGTGTGTGTATGTGTGTGTGTGTGTGTGTGTATTACTATGTTAATATTCTGTAACAGTATGTTAATTTGCACTGCTTGTGTGTGTATGTGTGTGTGTAAGTGAGTTAGTGAGTGATTATCAATATATGTTTGCTAAACTGCACATTGGAACTGGCCAAACGCAATTTCAAACTTCTGTGTTAACCTTGTTACATAGATTTTTGACAATAAAGTTCTCTTGACTTGACAAAGCACTACAACGTCAGACAGTCAGAAAGGAAAGATACATTAGGAAGTGTATAGTCTTTTCTCTTGGTACTACCAATTATTGCTTACATCAGACTTTCTGTTTCATGAAAATTACCAAGTCATAACCTGAACATGCAAACGGGATCAACTGGTATATTCACGCATTGAAAGGGAAAAAACTCCAAACCAACCACATACACACACACACACACACACACACACACACACACACACACACACACACACACACACACACACAACAACAACAACAACAAAAACAACCATACCTCCTCTTCAATGGACTGAAATTCCTTGTCATCTGGGGCCAAATCAATTAATATAGTTCCACTGTTAGTTGTGTTCAAAGTTAAGTAGGGGTTCAAACCTAAATCGAACAACAGACAAGAATGTTCAATTAAAGAATAAATCAGTACAAATTCAAATAATATTGTATTAATAAAACTTCCATTTCTGAGGCAAACCATGAGGTCTGAAGTTAATGTGAATTCTTACAGGGATGTATGCACAAAGTAATTAAAAGTGTGTGCAAACTTTACTATAATGTTTTTTTTGTGAGCACTCAACAGTGGAAGCCCAGGATGAGGAGGAGCACTTACTCTGAGGTCCACTAAGCAGCCTCTCTAACCCTTTGATAATCTTGTGCCTGTGACCATATGCGTTGATGCCAATCTCCTTCAGCTCTTTGTGCCCCATTTCCACAAGGACATCAAGAGTTATCTTTAAATATGGCCACAAAGTCACACCAGACAGAAGAGAAATAGAATATACTACATATATGCAGATGCACACACAAATACATCCAAGTTTGGAATTATTCTTATGCTGGACAACAAATTTCACTGTGAACATGCTCTGTGCCATTTGTTTTTTCCTGTTTTCCAGGGTTTTTGGTAACCGAACCCTGATAATCCTTTTACGATAAACTGTCTCTAGATTCAACTCAGGTTATCGAAACAGAAGTTCTTTGCATGGTTTTAAGCTGTGATAATGAGAAAAGCAGAAGGTTTGAGCACCTGTTCCCTGTCAAAGATCTCCAGAAGATGTTCCAGACCAAGTTTATGAAGGAACTGACTAATACTCAGGTCAACACCCATTCCTTGAAAAGAGAAGCCATTTGAAACACTTTTAAAATGGCACAATAAGTATAAGTGTTTAAGGCAAAGCACCAGGATGAACCAAACCAATTAGAGTTACAACAAGCCAGACATACCCTCGTCAGTGTTTTCCACCCCTACGGCACCCTCAGCCCCTGAAGGTCCGAGAAGCTCAGGGAAGGCCCCAGCCTCTCCAAGTGTGTCCAAGGTGGAAGTGGATGAGTGGACCATGGAGCTGGAGGAGAGGGCAGAAGACACCACACCACTGGAGGATGATACGCCGATGACCTGCGGTTTGTAACACGTTGGTAGCACAGATGGGGGCGTGGCTGCAGTCAGCAAGGCACGGACATCATCAGCCTAGTGAGGTAACACAGCAACGAGATGAAGAGGGTGAGCTCAATGCAGCTACATTACATGTGCTACATTTTTAAAACAAAACGCCATGGTTCAACCGAGGTTCACTGGGACCAATATATATCCACTGATTTTATCTGCAGAAATGAGCAATGTCATGTGACTCTGAGGACTCTAAGGACAGTGAGCACAGGTACACTGAGATGATGAGACACATTAATGAGTAAATGAGACACTACACAAAGCATGAGCGCCAGCTTATTCACATGTATCCACCCAGTCCAGATATTGTAGACCTTTCAAAGAATTTTATCCAGTCATGTTTCAGGGCATAATGCAACATGCTCTCAGGTAGCAATCTTCAGATCTTCATATGAGGAACCCATGCAAAATACCGAATCTTAAAGGTGCAATAAGTATACATGAAATTTTGAATACGTGCTTTCTTTTCTACGACATTTGGTCTACAATGGTTATTACTGTTGCGAGCAGCCAAGTGTCCAGCAAGGAGCCAGTAATAATACGGCACATGTTTAAAATGACTTTAGCAACTTTAAGCTGTGTAGCTCATTGCACCTTTAAGGTGAAATTGAATCAGGAGGCAGTAATGAATGAGGCAGCCAACTGGGAGTGTTGTCAGGAGGCATGATGACACCCGCCCCTACTGGGAAACTGAAACAGAGGGAGAGGAGGCATCTGCTGGGGGTACCGTGACGAGGTCCAGCGGTGACTGGCCTTCCTGGTTGCGGAGTGCGGGGTCAGCGCCGTGCGCCAGCAGCAGGGCGCACAACTGCGTCCTGCCCTTCTGTGCAGCCTCGTGCAGCGGGGTGAAAGCCCACTTGTCCGCAGCGTTGACACACGCGTTGTACCTGATGAGCAACGCGGCCACGTCCACGTGCTGCCAAGGAGACACACGGCTTGCTCTCGCATTCTAGTTCCTGTCCCTTGTGCAGGATTGTGGATTTATAAAGCATGCATGTGTATGGCGGCCTCAGGCCTGGCGGTCCTTTCCCTCTCGTCAGCTTATTGCAAACACAGATGGACAGAACCCACACGACCCACTGATTTGTTTGAGAATACCTGAAGTGTGAATAGTGCTAGATAAGTACTGAGATTTTCAAGAAAATCGTGATACCAAATGCAGCACAATGTAAAATCTTGGATCTTTTTAAAACCGGTTTGTTTAGCGAGCCTACTTTGTGGATTGAGAGTGTTTTCAAAAGTGTCCAGGTAGTCACTTTGTAATCCAGTTGCCTCGAAACTCTACATTTTGCATGGTGTTGTGCTGTTCCTATAACAGAAGAATGCACCAAGCCTGGATGTTAATGAGGTATAATAAAGCAGAGATGCTTGTTGCAGCTTGAGCAAATGCCACAGTGGTGCAGAGATCAGGCTGGCTGTGAGGATGGAGACTGGTGGGTCATGCCAGGCACCTCCCCGTGCTCATGGGTAACAGGCAATGTTACATTCATACATGTTGTTCAATGTAGCTTGGAGAGATGGAAGCATTTACACTACAATAACATTTGGCATCTCCTGAAATGGTTTGAGGGAATCTAATTTAAATGTGTCTCGACTGCATTTACACCTGTATCTTATGTGGACAACCTCTATCCAGATTTAATATTCAAGATGCATAAACGATCAGGTGTAAACAGGGGTCTAGTATTGCAATATTAGATATTAGTTTCCACATTTTTAGCTAAAAGATCTATCATATGACAAAAAGATGAAAACATGTTTACAGTGCACAGGTTCTGTGTATGTAATAATACAGTATGCTCAGCTTTGATATTCCATTGTTTCACTATTATATTTATTCTATGCTGCCTTAGGGAATCTATATGTGTCACGGAACAGCTCCGGACCCCTCCCTGTGGGCGTGTGTCTACGTCGTCTGCGTCTTGCCGTCTGCGTCTGTGGCTCCTCGTGGGTGTGGTTGTGTCTGCGTGTGTTCATTCGTCCCACCTGTGGCCCGTCTCGTAATCACTCGGGGCTCATGTAGTTTGTCTATTTAATGTGCGTTTGCGCAGTGTCGTGTGCTTGTCGTTGTCTTTAGTGTGCACGTCGTGTGTGTGTTACTGTCGTCCCGTATTAAATAAAGCAGTGACGTTGGCTGTAAAGCAGGATCTGTGTCTCGTCCTTGCTCCTACCCGCCGCCGTTACAATATGGGCTTCATCAAGAAAACTCAGATTCATGTCCTGTGCTCAGAAATGCCAGACAAGCCTGCAGTGTTTTCATGAACACCAAACATCTATGTACAGATACTTTTCCTACAGATCTTTTAGGTACAGATGTTAGGCCCTTGAGTTGGAGTGGACTTCAGACCAACCAGCCTCTTGTGTTCTTAAAACTCTCTATAACATGGAGCCTGTTTTCCAACAGGAACATGTTACTCATCAACAAATATCGTTATTCAGCCTTTGTTACTCTGAATTAAAGATGCAATTAGTTAAAACAAAATATTTGAATGTATAAACCTGGCCTCATAATAAAGATTAAAAAAGGTTTTCTATGAAAAAATGAATTTCTAGGTGTTTGTATAGCTAGTGCCTGTACCATGCGAGTTGCCGGTGTGAGACTCGTGTTAATGTGTGAACAGACACTCACCCCGTATGAAGCAGCATTGTGTAATGGAATGAGACCCCCTTTGTCCTGCGAATTCACCTCTGCTCCATGCTGCAGTAAGTACTCTGCCACCTCCAGGTTATTATAGCCCGCTGACACACAGCAACACAACAGTCATAAGGCACTGCTTTCTAGGTCAAGACAGTCTCAGTAGAGTCTTCATAAAGAACAACAATAAATGTTTTTACATAAATAAATCTCTGCTCTGTGTTGAGGAAGGTGATGATGTGCAGTGTTGACCAAGAGTGGCATGATGATGAACATCATCATTCTGGCAAATGGCTGCACACATTATGTGATGCTGCCAGGGACTCTGACAATGGCACTGTGTCCTATGATGTTCATTACAGTATTGTATAACAGTATAAAATAGGCACAATGTTGTCAATGCTGTGCGGCACCGGACACTAGACTACAGTATCAGTGAGTGGATAGCAGAACATGCTTGTGCAAATTCATAGCACAGTTGTTTCACACCGTCACTGACCCAGTCCGGATAGTTTCACTGAATGGACAGTGGATAGTCTTCATCCCCCAGCAAGGGATAGTCTAGTAGTACAAAAACATGATGTAGTATGTATAGAGGATAGGTCTACTTATTTATTCTCATTTTGAAATGTCTGGATGATGCTACAGTGTAGCTTACAGTAGTGTAGATTAGGTTGAACCCTTTATCTCTAGAAAACGCAACGCATGGTTGACCACATGGTTAACCAGAGTGGCTCTGATCTCATCCATTATGGTTGCTCATCCTCTTCCTAATTCTCATCCTCTTCGTCATCATCTCTATGCAGTATTGGACTCCACTGATGTGCAAACCAAGATTTGCAACTTATGGCCTCTTTATAGGGATTAGGCTTTGATGTCTAAAGATTTGTAAAAATTAGCTTGAAGTGTTGTAACCTGTGAGAACTGGGTATGGATTTTGGTAGGTGGGTGTAGCAGTTGCATGGCAATGTTTCCAAAAGAAACACATAGTTTTCAGTTTTGAATATCGTGTCTTATGTAAAGAACTATGTTTAATACTTTGCAAAAAGCGTGTTTAAGAGTTTCTAAATTATTGTAAGGCAGAGAATGTGCCTAAGGTTTAGTGCACCAGATGAGTAGATAGGCTATATGGGTTAATGTTTTCAAAAATTCTGCTATAAGGACCACTTTTTGGGTTTTAGCAGCTGCAAAAAAATGTAATACCAATATATAATCATGTAAAAAGAGCATGAGATGAAAGAGCGTGCGTGGGCTATTTTGGCTGGGCTAACCAAGTGTCACGTGAGCTCACCCGCCAGGTGCAGCGGCGTGGAGTGGCGCCCCTGCGTGTCCCTGCAGGTCACGTTGCGTGGGCTGCACAGCTTCATGACGCGGGAGAGGCAACCGTTCTTGGCAGCGTCCAGCAGCGCAGCGTCACCCCTCAGTAGGTCCTGGACGTCCGTGTCCCTCTCCTTGACCAGGTCGAGAGGAGTGTTGCCGTCACGGTTCTTTTTTGTGGGGTCTGCGCCATGCTGGGAACACATCAACACGAGCATTTTGCTGAAATGTTCAAACCGAAGACGTTACGAGGGCGACTTTGATTTTGGAGCGAGGTGGGAGGAGTCGAGCAGCTTGTACCTGAAGCAACAGCTTGCAGATCTCATATTTGCCTTTGGCGGCTGCCTCGTGGAGTGGCGTGAACTTCCACAGGTCAGCAACATTGATCACTGCACCATGGATAACCAGAAGCTCGGCCACTTCGTAGTGGCCATAAGAGCAGGCGTTATGCAGAGGGACTAGGCCTCTGCAGAAAAGGCACAACAAATAGGCAGACCCCTTATAAATAATTTTCTTCTTTGTTTATCTTGCTGGCTAAAAACAGGTAAGAGGAAAGATAGGAACAGGTATGTGTGTTTCTTCTAAATTCCAATAAGTGTTGTTTCTTAGACCCAAAGCTGCAAGAAGCAGTTGGGTCTAATATTCCATTTACCCTAGATGGTTTTTAAGTAATACATAAATCTACCACAAAAAGCATAGGTGTCACTATTGATTCTGATCTTTCATTTGACACACACACATGCGTAATTTCACTAAGGCTAAATATTTCCATATACGTAATTCTGCCAAGCTGAGACATTTACTTTAGCTATCAGACCCATTTGAGTCTTGGTCCTCCAAAGGTTTGTTCCTAATCTCCACCTATGGCGTTTTTCCTTGCAACGGTCACCCCTGGCTTGCTCACTAGGGATCTGGATCCATGTGCATGTAAGGCTGCTTTGTGACAAGTTATGTTGTAAAAAGCGCTATATATATTGACTTGTGTGTGTGTGTCTGTGTGTGTGTGTGTGTTTGCTTAGAGGGTGAGAACAAATGGAGCTCCTACCCTTTGTCTTTAGCATGCACATCAGCTCCATGCTGGAGCAGGTACTCCACCACGCCCACACGGTTGTAGCCAGCTGCAAAGTGGAGTGGGGTGGACTGCCGGCCTTCTATGTCCCTGCAGTTCACATTCTGGAGAGTGCAGAGCTTCTACACACAAAGAACTTTCATATATTCACAGCACATTTGCATACAAAATGCATCACTTCCTGTCTTAACCATTAACCAGTCAATCATGTCAGCCATACATTTCCTCCTGACCATACACAATCACCTTTACAGTCTCTAGGTCTCCTGACTTGGATGCCTCCAGAAGCTGCCTCTCAGTTTCCAAGTTCCCCGTTAGTACTCCTTCTAGTATAGAACAGATAAATATAACTATAGCAACAATATTATTTTTTCATTTAGCATACATTTACCAATTTTGTATTTTAGTTACATTTTCTTTCCTTTTATTTGTTTCCTAGTTCTCTACATTTGACATTTGTCCAATATTAAGGTCACATAACTTCAGCAGAACTCCACAGGTCTGCTCTTCATAGCAAGTGTGTGTTTGTGTACGTGTATGTGTTTGTGTGTGTGTGTGTGTTTATATATGTGTATGTTTGTGTGTGTGTGTGTGTGTGTGTGTGCAGTCCATGGGGCAGCACGCTCACCCTGCAGGCCCTGCAGTGAGGTGATGAGTGGGTCCCCACCAGCGCCCCGGAGCAGGCGGCAGCTCTGCAGGTGTCCCCGCTGGGTGGCGCGGTGCAGTGGTGTCTGCCCATGGCTGTCCACGGCATTCACCTGCACCCAGAGAACAGCAGAAACTTTGTCTCAGTGCAGAAAGGAGGGCTCACCCTCTCTACCTCCTGCCTGGGCGGCCAAGTGAGGTGGATGGGGAAGCACTCGTGAGCGCGAAGAGCTTACTTTGGCCTCATGCTTCACGAGCACCCCGATGACATCATTGTGGGACCTCTCAGCAGCAAGGTGCAGGGGTGTCATGAGACTGTGACGAAACAGGAAGTAGGTACTTTAGACAGGATTATGATTCTCTCTTTTTGAAAGTACATGTTCTTCATTTAATTAAATTTTTTTTAAGTTGCTTCGCAGAACATCAATTCCAGCTTCTGGCTTCCTTGTGTGTGCACAATGTGTGCAGTGGCTCATGACACTAAAGCCAAGTCTGTAGCTCACTCTTTTGTCTTCTCATTCACGTTGGCTCCTTTCCTCAGCAGAATCTCACACACTTGCTTCCTCTTGGGATAGGGTGATGTAGAGGCGCAGTGCTGTGAGAATCAAGGATAAACAAAAACAAACCGTCATCAAAACACGTCTTTTAAAAAATGCCTTTCGTATTCATATTCAGTTTTCTAGAGCTTGTACCAGGGCTGTCTCATGGGTCTGAGGGTGTTTGAAATGGATGGTCTCCAGAGAGAGGTGCTTTTTAACATGGATGGGGTCTGCCTCACGGGCTGCCTGAAGCAATGCATGTCCTCGAAATTCATCTGGAAGAAGCATTTTCACAGTCAAAAAGGTCTTTTTCATTCTGAAAGGCTACAATATTCCCTGATGTGGGTTTTAAGTCATTGATCATACATAACTCAAGCATCTCGTGCAAATGAAAAAACAAAAGCCAAAATATGATCGCAAAGAATTTAAAAAAAGTTAGAACCAGTAAGTATGATGTCACACAAATACTACCAATTTGCTATTGTTCATTATTAGTGATGTTTGGTGAAACATTTCCTTCACCGTGTGCCGTGGTCTTACAGGCCAGACGTTCTTTCAGCAGGACAGTGGGGGCCAGGTCCACAGCGCTCTTGTTGTGGCAGTTCAACAGGGTGGGGTCTGCTCCGTAACTCAGTAGGAGGGAGCAGACTTCCATGCGGTTCTTAGATGCGGCCTCGTGTAGTGGGGTGAACTGCCACAGGTCCATGGCGTTCACGCAGGCTCCGTGCTGGACAAAGAACGCACATGAACAAATGAGTATGGCCATGTATGGGCCTGACAGTAACTCCACATATAACAGGCAACTAGAAAGACTGGAATACTTGTTTGTTCACATGGAGTGTTGTTCATAGGAAAATTACTGAGTTATAGCAGACCCAAAAATACCAATGAATACTATAAATTTTACATCGTTGAATTCAGTTATTACCTCTTTAAACATTTACATTTACATTTAGAACATTTTGCAGATGCGCTTATCAAGAGCGACATCCAAAGTGCTTTGCATCTGTTCACAGAATGCATCCTAGATAGTAGAATATATAGGTCAGAATTCAAGATACCCTTGAGCCAGACTACTAATAAACTACAGGAATCAATGCCATTACCTAGTACTGCAAATAATCAACAGGAATCAAAACTGATACCTAGAATAAATAATCATAGACATAAAAAACATATAATGTAAAGTACAAGAACAACAAGTGTTATCTGTGGTGTTAGTGCTCATTTACGTACTCAACAAACAGGAGAGTCTTTAGTCTACGTCTGAAGACGACAAGAGACTGCAGTACAAACAGCTAGTGGAAGATTGTTCTACCATTTCAGAGCCAGGAATGAGAATAGTCTTGAAGTTTGTCTTCCGTGAGACTTAAAGCATGGTGTTTCAAGTCGAGCCATACTTGAGACTCTGAGTGCTTGTCGACAGAATGGGCTTTGACCCAATGCAGAGGACGTGTGAACTTGGGGAGATTGAAGGCCAGTCATTCTACAACATTGTGAATCAGCTGTAGAGGTCTGATGACCTGTAGAGGAAGATCCGCAGGTCGGGAGTAGTCCAGCTTTGAGATGACGAGAGACAGCACAAGCACCTGAGTAGCTTCCTGTGAAATAAGGGGTAGTATTATCTGTATGGACAACCGGTTGTCCAAAGTTACACCCAGGCTTCGATGGTGTTAACAATGTGTTCTTGAAAGAAACAGTGAGGTTGTTGTGTGGGTTTGGGGTTCCTGGAATGTATAGAAACTCAGTTGTTTTAGGGTTGAGCTTAAATGGTGAGAGGTAATCCATGAAGCAATATCCACTATAGCTCCTGAAATATGTCAGAATTTGGAAAAGAAAAAATTGTTTGGGTGTCATTAGCCTACAAATGATAGGAGAAATAATGAGAAGAAATAATATCACAAAGGGAATGACTATACAAAGAGAAGAGAAGAGGGCCTAGGACTGAGCCTTGGGGGACTGCAGTGGAATTTACATGGATTGGATGCAGATCCAATGTTACTTGTCTTCCAAATATGACTGGAACCAATTCCAAGCACAGCCAGTCACGCAGTGGCTAGAAAGAACAGAGAGGAAGATGTTGTGGTTGACCATGTCAAAGGCTGCAGAAAGATCCATAAGAATTAAAACTGATGAAGCTTCTTATTGCTTTGAGGGCCATTTCTGTTGAGTGTGCCCATTTGAAGTCAGACTGATGGAGTTGGTTCTGGGTGAGGAAAAGTCATAATTGTTCATAGACTCCTCATTCCAGAGTTTTTGATGTTTGATGTAGTCGCTTATGTCTAGCTGTCAAGTGTTGCCTTTTCAAGGTTGGTACCACCCTTGCTGTCTTGAACAAAGTAGGTACATGTCCGGATACTAAGGAGTTGAGGATGGGCAAAATAAATGGAAGAAAAAATCTCTTGAAATGTTCTGGAACAGAGTGGAAGGAATTGGATTGCTGGAAGTCAGGAACTGATGGATCTTGTCTGAGGGACAAAGGAGCCAGGGAGTTGGGTTGGAGATACTGGTCGGAAGAGTGTGAACAGAGGAAATGGACTGATGGACTGCTGTAATCTAATCCTCAAAGAAGTTGACAAAATCCTCAGGAATAAGAGAGGACGGAGGATGGGGAGGGGGAATGTGGGAGGGTTAAGGAGAGAAGAATACTAAAGAGCTAAAATAAATTTAGAAATACAAAATAACTTGCATGGGTTCAATGCAGATGACTCAAATTGTTCGATATAGTTCCATATTGACTTTGTTACTTTTAATGAGAACTTTGAAAGGAGGTACTGATATGAGCTGGGGTCTGAATCTATTAGGGGCTATGGGGGGCACTTTGTTACCCAGGGGTGGATGGGACAGATCCTATAAGACTGGGGGAGGGAGGAGACAGAAGATTGATTGATGAAGAGAGCGTAAAGAACAAAGTATTGTTTACTGTGTCCAGAGAGAGAGAAGAAACATTCCTGGTGAGGAAGGGAAGACAAGATAGTAACAGCAAGTGTTGAGGGAGTGATGGAGCCTAGACTTGGATGTAAGTAAGAAGAATTTATGGAGTAGTATGAGTGGAAGTGCCAGAGAGGGAGAAAGAAGAAGAATAGAAGGTGATGGTCTGAGAGGTGAAGGGGGGTGACTGTGATGTCCAATGTTCCGGTGGCCCATTTAAAGACCAGGTCCAGAACATTGCCTGCTCTAACCCAAGGCAAAAGTAATTAAACTCAAAATCTACCTTAACCAATCACAGGATGTTCCAAGAGTACACAAACAAAGCACACTGTCAAGACACTGACACAAGACACTGGAAATGAATACAAACAAAACCCCTACCTTCACAAGCAATTCAGTCACTTCATAATGGCCATATGAGCAGGCATTATGGAGAGGCACCAGGTCACTGAGAAAAAAACAACCACAAAAAAGAGAAAAACACTTAGCTTGCTACATCAAGCAGAGTAGCACATAGAGGCATGCAGTGGCTGGGAAGCCAACACTGCCGTACCCTTTGTCTTTAGCATGGACGTCAGCTCCGTGCTGTAATAACAGCTGCACTGTCTTCAACCGATTGTAGCCTGCAGCCAGATGCAGAGGGGTCGACTGAAGCCAGACAACAGACAGACACCACAGTTACCAACACCCTGCCAGGTGCAGTTCCCCTTCTCAAATGCATGCTTTGAAGGAGCACTTCATACAAAAATGAGACGATGGTTAAAAAACAGCAAAGCACTTTTTTCTGTTTCCAGCAGCAATAACAAAAGCAAAAATATCCTTTGGTTCTTAATGCATATACATTTGTATGTGGATCTCGGGCACGAACACAAAGGTCTATAATGAAGGGAATCAGAAGGATGTTTTATAGTGGAAGAATCAGTCTGCTTTGAGGGTCTAAATTACCTTCCTGCCATCACTGGCGTGACAGTTCACGTTTAAGGGAGTGAGGAGGCTCATCAGCTTCTCATCATTTCCACTCCTACAGCAGCACAAACCCATGTCAGTTACTTTACAGTGTACTAAAAGCCCAATGCTATTCCTGAAGGCAACTGAGTGGATCCGGTAATTGAGCCCATTGAACTCACTCAGGCCAGCACTGAAATGTTTTGAAAGGCATACTGAGTCAAAGTCACGGTACCTTGCACTCTCGAGAAGTTCATCTTTTCTATACTCCCCTACAAGAGAAACACAGTTAGTTTGATTAGGTGTTGAGCGCATTGTGCGAGAAAATAAATCAAGCACAGTGATGCCTTTGTGGATGATATTAGAAGATATAAGGACCAACTCATTATGTGATCAACAGTACAAAAGGTTGTAAAGGTGAAGAGAGGGCTGCTCACCAGTCAGCACAGCCTTAGTTGAGGGCTCGGCCACGTCCAGCGCCGTCCTGCCGTCTGTGTTACGGATGCTTGGCTCAGCCCCATGCTGCAGCAATGCTGCCACATCACAGAGCATCAGCTTAGACCGCAAGAAACACCATTCCACTAGTCTCCGCTCAGACGCAAACTTTGAACAAGCACTTCACCCGAAAACGCTAACAAACTACCATCCATTACAAAGATTACACATTCACTAGATGCTACCCAGCATCTTACTAGGATTAACGTATTAGCTAGCTAACTTTTTTTTTTTTTTACCAAGTGTCATATTCCAAGCATTAGTTTTGATATATCTTATATATGTTCTCTGATTCTTACTGCTGTAGAGCCCACGCAGTTACGTATCACTAATGATATGAACCGAGAATTACTGAGTGGCGTTTTACCAATGCAGACGTCGATTTTGCCCTTAATAGCAGCCTCATGAAGAGGGGTGTAATTCCAGTTGTCTCGAGAGTTGGCATCTGCTCCGTGGAGAAGAAGCAGGCTCACGACTTCAGCATGACCAAAGGAGCAGGCATTGTGAAGAGAGATGAGACCACCATCATCCTGCGCGTACACGTTAGCCCCATGCTGTAGGAGGTAGTCCACCACATCTTTACGGCCGAACCCTGTGACGCGCAGGTCAAGAGCAATAAATGGCAATGCATAGCCTACCGGCCTAAGTACCTAAGAAATGACAGGGTAGTTAATTCATATATTGAATGTCCTGGTCCTTATTTTATCTGTTCAGGAATGGACTTCCGTAACAGTCTTTTAATTAATTGGATGCTCAGAATACAGCAGCCATAGTCCTAACTAGGGTTAGAATCTCCCAATGGTCCTTCTAATGCCAAAGAGATCAACAAATCATCCAGTCAGGAGACTTTTAAGAAAACACATGTAAAGTAGCATAATACATATGATTGATTAATGAATTGAAAATAAATTAATAAAAAGAATAATCTGTGAAAACGGAATCTGTACCATTGCCAATCAGATAACAGAAGCAAATGTAGGCTGTTTTATTACGATGATTGATATTAACGGAAACATAATAGGTACACCAAGCTGTATAAACAGCATTAGGATTAAAATAAGTGAATTATATATAAACAATCCCAGTACCAAGCAGACTATCATATAGAAAAAACAAAAAACGAAAGAATTTATAAATAAAACAAAACAGAATAAAAGAGGATCGTTAATGTCAATATTCAGCAAAAGCGATATACTTCTTAAAGAGAGAAAACATCTGTAATGCTGCATTTTCAATATTTAACGATAAAAGCTGTAGCCTACAATAAGATAATTTTGGAGTGAAGCACCTTTTTCTCTACACAGCTGTTAAAAAAATTATTCAAGGACTGTTCTTTTATAGACAGTGTGTCTAAAGGCGTTGGTTGCAATGATTTCCACTTACCAGCGGCAAAATGAAGCGGGGTCGATTTTCTCCCCGCGGTGTCTCTACTGTTTACATTTTCCGCGTTGAGTAGCTTCTTCACCCGGTCCAGGTCTCCGCTCCGACAGGCCTCGAACAACTCCCTGTTCGGCTCGTTAGCCCCGGATGTCCCCATTATAGGGGACACGGCGCCGCCACCCATGCCGGATACCCCCGAGAACCGTCGGACAGACATTGATTCTGTGCGCCGTAAAAAGCTAGAGACTACCAATGTAAAATACGGAATGCTGGCGAAGCAAAAGCTTTGACATCGAAGCTGAAAGGAGGTCCAGGTCTCCAGCGCTACTTCCTTTTTGCAAAAATCATGACAACCCGAATGTTTTAACTTGCGCTTTCTTAGAGATCCTAATGTGTAAGCTGTGAATATACGTCCCTCGTTACGCAATGGTAGTGTTCACTACACATTCTATGGTCCTTGGTGAACTACCTTCATGTATTTACATACACGCAGCGCAAACATTATTCAGCTAGGCACACGCATATTGCGACGTATCTATATATAGCGACTATCAATATATGACTGGAATAAAACACACTCATCCTACCTCACAGTGCGGTTCCCTGGCCTTTCCCCAACACAGCTTCAAATTGCTTGACATTACATTAAGGCATACTGCTGCCACCTACAGAGCCTCAAGTCTCAGACAGCTTATATTATCTATACATACAGGACAGCAATAAAACAAGTCATAATGTCTCTATAAATATAATAAATGAAAATAATTCTCACTTTTACAAGCATACTGTTGTCCTAGGTTTTGAAATTGAGACTAGGTAACAAATATTTGTAAAATGTAAATTACAGTTTGTTTGTTTGTTTGTATCAAGTTTATAATGTGATAAAAAGTGAAGTCATGAACAAGAGTTTATCAAATTCACAAGGACCACCTTAATACCAGCCTTTTATTTAACTATATGTAAAATAAAACAACCAACAACAACAAAAAAAACTATAAACATTGCCATTTCCATAGATATTTATGACAAAATATATTTCATTATAGATTTTCTTCCATATAGGTACAATATATGTTGTAGTGTGATAAAGGCAAAGAGTTAGATATCACATAATTATATCTTTCTGGTAAACTGTAAAGTATTTACAATTAATTTAAAATTACAATTAGCAATGGCTGAAATGGAGTCTAACCATAATAAACATACATCACCTCATGTATGAACAGCATACATTTCAGTGTTGTGTTAGCCTTCTATTAGTGTTGATTAAAGGTTTCAGCTTGTGTAGTACTGAACATCTTCCCCCAAGCTGCGCCCACTCCTGGTGGGTCTTTAAGCATTCTAGCCTGCACAGTAAACAATATACTTTAAGCTCATTTTAAGTTACAATAAGCTTAAAGAAGATCACGTTAAGGATTCAGAAGGGTGGTGGTGGAGGTGGAGGAACATGCCCTTTTCCAGGAGGAGGAGGAGGTGGAGGTGGAGGAGGTGGTGGAGGAGGTATAGAAGTGCTTTGTTGGGGTGGTGGTGGAGGCAGTGATGAGGCTTTAAAAGCTGAGCTGGGTGTAGGAGGAGCAGGTGGGGGTTGAGGAAGTCCTCCGGGACCAGTATCTGAACGAGGTGGAGGAGGTGGAGGAACATGACCCCGTACAGTACTATGAGAAGGACAAGGAGAAGGAGGAAAGGCCACAGATGCATTTTGGGAAGGTGGGGGTGGTGGTGGTAAGGAAAAGCCTTCACAGTTGGGTGTTGGTGGAGGAGGAGGAGAGGGAGGAGGGGGTGGGTGGAGACTCATGAACTCTGATTGGGGACTTGGAAAAGGTGGCAAAAATGAGTCTGTAAAAGCAGGGTCGGAGGGAGGCAGTGGATTTTGAGGTGGTGGAGGTGGAAGGCCTTCAAAATCGACTTCTAGAGAAGGTGGAGGTGGTGATGGTGGTCTATTTGTGTAGAAACTCAAAGGTTGAGGCAGAGAGGAGATTGGAGTGGCTGAAGTAGGAGGTTGAGGAGAAGCACATGCTTGAGGAGCGGCACTTCTAAAGCCTGCCCAGTTAGGAACTGACGGGGGTGGAACGGCAATGCCTCCAGGGGCCCTATGAGAGACAGGAAGAGGTAAACCTCATGTGCAGATAACATAATACTTTTTCTGGAGGTATTCATCATGGACACATATAGCACACAGTGGATGTTGAGATTCAGAAACCTATTAATGAATATTAAAATTTTAAGTTTTTTTTTGACAATGTTCATTGTTATTCATGAAAAAGACTGGACACTTCAAGGATGCCGAAGTCCAGTTCTGGCCTAGGACTCTTTATTTAGTCAAAACATTCCTCCACTGAGTTAATGAAAAACCTGATGTCACTGTGCTTCTTCATTATTGGGTGTTGTGTAACAATACTGTCTTCTAGAATTTACTGTACTGGTTAATTCTGTTCTTTTGGCTTCTGAGTATCCCCTTTCTCCTCAAACACCCTTTCAAAATGTTGTGGGTGGGAATTCACTGCAGCTCCTACAGTCCCTGTAAGGACTGGACCTCAATCAAGTCCCTGCGTCATTGAAGAGTGACGTCTTAGCTTCCAGCTGAAACTTCTGCCCACTTTCATGGTGGGTAAAGAACTGTGCATGGAGATCCAGGATGATTCAACAAGTGAGGAGGCTCCTCTCAAAGTGTATAGCATCAGTGAGTGTGTTTCATGCACTCAATTGTCCAACCATAATCAGATTTCTGCAGTTATGATTGCTCAATAATCATGTAAACAGCACACTCCCACTTCTTGCATAGAAGTATGGCCTAAAAAAGAAAAAAATCCAATAAAGTGAGCTGGATTTTAGCTCAATAATTTGATTTCTCAGCACCCTAACGTCATTCGGATTATTCAGTCTGCGCGTGCCTGCCAAGATAACCGGAGCTATCCCAGTAGTGACTAGCAGAATCAAATGCAGCACTATGATCTGGCTATTAAACACTTTTGGGTTGACTCTGAAATGCAGTACATGCTCATTAGTAACCATAAAAAACAAAGATAGATTTTTGCCAGTCAAGATTGCTGACTGGATTTGAATCTCAAACTGATTTTCTGCAGATATTGGATTATAAAGTGCATTTAAACACATTCACTAATAGTGAAGAAGACAATTTCCAGTGCCTAATTTTTTTTCCTATAATTCTTGTTGTCTGTACCTTACCAGACCTGAGCATTTGTGGCTGCTCTGGGGCTGCTCCACTAGGGAAGTCCTACTGAGCACTGCTGCCTTGCTGGTCTCATTTTCTATGTTGACCTCCAGCACCAGGGTGTACTCTGCCTCTCATGTCTGCCTCAGCTACTTCCGCAGACCCCTAGGCTCTTGTGACGGCTGTGGTGTCTCCCATATTTAATGCTTCTGCGGCTCTGCTTCCTCCAGTCAGTGCCTCTGTGGTGTTTTTGCTCTAGCATTTGGTTGTTTGATCACCCTGATCTTAGCCTCCGATCACAATCTGGTGCTTCTTCTGCTCAGCAACAAGCTGTGTGTGTTTGTGGAGGATGTGCCACTGTAGCAGGCTCTGGCTTCTTTTGTATCTGACCCTCCCTGTTTTGATGATGCCTCATGGCCCTAGGCCCTATATCTCTCATTACACAATATCACATCTAGCTCCACCCCTCCTTCCTCTGTCTTTCCTCCTGCTCCTTTGTAACCCTGCCTCTTGTAATTGCTGTCACCTGTTCTCGGTTTGTCTCCTTGTTATCTCTTGTGCTTATATACCCTGTGTTTGTGTTAGTAGACTGCTGGTTATTGCATGCATTCCTGTCTGGAGATATTGCCAATGTGTCTGTTGAAGTCTTATGTTTATACAAGTCTATGCTGTAAGCATTTAAGTCTTGGTTTGTGCTTACGTTTCATTTCTAGTTCTGTTTGTCTCATGTTTCATTATGTCTGACCCTCGTTTATGCCATGGTTTTGCTTCTGTTATGGACTGCCCTTTGGTTATGACTTTGGATAGAATGTATGACTCTGGATATTGGATTTGACCGTAAAAAATCTCTCAACTCTCACCGAATGCGTACCTCTCATTCATGCTTAGCGTGCCAAGTGTCACACACACACACAGACACACACACACACACACACACACACACACACACACACACACACACACACACACACAGGATAGCTAGGCATTGTGCTTGAACTGAGGACTTTATCACTGAGGATTGCAAATATATCTCAGATAAATACCCCCTCCCCCAGGTATGGGCATCCAGTTTTGGCATTGCTACCTACCCAATTAAGTGTACCCCTTCATGACTGCTTGGTTGTTGGATAGGTGTATTCATTTCAGCCTGTTTCTTTAGTACCTAAAGCAGAAAGTTACATGAAATTAAAAGTATATCTTTTTCAAAGATGATTATGGTATAGTGCTAGTATAAGTGCAATATGTTTTTCATGTAACATATAAAACCATCTGCAAACATGGCATATATATTAAACTTAATTAAAATTGGCTTAAACAGAATCTACACAACTATGGGCCACAGACCATCAGACTGACACATGTAATTCACAGTTTCAAAACAGAAAAGAAGGATTCAATGCATACAGCTTTGTTTGCATCCCAGCATCCATGTCCCAGTGAGTCCAGACTGTCATAGGATATTGGAACACGTTCATACTCAAGGATGGGACCTTGGAGGGCTTGAGGGGGAGCCATCTTGTCAGCGCTGGGTATTCTGCATGCTGTAGTCAGCAAGCCAATCTCCTGTCGTGTTACTTTCTCTTTAAACATGTCCACTGTCTGAGTAAGAGTAACGTTACTGTTTGATTAACAACATAATGTACATTCTCCAACATTTGAGACATGTGTAACTCCATCCAAAACACCAATGAAAAAAGTAAGATGTTCCAAAGGGATAATGGGGCATTAAACATTTTTCAAAGCACCTTCCTCACTAGATCCTACCATGGTTAGGATATTGACTGAGGACTCCATCTCTTTGAGCTGAACGGTCTGGGCATCCAGTAGTTTCAACACACTTGTTGCCAGGATGTTGATCTGGTAGGCGACATTTGCCAGGGCCTGGGTGGTGAGGGCTTTGGACTCCTCTACAGCTTTTCTAGTATCATCCACCTATTGTGTAGGCACAGGTTGTATTATTATAGGCTGTCATTATACAATCATTTTTATGGCCATATGGTGGTCTCTTCATATTAAAGCTACATGTCATGTTCTCACATAGTTTACTTTGAATTTTATTTGTCATCAACCAAGGATGTCCTAGAGCTCAGAAGGATATATTTTATTATGAACTATTTTTGTGTGAAACCAATCAGCATGTATAGAAGAGTACAGAATTGCTGTCTTCTTGGTAACTAAACATGTCTGTATTTCCTCTTACTTTCAAGTTTTGTCATTTCTTTTTACATCAAAAGTACCACAAAAAGTAAAGAATAGCACCTAAAAACACAATTTCCCATAAAAGCAATTTGCACTGTTACGTTGTAATCCTACGTCAGCATTTAAGTTGTGGAGGCACCATTTAGGTGGCGGAGGCACCCATATGTGCCTCTGAGCCCACAGCTGTGTGATAAACTCATCTATGACCAGTATGTGCATCTGAGTCCACAGCTCATCTATATGTGTAGTGCATCTAGTGTAATGAATACACCATCAACATTCATTTGTCATTTCTAGACTCACTATACTAATAATTTTATTGCAAAAAATACTCTTTTTTGTACTAGTAGTTTGCCATCTGGTGTTAACCAGAGGAAGACAGGTTCCTCTTCTCAGGTTGGTTCTTTCGATAGCTATTAGGGAGTTATTTCTTTCCAGTATCTACTTTGGCTTGCTCAGGGGTACCTAGATCCAAAGTATCTGTTAAGCTCATTTCTTTCTGAAAAGCTGCTTTGTGACAACGCCTGTTGTAAAAATGTATGTATAAAAGAATTGAGTAAAAAATCCTACTTGTTTTGGTTAACATTTATGCATAAACGTTCTGGCTATTTCTACCAATCATTTCATTTCAGTAATAATACCTCGTTTTTTTTCATAACGTCATAACTTTAATTATTTGCGTTTCTCACAGACTATAGCATTGCAAAAGTACTGCAGTTTGCAAGAGCTAAATATAACAAAATAAGAACTTACGACACTTCAGATATGTATAAAATTCGGTTTGACATGTGCACACTTGCGCCCTTAAGCGTCACGTGCACGGGAGATAAGCGTGTTTGGAACAGTAGTACCTCAGAAATGCCCTGTGAAGGCCCGAGCAGCCTCTCCTCTACCGCGCTCTGTTCAGACTTGTACACCCAGTACAAACAATGCAGAGGTGGGGGAGTAGAAAATATGTCTGGAGGCAAAACTCTTAAAGGAGTCTATTACTGTATTACAGTCTTGGCATTGTGTGTACACCTCTTCATACATAGGCTACAGTTTAACGTTTAAAAACAGAAAACGTTTTGTTGGTGTAGCTAGTAGATCAAATTGTAGGAGTGTACAGTGGGCTTAAATTCCCAAAGTTACCACTGTCAAAGTGTACCGCTAAACAAAAGCACCGTTTATGTAATAGAACAGCAGTAGGCTATACAGACTTAAGCTTTCTAACATTTACGTTGACAAAATAAGTCTTACTTTTAGGTAGTTCTTTTCACAGTAGTCGGCCACCTTGTTGAGGTTGCTGTGGTTGTCAAGGAGAGCTTTCCTAGCTGATGGTGCCTCTTCAAAAATCTTTTCTATGTTCTCTGTATTACTGTCCTTCATTGTGGATCGTTCCAGTCACTTCGGAGACGAGTAAGTGGTTGTTCTCGAGTGATACAGGTAAAGGAGACCCAGGTGGGCTATCCGGCGATGAAAATAGTATGACATGTGCTTACTTGTTTAGAGAGGGTTGCAAAAGCGCCTTTCATACGTAGGCAGTTGTTACTTATACAACGTGCGGGGAAATGGAGTAGCTTATAGAAAATTACAAAGGAAAAAGAACAAAGACAACAAAAAGTCAACTTATCTTAAAGCACAATGGAAATGTTTTTCTTGATATCCTTTAAAGACACTTAAACATAGGTAATGAGGTGAAGTGACCATAGGAGGGCAGGCTTTAGCTAACCAATAGAGAGCTACTGCTAGCGCTGCACCAGTTCCCCTAATCATAGATACCATTGATGTATTTTATCATTTTTAATTTACTACGTTTCGGCAAACACGGGGTGAACAGTGGCGAATGCTGACGCTACTCAGGCTATAGTGCTCCTAAACATGGGAGAAAGAATACACAAACAAATACATTTGGATTTTAACCACATGATTTTAGTGCCGTTCTTCAATCGCACAGTTAGGAATATATATTCTCTGATAAATAGATATATTGTGTGATTCCAGTTTTTGACTCCTAATGTGCTTATACAAACATGCCTTGTAACACTCCGCTCCATCCACTTAGATTTTGAGCTAGATTTCATTTCTTGAAATAAAACACATTTTTACAAAAGATACTTATTTGTGTGTCCTGTTGTGTCTCAGCCTCTTCAGACTGGGCTGTTAATTAACTCATTAATGTTCATTATGGAAATGTCATGCTGATGCTCCCATTTAATTGTGTCTGGTTTTTTCCACTTATTTTTGACTTATTTTTTTCTGTCCAAAATCGTTTCGTAATGTTCAGTGATACCTTATAATCACTAACTGATCATGGCATTATCTTATGTTCTAGACTTTAGCTGCTTATAATTGCTTAAATATGCACTTTATCTGATGGCTCACAGATTAACAGATGGATTTTGCCACTGTGGAGAGTTTTATCTGATGGAAGAAGTCTGTTTACGGCAGGGATTTGTTCTGATTGGATGTCCTTATCCTTTAGTAACCTTCAATCATTTTAGAAGTCACGTTTCTGCACATCATGTGTACCAATGAGAACCTTATGCTTGTTCATGAAACACAACCACAACATTCTGTTTGTTGGGACCAGAAGATACATGTGATTTAAGTGTTGCATTTTATTTGCTCACCTTTGATCATTTTATTTGCTCACTTGTTCTACCCACACAAAGCAAATTCTGACTTCCGCCAAGACATTTTCAGCTCTCTCCTCATCTGCTTGGTAATAGTAGTGAGTGCAGAAGCCACACAGGTGATTGCAGAAATAAAAAAAAAATAAACTAGAGAAACCCACCACCCACAACTACGTACAACTATATAGCCTTTTTTTTTCAAAAAAGGGAGTGGGAGGGCTGAGGGTGGGGGTGGGGATCACATTTCCTGCCGTAGACACTCCCACTCTCTTTTGTTCATCATCGCCATCTTATTGGTCACCAGCCATGGGCCCAAAGTATCTTGAGAATTATTTGCAGTGCTGAATGTTCTGGTTGTTTTCCTTGTGACTCGGAGGCACAGCGGCAACGTTTGGTGGCAATGACGTTCAGCAGCTATGACGTTCAGCAGAGATGACGTTCAGCAGCGATGATGTTCAGTGGTGATGACATTCAGCGGTGATGACATCCAGTGGCGTGGGCCCGATGTGTCCAGGAGTGCAGCAACAACGCTTGGTAGTAGCAGGCCTGAAGGTTCCAGGGGTGCGGCGATGACATTCAGTGGTGGCGGGCCTGGGGTTTCCAGGGGTGTGGCCTCAGGAAGAGATGCAGATCCCTCGTGAGTCCTAGGAACTAGAACTAACCCCCCTTGGATCATAGGAACCAGAGAAGACCCCATTTGGGTTTCAGAAAGAGGAGAAGTCTATTGGGTCTCAGGAACCGGAGAAGACCCCCCCTTGGGTCACAGAAACTGGAGCCAAGGGCGTGGCCCATCTACGCAGACCGAGGCAGACTGAATGAGTGGCAGGTGAAACCTCCGCCTCCACTGGAGTCTGGGAGACGCTGGAGGAACATACAGATACAAGATACCCTTGGTGGTTTTTACTGTGCCTGCTCCACCTCACCCGAGGCATTGGGAGCTTGCACTGACATTTCAGAGCGGGTATAAAGCCATGGATCATCTACACATTCCTTCGATATAGCTCCGTCTTGCACAACAGATCGCTCCTCCCTGTAACATTTTTCAAGAAGAGCAGACTCTTGGCGCTTATTGGCAGTCTCGACGCCCAACGCAGTCAATAACACATGTGGATGACGAGACATCATTGTACCCACAGCCATGGATGTAATTTTGATTTCATAGGTGGGGGGGACACAAATTTTGTTGACGGGGGGGTGGCGAACGAAAATTGTTGATGGGGGGGCATTGAACATAAAGTGTTACCGGAGCAGAGCTCGGAGCGGTCGTTTTCTGCATGGTCCTGGCGCTAGATTCGTTGCTATTTAAATATTAGTTTTTTAACCGTTGAAAAGTGGGGGGGACATGGCTTCGTCGCTATTTATATATTTGGTTTTAACTGTAAAAACTGGGGGGGATTTTAACTGTATTTGGTTTTAACTGTAAAAACTGCCCCCCCCCCCCCCGCCCCCCCCATATTACGTCCGTGCCCACAGCACCAGAGCATTTGGTGTCTCTGGTTTGTAGGCACTGGAACTTAAGGAAATCCGAAGGCGAAACCTCCAGAGATCCTTTCCAGCAGGAGTACCTACCAGAGTCTTGCTCTCTCAATGCACCATTGTTTGACTGGTCTGTATGTAATGCGGGTCGTGTCATGGAACGAATAGGAGGCAGATGCAAATGCTGAGAAGACTGAGATTTATTACATCCAAATCGATAATCAGAGTAATTTAAATGGTCCATAGTCATATCGGGGTAGGCAGTCAGACTTAGACACATAACTAACATGTAGAGGTTTACCAGACATAAGGAACAAAGAAATAAATGAAAAAAACTTTACCATGGACATGGACACGAAGAACAAGGATTACTAAACACAACTGTAGTACTAAACAACATGCCGTCAACTTCTGTTGAGAGTTCTCCCATTTCCAAACAGGCCCTCATTCCTTCTACATACCTTATAATTATCTAATGTATTCAACAAGACCAAGACTGACCAGGGGACTGTGCTGGGGATTGTTTTATGCTTCCTTCTATTTCATGACTTTTTTTGTACAAAATAAGGACAGTGACCTTCGCCCATGTATCAATTACAGGCAGCTCAAGGCATCTCATTACATTCTACTGCCCTCTCCTGCAACACCCTGTAGCAGTAGAGCAACTTTGCAATTCACTAAGGTAGTTTAACAATCCATACCGAGACAAAGATTTAGCAATCACAACCATATAAAAAAAGTGAAGCCAAAAAGTAGTAAAATTCCATTCCAGAGGTCAACAGGAAACAGGCATACAGGGAGCAGGCAAAAACCAAATGTCAAAAAAGGGAAAGCAAAAGTATCCCAGCAATAGTTCAGTAACTCTGCAGGGGCAGAGAATACTTCATACTGAAATGGTTTCTGCTGAGCATAAAAATGGCGTTCATGAAGAACAGCACCTTTAACTCAAATATATAGGGCAAAAAATTAAGTATCCTGGTAGGCCAGTGATTCAGAATGCTGACGTTTCTGAGTAGGCAGTGACTGATGGTGTGATAACTAGACCTTATAATCAGAGGAATGAGTGCAAGACTCTTAGCATGATCATTTAGTTATGACACATGTTCTTTATATTGTATATATTTCTATTTGTCAACAGATAGTCTACACTGATGACATTCTAATTTATTCACCTTGCACACGTCAAGTCTGTTCTACTATGCATGTGTCCGTATAATCTATACAGTCAAAATATAAATGCTCTAAAATTAATACTCTAAAAGATAAAACCCAACAGTCACAACCCAAAAGTATCACGGTAGATGCAGTTTTATAATGGCAAAGTATCAAGGAACTGCAGTCTTCAGTTTCTACAGGATACATGGGTTTAGCTTCGTTGTGGAATTAAAGGGAAAACCCCCATAAGATACTCTAGACTCTGGAGGCTGGGGAGGCCTTTCCCACCCTTAAGGAGAGGTTGAATATTGTCCCTCTTCTCAAGCACCCTTACCCACCCAGGCAATAATAGAGGAGGTGGACACTGCTGTGGAGGGAGTTGCAGCCATTCACTTGCAGAGGCACGGGGAGCCTCCTTAACGGCTCCCCTGCTTGTGTTTCTCCAGGAAGTCATTGCCTGCTGAGTGAAACTACAACACTGAAAATCAGGAAGTGAACATTTAGCAAAGTGGCACCACTGGCTAGACAATTTGGCTGAGCCTTTCCTGTTCATCATCAATCATAAAAACCTAGTGTACATCAAAACATCAAAGAGACTAAATGCTCATTCAACCAAGTGGGTCCTTTTCTTCTCATGATTTTAGTTTCTTTTGTTACATGTTGACCTTCTTATAGTAATGTAAGTTAGGAAGCTATCTCCCAAGTCTGACAGGAAGAGGAGGTAACCACAAAAGGAGTTACCACAATCCTTTCTCCCAACTTGTTTGCTACCCTGATTCTGTAGGACATGTTAACTTGAGGAACAGGTCTTTAGACAATTCTGCAAATACCGTCAGAGAAGTAGTGGTGGCCCAGTATGAGAAATGAAATTCAGGAATCTTTTCCTTTGCTCCTGCTCTTTGTGCAGGAGGGTTATGCTCTATGTGTAGGAGGGCTTGGAAGGTGAATTTTGATAGCTTGGGATTTACAGTGAGTCTAACATTATGCTAACATTCCCATGTAAATGGTACCATTCCCATCTGATTTCTATATATTACTCTTCAATTGGTCTAATGCTCTTCCACCACATGCTCTCTCAATAACATCTGTATCCCTGGACCCCTGCAAATGAGGTCTGTCTGGTGATAAGGAGTGAAAGAAGGAATAACTTCAAGATAGCAGACACAAGTAAATCTAATTATGTACAATGTGCAGATGCTACAGCGTCACCAGTCTGTACTTTTTATTAGCTGATGCAGAGAAGCTAGTTCATGCTTTTGTCTCGTCGAGATTGGACTACTGTAATAGTCTTCTAATTGGATGCTCTAAACAGTCCATAAAGAAGCTACAACTTGTACAAAATGCCGCAGCTAGAGTCCTAACCAAGGCTAGGAAATTCGATCATATTAGTCCCACTCTCGCCGCACTACACTGGCTGCCGATTAAATATCGCATTGAATTTAAAGTTCTCCTGTTAACCTATAAGGCGTTAAATGGTCTTGCCCCACAATATCTGAGTGAACTCATTGATTACTACAACCCATCTCGCCCTTTGCGCTCCCAAAATGCTGGATTTCTCCTAGTTCCAAAAATTAGTAAAACTACAGCCGGAGGCAGAGCTTTCTCTTTTAAAGCCCCTCAATTATGGAATAGCCTTCCAGCACCAATCCGAGATTCTGACACAGTTCCAATCTTTAAATTTAGACTTAAGACTCACCTGTTTAGTCAAGCCTTCAGCTAAAATTCCCCTTGTAAGGTGTAGGGGCTTGGGGGCCCCCAGCCGTTGAGATTTCTGGTGATCTGAGATGTTGATGCTGTCATCCAGCTGTGTCTTGGCATCACTCTATTTGTGACTATGACTTGACTGGAAAGCAATGTCTCAGTGAGCCCTCATGCCTGTGGTCACCTCTGAACCCCTCCCTTTAGTTATGCTGCTATAGATTAGTCTGCCGGAGCCACATGCTGATCACTGGCACGTGAGATATGTACATTTAAATCAATGGTGGTTTAAATTCATGTCCACTCAGTCTGTATTGTCTATCTTCTTGCATGGCTCTACCCAAGACGATTGGATACAGGCCCCTGCAGGCACGTGGGGGATGGTCTGGCTGCCGGTGGATGTGCTGATGCCGGGGTTCACCTGGGGAGTAACACTGCAGTCGGAGCCTACAATACCAGCATCACTGCTACGACACGGAATGAAAGCCTGGCATTCATCAACAGACATTTACAGTGACAATATCAAAACCCAGAACTTTCAATTCTACCTTTTACCTAGTCTGATTGTGTGAATTGTGTGTGACTTGTGTATTTGTGTGTTAACGGGCCGCCCAATGGAGGATGGGTTCCCTTTTGAGTCTTGGTTCTCCCGAGGTTTCTTCCTATTCCCCCCATCATAGGGAGTTTTTCCTCGCCACTGTCGCCTTTGGCTTGCTCATTAGGGTTCTGGACCCATAGTATTGTTAACCTTGTAAATCCTGTAAAGCTGCTTTGCGACAACTTGAGTTGTTAAAAGCGCTATACAAATAAACTTTGATTGATTGATTGATTGATACTTTTGGGGGAAATAGACATATTTGTTCTGACAACGTAGGCCTTTGGGAAAGTCAGCACAATTGACCTCCAGTACTAGTCTCCAGTAAGTCTTGAGTAATGATTTGGCCAGATGTAGTTATGACTAACCAAGGCCATAAGGCAGCTAGACCTGCTGAATCATGGTAATTAACCATTAAAGCCATAATTTTAATGGCAGTAATCACATATGCACTATATAACCTTTTCTCAGCAAACTCATTTATTGTATTTGCTTTGCATGAAAAACTGCACACAAATAGTGTGCAGCATATACCTCAGTCAACCCTGCAGACTTTCAGTGGTTACAGGGTTACCTGCAACAGTCTTGTAGCTTTTAAGCATGGAGACTGCCCTGCACTGAGACAAACCTCCCTGGGATGTCCTGTGTCTACCCTACAGTGTAACCATGCCTATCTCTCTCTCTCTTACATTCAGGATAAAACCAAAACTCACATAAAAATATATATTAACCCAATAATTAGTGATCCACTAGCTATGAGCTTTCCTTTCTTTTTTCTTTTGTGGTACCAATAAAAAATAAGACATCATAATAAAAAAAATAAAATAAAGTGAGTAATTTAACATTTATTATTGTTGTTGAATGAAGAGAAACAGACCATTCTATGACAGGTTTCAATTAGTCAAAATAATAGTGCAAAAGCAAAGTTTTTAACAAAAGCCTATCAGATTCCACAGGCTCTGTCCTTCTTCCACACCTCTTCTCAACACCCCCCTTTCCCATTTGTGGGGGTGTGCAGAACCAAGGCCATGTCTTGCCTTATCTGTGGACATTGGATGCTGAGGGCAATCATAGCTCTGCCACACTTCACAGAGTTTCATTACAGCTTGTGAATTAAATTACCAAGCTGAAGCAACTGCAAGCAAGAGACAGGATTTTCTCTGTGTGTGTGTGTATGTAAGAGAGAGAGAGAGAGAGAGAGAGAGAGAGAGAGAGAGAGAGAGAGAGAAGTCTGCCAGTATCAGCACAAAGGTTCTTTCATTTCATGTTCCCAGGTAACACTGACTGTGGAACTCCCAAGGATAAATGATGATTTTCAGGCATAGTTTAAGCAATTTTAAGGCACAGAAAACATTTAGTACATTCAGTGATGCAAAAAGCTTTTAATGTTTTACTTATTACATTTCTGCAACGATTACTGAATGATTGTGCATACTATAAAATGGATTGTTATTCTTTCTGACAATGGGATTTGTCATTAATCATCTGTATTATTTTGCCTCTTCCTGATTGTACCATATTATTTACACAGGGAGTTTGGGTTTAAAGTCATAATGAAGCTGTATTTGTTCTGGGACTTATAGGAAGTATTCAGTGCTCCTAATGGATTGTTAATGGAAGACTAATTTTCTTTTCTGTGAACAAATAATAAAGGGAAGTCACAGAGGAAAATTTGCAGCCCGACTTGCATACTCAAACAGGAAGTTCATCATTAACTGGAAGCCAAGAAGAACTGGAACCCAACAGAATGCAAACATCACATGGATTTTGTGGTATTGAGAAACCACAATAAAGCTGAACATTCATTTTCATATATAGCCATATGAGCCATATTTCAGATATATGAGAGGGTTTCCTGTAATAGATGGTCTGCGCAACCGACCATAACTTGTAGGTTTAGCTATACATGTAGAGACATTTGTTTGATTTTTCTGTCCATATATTCTAAAATTTTAAGTTATACATTTGCATTTAACATTAAAAAGGTATGCACATAAACATATGAAAAACAAAACCATGTAAATGTATCAAGAACCTATTGCTTCATGAAATAATTTATTATTATATATATTAACATTTATATATATATGTGACGCGCGGGCAGGGCGAAGGATGAGACACTGAATCCTTGCGTAACAGACGGTCAATTTAATCTCACACAATGATTGCGCAATAGCGCACGAGGAACACTCACACATGTACACAGAAACGTGTAGACTTTAGACAACGACGAGCACAGGACACTGCGCGAGCGCACATTAAATAGACAAACCACATCAGCCCCACGTGATTACGAGACGATTCACAGGTGAGACAGATTATCACACGACATAACCATAACCACGGAGAGCCACTGACGCAGACAAAGCACGTGGACAACGTTAGCACACGCCCAAAAGGGAGGGGCCGGGGTCCTCAACGTGACAATATATATTTATATTTATTATATTTATATTTATAATATTATTATTATATATATTAACATTTATTAGACATGTTGTTTACAAACAGTGATAGAGTTGGTATCAAGCTCAAGTGGCAATTTATCATCCAAGCTACGCTTTTTAATCCGTAGTAATTTTGAGGCAATGTCAGTGCGTGGTAAAATACAAGGATTATGTAAATGGAGCAGAATGAACTTACTTAATGCTATGCTAGAGAAACTGATTTGATAAAGTCTGCTTGTTGTATTCAGCTGCTTATCAGGAAATATTTTGGCAGAGTTTATCTACAAATTCCATTATCTCTACAAAGTCCATTACAAACACAATAAAGTTGAAGTGTTGTGCATATCAACTATGTGTTATCAGTTACAGTTCAAATAATAAACAGTCCCCTCTCATACTTGATAACAGAAAAGCCTTTGCCTTGGACCCATAATGATACCAAAAACACAAGGTGGGACAATGATCAGAAAACTGTCAGTAAGTTGACAATACCTTATGATCTGCTCTGTGGGGAGATTATTTCAGATAATTATCAGGCTATTTATGGCCATTATATTAGTGGCAGCACCTTTGATAATTGACTTCAGACATATTTGTAGATATGTAAAAAGAAGTAGATTTTTCTAAACATATCAAGTTAGTATTTTTAGTATTTTTTAACATTTGTAGCAGTGTGAATATTGTTGTCCTACAGTGATATTACAAAATGAACCAAGGTAAAGTAGGATGCAATCTAAATCCCAGGACTAGGATGGTCCAGGATGGTCCAGGACTGTCCAGGGCAACTTACCAGGAATTTTGCCTCACTGCAGAGCAGACATTAGCAAACAAACACAAATTAAACTAAGGGTGCACCAATAACTCAAGGCAAGTAATTTTCCTAAACATTCCTAATTGTATATATAAGGAAGTGTGAAGAAACAATGGTCTCTAAGTTTGTGATTTCCTCTTTCCTGGCATAGACAGTTGGAATTACTATACACATACTTGAAATACCCACAGGGACTATATTATGTTTTAAACAAAATGGAAAGCTTGAAGTTCATACTGTGCTGAGGACTGGTTTCAGTGGTCTTCCCCTTCAAGTGTATGGTGCTTGCTCAGTGAGTGACTTTGGACATGGTCAATACAGGATGAGCTCTTTAAGTTCTCCCCTAAAAAAAACACACACACAGAGACAAACAAACCAAAAAGCGCCTCAAATAAACTCTACAGGGACAAAATAAGAAATGAACTCTCAGAAACCATCAGCCAGTCATGGCTATAGCAATTCAGCTACGCAGCTTGAATTCTGTGTTTCTGAAACACTTCAGCCTTCATCTGTTTGTGTGTAGTATGCAGGAGCAGGGAGTTTGTTTTGGCATGGCCATCATGGTTGTGTAATGGATTCTTTCTTCCCAGGATTCCCCAGCGGTGGGAAGAAATCGCTTTGGATCCCATCGTGTTTTCTCATTTGTGCCATCTGCATTGCATCAAATTCCATTCCTGTTAATATGCTCCAGTGAACTCCATTACAGTTATGCTCACATCTGTGCTATTCCATTGCCCTCTGTTGTAATATACTGTTCACCTTTGTTTACATCCACTCCATGGTGCATGACACCATGCCATTCTGTTGCTCCTATGTAATATCAGTCCATTTGGATAAAATGGTCTCCAAAATTACCATATATCAATGATTTGTAGATGAGATGGACAGTTTCCTATAGTTGACAGCAGGATCAAGTAATGCTTCTCATCACATTCCACAGATCTCTTGGCAGAAATGATACAGAGATTTTTGGCCACAAAGCAGGAAAATCTTTAACTAAATGAAACTATTATACTTAAAAAATATATACTCTTATAAAATGCCTTTTTAATCCCTGGCTAGATTAATGTCTCAGCACTTTGATTCCAAAAGGTTTAACAAAAATATTTCCAATCTAAATATTAACAGAAAAAAAGAACAACCGTGAATAATATTTATAATAACAATAAGAATCCAGCAAGAAGCCTGCTTTGGTTTTCTGCCTAGGTTGGTTTAAAAGTAAGGCATCCTCTTGGAGAGGACACGGATTATTAAATCCTCAGAAGGGAAACCTGGGGACCATCACCAAATAGACTGTCTTTGTTCAGTGAGACCTTCAAAGTTCATGAATTAATTAATTTCTCTAGGTATTTCTCCTACATATGAGTGAAACAAAGGAAGCCCTGTGGAGGGTGGATCACTTGAGTTGCCTGCTGCTTCAGTTGTGGGGAGAACTGCTGATGTTCTCCACAAATGGCTCAGGGGCAAAGCTGCCCTAGAAATCACATCAGGCCCTCCCACCTCTCGTCCTCACTACTCGTATACTTTAGTTTATTCAGGATCCCCCATAGCCTCTCTCTCTCTCTCTCTCTCTCTCTCTCTCTCTCTCTCTCTCTCTCTCTCTCTCCCTCTCTCACTCCACCCTAGGATATGTGGGAGAATGAGCTGTTTGACAGATTGCGAGCATGTTGATTAAAGACGGAGAGCAGTAGCGACTCTGCATAGCTCATCCTCCATCTGCAGCATCGTTACCATCTTTGACAGCAGGAGCAGACGAGGCAGAGGCTGTAGCAGTGGCGTAGGCTGCCAGGCACACCAGCCCCGCCTGGTCCCAATCTACTGCCCCATTTACCTCTTAACAGGCATTACAAGAAATGACAGACATGTAGGCACAGACAGAGACAGAAAGAGGTGAAGGGACCTAACCAAAGATGAGGACAAAGGGCAGGACAGAAGGGAGTGTAAGAAGGAGGAAAAGAAGGAGGGGGTGGGAGAGAAGGAGGGAGGGGAGGGAGAAACAGTGTTGGCTGCACACATTGGGGTTTGAGAAAGGAAGGCTGGTATAGAGGGTGGGCTGGGTTAAACGGCACTTAAAAGGCGCCGACTGTGAGCGCTGTGAGCTTGAGTGACCGACAGCCAGGCGGGGCGAAAGGGGGAAAGAGGGAGAGAAAGTGGGGAGTGAGAGAGAAAGAGAGACAGAGAGACCACTGCACAGGAGCCTCCAGTGGCCTGTACACCTCCTGTTTGCAGAGATCTCCACACACGTCTGTGGAGGTCTGCACTGAAAATAAGCCAGGCTCATTTTCAGCAGATCCTCTTCTGTGCAGTTTCTATGCACTTCTGCTCTGTGGTTAGATGTCCATGATGTATTCGGGTGTGTTGCTGCTGGCTCTGTTCATGTTCAGAGTCAACGTGGCTCTAAGACCTGACTGGCAGCCTGGGGATTACTCAGAACTGGAGCCCTGGCAGTTTGTGGACGACTACAACAGTACGGCAGAGGAAGTTTTGTACTTTAGCACAGAGGCCAGCTGGACGTACAACACCAACCTGACGGACTACAACTCCCAGCAACAGGTACGGGCAGCTGTGTGACACAGACGTGTTCTAGATGTAGTCATTGTTGTAATCCGCGGGAAATCTGAACCACATGTGCATGTTGTTCAAGGAGCAGCATGTGTCAGACATCTTGAGCTTTATAGGCAGTTTCATGGCTCTTAGCATTAGAGTTTTAGGGAAAATCTGACTTTTGTGGAAAATGCCACCTTAGTCACAGGCCCGGCTATGATAAGATAGGGAAGTCTGGCTTTCAAAATGATCATGATGCAACTGCTAGCACTGAAATTACATATACTCTGCAAGTGACTGCAATTTGTATTACTAAAATGATATGATTTTAAAGGACCCTAAGCCTGTGAATAATGAAATAAGTAATGAAGGCTAAATGCCGTAAATGTTAATGAAGGAATGAGCATCCCCGTAAACATGATAAGACTGTAATGGAAAATTATACTGGTCTAAACATTTGTTCTATATACATTTCAACATACACAAAACAAAATGAACATCAAAGCAACTCAGAGTATTTCAGACTCTGACAGCAGGAACAGATCTGGGCACTCAAGAGCAAAATAGATCATACAGAGAGGACTGATCCTGGGCTAGCCTTACTGAACTACTGCCCATTGCCTACACCACACCACACCCCCCCCCCCCCCCCCCCCCCCCAGACCTCCCTCCACGCACACATACACACACCGGGCATCTCCTCGCAGAGTTCTCATGCACCCGACAGCTGTCCCAACACTGTTGCACAGCACTAACTACGCCCAGCCTTGCTATGCCCAACAGGTGTGACCTCAATCTGACCTTAGTTGGTTGTCCTCAAGGTCGACCTGACACGCCCAAGCACTCCTCCACGACTCAGCCTGAGAGCAGAATTCAAGTGGACCAGACCCGAGTCTGCGGCTTCCCTGGTGTGACATCTGTTGTTCCAGGCACATCAAACACAGTGATCAAAGTGCATCTGATCCAAGGGAGCTGTGTTGGATAGGCCTGGCAGAGGGGTGTGTCTTTGTCCCAAGCCAAACGGGTTCCATACAGGGTTATTGGCTTATCAAAGCAATAACACCCATCAGTCACATTCCACAGATAGACACCTATTCACTATGAACACTGGGTTCAGTTCTGCTGTCTGCAAATTGGATTTGACGCTGGTTGTGTGGTGACAGTAGTGTATGAAATGCAGAAGTGGGCTGAAGTGGTTTGGGTTTTTCATCGTCGGCCAATCTAACAGGTGCAGATCAGGCGGGCAAGATGGGAGAGGGCAGGCAAGGAACGCAGAAATAAACAAACCCGATACACTGCCGTGCTGCAGATACTTGAAGGTCAACAGTGAACCAAAGTGGCCATAATGTCATCTCCAAAATGAACAGTGTGAGCAGGGCCAACCAGTGCAGAGAATCAAACCACACAGCTTGCTTCAGTCAATAGGACTTTTAATTAGCCTCTAAAAATAAAGCTCTCAGGGAGGAAGAGAGAGAGAGGGAGAGGGAAAGAGAGAGAGACGTTGGGGGGGGGGGGGCGCTATTCAAAAAGCTGACAGTGGATGCTTCATCGAAATCACAAAGGGGTGCAAACGAAACACTCTCCAGACCCATCAGGTATCTCCAGTCAGGGCACCACTGTAATGGAAGAATATTCCAATTACGTGTGGAATGCCACTGGGCGTCCATTACTGTGGTCAAAAGATTTGGTTCCTATGGTTTTCTTTCATTAAAACCACTCAGACTAGTATTTTCTACACAACAAGTTTAACTATTTTTTAAGCCATATTTTAATACAAACATTTTCTTATTCTTTTGGAAAAACAAGATGCAAACTTTTAGACCGTTTGGGCAGTTTGCAATTCATTTGCATAGCAGTGCAGGTAAATCAGTGGTATAACCGATGTGAAAACAAGAGTATACGTGTAATTTCCTTTACCATTTTTTGGGTTATCACTTACTTTCCTCTTGTTAATCAGTGGCAGAGAAGGGCTGCAGTCCTCTCAGGACAGTAAAAACAGATAGAGGTGATTTATGAGTCACTTATGAGTCACTTATGAGTGACCTATGCCCTGGCAGAGGTGACATGGTAATTGGTTAATATACCCTGAAGTACTCAGGAGCAGTGGGTGTTAGCTCAATATGCCAAACGGGCTTATGCTGAAGTCTCATTTGCTTCCAGTAGTTGACACTCTGAGTGTGTGCGCCACTTGGGAACATTAAACCCTACTGGTGAACATATCAAAGGAGAAGAGCAGAGGAAACGCATCGTCTCAAAGATCTTTCATTCTTACTGCTATCTAACTCATATCAGTATTGCTGTTGCAATATCAGTATTGAGCTAAGACAAAGCTAAATCACCTCTATCATTTATGAGTCATGAGGTATTTATCTATTTGCTCAGAGGAGTTAGGTCTATTAATTCATTTTTTTCAGTGCAAGAACATAAAAACAGTTGTCAGATACATAAAGTCTTTGAAGCAGCTACAAAGTCAAGTTAAAAAATAAGAGGAGGTCAAAGGTCTTCAGCGCTTCACGCACTCTGCTGTAAAGCAAAACCAGTTCTTTCCTTGTCTTCTCCAGAACAGAGACCGTGTGAAATACACCTCTGAGTCTCACTCCATATCAGAGTGCTTCTTTATCAGATTGCTTCGTTATCAGGCCTTCCATATCAGTCTGTCTTTGCCACTGTCACCCCTGACTAACATTCACAGATTGGACAGGGATCTCTGTAAAGCCACTTTTTGACATTATATTATTTAGGGATGTAAAATTCAAGTTGATCTGATTTTATACCATTCACTGATGCATATCCTGTTCTTCTATCTTCATACTAAATATATACTAACTGTTTAAGTTGTTGAATATGCGCACAGGTGCAGGCATCCTTGGAGGAGCAAGCGTTTGTGGAAGCATGGGGAAAGAAGGCCAAGGAGATCTTCACTCAGGACATCATGGACAACTTCACTGATCCACAACTGAAGAAACTCATCTCCAAGATTAATGTGCTGGGACCTGCCAATCTTCCCATAGCTGACCGAGAGAGGGTTAGTCTACATCAAATCAAATCAAATATATTTTTGATGTATTGCGCTTTTCACAACACATGTTGTCACAATGACATGCTGCTCTGCAGAACAGAAATAAACACTGAGTAACTGAGAAATGTGTGACTGAAGACGGTATAATAAAAAATAGATTCATAAATTAATTAACAATTAACTAATTAACAATAACAATATACACATATAAATATGCATTTATACAGTATATATGGACACACACAATTTAAAATTATATATAGAAGTGTTTTGTGTGGTCCTGTAGTTAAGAAGGATACAGATTAACATATATATATTTTTCTTTTTAGTACAATGCCATTTTGAGTCAGATGGATAGCATCTACTCCACAGCAAAAGTATGTCCTAAACATGAGGAGTGCTGGTTATTGGAGCCTGGTAAGCAATCACCCACTGCACTTCAGAAACCTGATAACCTTTAACCTTTACCCTAATATGCAATGGTTCATGTTCTTTTTGGACTTACCTGTCTGGTGACTCAGAGATTCAAGCAATAAAGAAAAATTGGGGGACCTGCAAAATCACACACTACAGACACAGTGGATGTAGGACCAGTGGTTGGAGGCAGGAAAAGTGCAGACATGAACCAGGAAAAGGAATAAATGGATGTCTGACATGCTTTCAAACAACATCTAAGTGGGGACGACAAACCACCCAAGTCAGCTCTTCCTCTGTTTAGACTGTCCAAAAAATCAGATGGGCGTGAGTCCAACTACACTTATGAAGAAGCATTAGTTCCAAACATTTTGTATCTCTCTGTTTATTTGCCAGATAACATTCTATTTAACATATTTCATTTAAAACAGTCAAAATATCACAATACATCACATTAGATTGTTTTGGGCTGATTTACTCAGCATATATTTATTTTAAAAAATGTCTACAAGCTTCTTTCTTTTCACTGTGATGTCTTCAGCATTCATGCATCCTCATTTGCACATGAATGAGAAGAGCACAGCTCACTTTGTTTCTCATTGGACGGTGTCATGTGGCAGACTGCCAGTGTAGTGGGCTTCTTACAATAAATTCTTCACAAGATTTGAGAAATATGTCCTATCATTTGTGTTCAGAATGCAACTGCATATAGAGTTCCAGTGTACATAATAGTGGAATCACGTGGTAACTGGTACAATTTTTTGAAAATTATAACAATATTTGCAAGAAAAGAATTTACGCTGAAAAAATGCCTCAGCTTTTTCATTAATTTCTTTTGCAGTTTTAATGTCATTTTGTTTATTTACTTTAAAAAAGCTTACTTTATTTACAATCACAGACCTGAAGGAGATTATGGCTGACTCCCGGAGTTACAAAAAACTACTGTATGCCTGGGAGGGCTGGCACAATGCCTCTGGGGTGCCACTCAGGACCCTCTACCCTGAATTTGTCAAGCTCAGCAACAAGGCCTCAACTATGGATGGTAAGCATGTTGTTCTCCATGGAGAAACATGATTTATGGACTGAGAGATTCAGTGGTAGACAAAGGAATGTAGAAGAAGCAAAAGACTAAGAAGTTTCTAATGCAACATTACGTATGCATGTCTTCCCCAGGATTTACTGACACGGGTGCTTATTGGCGTTCATGGTATGAGTCTCCAACGTTTGAGCAGGACCTGGAGAACCTTTTCCAACAGCTGCAGCCTCTTTACTTGAACCTACATGCCTTTGTTCGCCGAAAGCTCTATGATTTCTATGGTCCTAAGTATATTAATCTTAAAGGGCCCATTCCTGCTCATTTGCTTGGTACGTTCCTTCTCTGTACAGTGTTCACCATGTGTGTCACTACAGCTTATGTGTGCCCTGGGTTAACCCAGATGCTCCTTACAGAAAGGTTCTGATATCACTGGTGTGTGTTGGTCCTCTGCAGGGAACATGTGGGCACAGACCTGGAACAACATCTATAGCATGATGATTCCATTCCCTGACAAGCCCAATGTGGATGTGACCCAAACCATGGTTACACAAGTAAGCAAATCATGGCCACTAGTCTTCCAGTATGCATTAACCCTATTCTGCAGTATTCAGTGTTAACATATCTAATAAATGCCCTTTTAGAACATCCTACCGCAAGCATTTCAAATTGAAAGCTCTTTAGAAGGGCTGACATCCTGGAGCACTTCAGGACACGTAAGATAATGTGATTGTTAGTGTGAATATTAGAAATTAACAAATGAATTGTGTTTTCTCAGGGTTATAATGCAAAACGCATGTTCAAGGTTGCTGAGGACTTCTTCATATCTTTGGGTATGGAGGAGATGCCCGATAAGTTCTGGAATAAATCTATGCTGGAGAAACCTAATGATGGCCGGGAGGTGGTGTGCCACGCCTCTGCCTGGGACTTCTACAACCGTGAGGACTTCAGGTGACAAATCTGAGTTAATTTTGGCTATGCAGAGATACAGAAGCAGTTCAGAGGAATATGTATTAGCAATAGGTATTAGCAAAAGGGGCAGTCATGGTCTTGTGACCGGAGGGTTGTGGGTTCGATTCCCAGACCTGAGGCCATGACTGAGGTGCCCTTGAGCAAGGCACCTAACCCCAACTGCTCCCCAGGCGCCGGACTAGGGCTGCCCACCGCTCTGGGCATGTGTGCACCACAGCCCCCTAGTAGTCACTAGTGTGTGTTTGTGTGTGTGTTCTAATTGCACAGATGGGTAAATGCGGAGGACAAATTTCGATTGGGGTGTAAATTCACAATTGACAAATATGGCACATTTCATTTCATTTCATTTCGTATTGCCACATAAATATCTATAGTGGAACCTAAATGAAGTCACATAGGTTTTTCAAGACAAGCTAGTTTGTTACATTGGTACCATATACCAACAATGCCTTTGACAGGATTAAGCAGTGCACTACAGTGACTATGGAACAGCTCTTCACTGTGCACCATGAGATGGGCCATGTGCAGTATTACCTGCAATATAAAAACCAGCCAGTCAGCTTCAGGGCTGGAGCCAATCCTGGCTTTCATGAAGCCATTGGAGATGTGCTCTCTCTCTCTGTCTCTACACCGAAACACCTGCATACCATTGGCCTGCTGGACACACTTGTCGATGACCAAGGTAACTAAAACAATGTAATCAACAGTCAATTGAACATGGTCTATTATATGCTTAGAAGGACCGATTTCATGGAAAAATACATGCATTCACAATTTAGAGACTGACCTCAACTACCTGTTGAAGATGGCTTTGGAGAAGATTGCCTTCCTTCCTTTTGGTTATCTGATTGATCAGTGGCGCTGGGGTGTGTTCAGTGGACGTACGCCCCCTGAGCATTACAATGCAGAGTGGTGGTATCTCAGGTATGTTTTTCAGAGCTGCAATTTCTATCATCTTATTTCTATTTTTCTCTTGCACACACTGGCTTGCTCTGACCCATGCACTTGTAAAGCTGCTTTGTGACAATATGTGCTGTAAAAATGCTATATAAATACATTTGATTTGACTTGACTCGACACTCCAGCAACATACGAAATCTGTCCGTCTATTTGTTTGCCATTAGCAAATGGTACAGATACAATTATATTTTCTTAAGTCAATATCAGTAATATAAACACTATTTTAATAATACTTACATAATTTATTATTATTATTATTATTATTATTATTATTATTATTATTATTATTATTATTATTATTATTATTTAAACACTTAATCCTATTATTAATCTAATTACTATATTTTACAGAAAAAAATATCAAGGCATCTGTCCACCAGTCAAGCGGACAGAGGATCACTTTGACCCTGGAGCAAAATATCACATTCCAGGAAATACCCCCTACATCAGGTGAGATTACCATGTAATGCCACCACTTATTAATGTCTTGATATCCAATCCCAATATGTTTAGTTACTGTCTTCATGTACTACTGCCTTATTCTTTGCTCTGTAGGTATTTTGTGAGTTTCATCCTTCAGTTCCAGTTTCATCAGAAGCTTTGTCAGGAGGCTGGACACACTGGACCACTGCACAAGTGTGACATTTACAATTCAAGTCAAGCTGGGGACATTTTAAAGTACGTTGAAAACCAACTGTAGACCAGATACTGTTTGCTGCCATTTTCACTCTGGGTCACAGGTTTTCTGTTGCTTTTTGTATGTTGTAAAATTTATTCTGATGACAGCTTATTGCAAGTGAGTGTTCTTTGCCTGTTTGACAGGAACGTCCTGAGTGCTGGGTCGTCCAAGCCCTGGACGGAGGTGCTGCAGGAGGCTTTGGGCACAAACAAAATGGACGCCAGTGCCTTGATGCAGTACTTCGAGCCTGTAACCAACTGGTTAGCAGTACAGAACAACCTGACCAATGAAACACTGGGGTGGCCTGACTTTGACTGGATGCCACCTGTCCCAGATGGTTATCCTGAAGGCATTGGTAAGGTTGACTGCAAAGGGTCTAGAAAGTTTATCAAAGATGTAATATTGGCATAAGATATTTCCAATTAGTGAGTTGTACTGTACTAATTCCCCATGTTCGTCACTCCCAACAGACAAAATAACAAATGAAACACAGGCAAAGGAGTTCTTGGCTGAGTATAACACCACAGCAGAGTCAGTCTGGAACGCATACACCGAGGCCTCATGGGCTTATAACACTGATATCAATGAAATTAACAAGCAGATAATGGTGAGGTCTAAATCCATTTCTGTATATAGTACCTCTGTCTTCAGTTGTTCTATGCCTCTGACCTTTTTATGAATTTGTATCGCCAGCTGGGGAAAAACCTGGAGATGGCTGCCCACACGAACACCTTTGGGATGAAAGCCCGTGACTATGACACCACTGACTTCCAGGACCAATCAGTGAAGAGGATCCTAAAGAAACTCAGTGACCTAGAGAGGGCCGCACTCAGTGATGCTGAACTGAAAGAGGTGTGTGTGTGTGTGTGTGTGTGTGTGTGTGTGTGTGTGTGTGTGTGTGTGTGTGTGTGTGTGTGTGTGTGAGAGAGAGAGAGAGAGAGAGAGAGAGAGAGAGAGAGAGAGGGAGAGTGAGAGAGCATGAGAGGGAGAAAGAGTGCAATTTCTTGAATATGACTGAAGATGATGTGAAATGCTAAGTGGTCTTTTATCAAACCTTTGGTGCTTTTTTGGTAAAATATGAAAATAAATTGCACTGTGTGACTGGACTGATTCACCCATGCCAATTCTCTCTTCTCTTACAGTACAATAACTTGCTGGCCTCTATGGAGACCACTTATAGTATAGCTAAAGTCTGTAGAAAGGATGGTACATGTCTACCTCTTGAACCAGGTGAGTTATCTTCAATAAAATGTTCATATACATACATCAATGATTACAATGTAGCACAAGAATTTTACTATAAATATCCAAGCTGTCTAGATACTGTATGTCCAGATCTTTTTGATAACTTTTATGGTGTAAAGTCTCAACTCAAACATGGTTCCATTATGTTTAAGATAAATCATTACAATAAATAATGTTAATGATTTATAGCTGCTCTTTGGATAGTAAAAATACTCTCAAGACTCTCAAGTTATCACAGGAAAGTTCCAAATTGCTAACTGATGAGTAATTGTGATGCCTGGGGCGTCATGGAGTGAAGAGGTGGACACAAATGCTGAGAGGAGCAAGGTTTAATGAAGGGAAACCAAAACCAGGGGCGTACAGACAGGTTAAGGTCAAATCTGAACTTATGCATGATAATTTTACAAAAACTGAAACCAAACCAACAGAATAAAGACGTACAGGCATGAACAAAAGGGCTATGAACACAAAACAATGAACAGCCCAGACTACATGGAATACAAATGAGGGGTGGGATTACAAAAAGCTAGGAGGGAACGGAAAAAACAATGAGATCAGGCTGTGAGGACAGAGGTGGAGCCAGGCATGATGCTAATATTTTCAACACAGGATCTACTGATTTCCTGGCACAAGAAAGCTAAAGATGTGCAGTCGCACTGCATTCACCCATGTTACTCAAGCTATGCTGTGCTGCATCACCCTGACAGTTTGGTTTCTTTGGTATTTTCACAGACCTGACTAAGATCATGGCTGAGTCCAGGGACTATGATGAACTGGTCTTTGCCTGGCAGGGTTGGCGCAACGCGTCTGGAAGAGAGCTCCGCCAGAGCTACACCAGATATGTGGAGCTTGCCAACTTGGCTGCCAGGAAAAATGGTAATGGATGACCTCTTACAATTAAAGCTGCTTTTGTGGGGAAAGGTTCCACTAGAATAGCTGTAAAGCTCCAAGCAGCCCTTAGAACTTGAAAACTTTTACTGGAAGTCCATTCAGTAGGCTGCACAGTAAACTGTGTGTACTGCTCTTCATTAACTTAATAGTCAAATGCACATTTTCCTTATAAGGCTGTTAAAACACATTTAGAATTTTGCTCTCCCTGACTTTCATCAGGACATTCTGATAATGGGGCATTTTGGCGCTCCTTATATGAGACACCCACCTTTGAGGAGAATCTGGAGGCATTATGGAAAAACCTTGAGCCACTCTACCTCAACCTCCACGCTTATGTGCGTAGAGGCCTCTTCAAAAAGTACGGAGACAAACTTATCAACCTTCAAGGACCAATTCCTGCACATTTACTAGGTAAGAATAAAGCTCATTTGTCAGATGCATATTGCAACACTGAGAGGCCTTTCGAATTATTCAATTATCTAAAAGTAGAAGCAAAATTTGCTTGGTTTCTGACATCTCAAAATAGTCAATGCAGATTAATTTTCAGATATACCAAAGTAATAATAACTACTGAAAGCTGTAATGATTCATATCAGGTTAAAGATAACAACAAATAATATAGTGCCTATTATAATCTCCATACATTTTAGACAATCTTTTGTGGAGGACACACAAATCTCATAATTTGAACTTCAAGCTTTCAGAGTCAATCTGAGATTGAAAATATTTTTACATTTCCCAAGAATGCACATTAATATTCTGTTGCTGTTTGTGGCATTGCAAATGAATTGGCAGGATTTAATGCTTTCAAAACCATCAAGCGTGACTGTGCGTGCTGGCATGCATGTGTATACATCTATAGCTTCGGCCCAAATCTTCCTGTGAGTGTATGTGGATACACACGTACTTCCACATGACTGAAGATGGAAGGGCTTCAAATTCCAAGCCCAGCAGTTAATCACAGTGCCAGTGCTCCAAAGATGTCACTGACCCATTTCCCCTTCTTGACTCCATTCTTTCTTTCTACTCTCAGGGAACATGTGGGCCCAGACCTGGTCAGGCATTATGGATCTGGTTATACCCTATCCTGATGCAACAAAGGTGGACGTCACCCAAGCCATGATATCCCAGGTAAGGACAGACAAACCAGAATTTGAAAGGATCATGAAATAAATTTCTTCTGTCTGGTGATCAAGGTAAGTTTCAGGTCCTAATGCAGAACAAGAACACTGAGGTCAGTGATGATTTGGTTTCTTTCTTCCAGGGATGGAATGCTCGGCGGATGTTTGAAGAGTCTGACCGATTCTTTCAAGGTGTGGGGCTGGAGCCCATGCCTGATGAGTTCTGGAATAAGTCCATGCTGGAGAAGCCCACAGATGGCCGGGAGGTGGTGTGCCATGCCTCAGCATGGGACTTCTACAACCGCAAAGATTTCAGGTGTGTAGTGTTGAAGCAAAGTCTGTGGGAAATGTTTGTATTTCACTGTAGAACAATCCATCTGTAACACAACAAAACAATGTTTAATCGAGCAGTTTCAGAAAACATTATTAGAGTTCATTGAGACAAAAAAGCTAAAAACTGATCATTTCATTTACAATATTAAACCAATGTAGCCACACCAAGTAAAATAAATAAACTACACGCTATTACTTTTTTTCAGTAGCAAATTTCTCTCTATCTGGAATGTCTTGAACTTCCTCTGTCCTTGTAGAATCAAGCAATGCACGGTGGTGAATATGGATGACCTTATCACTGTACACCACGAGATGGGGCATGTGCAGTACTTCCTGCAATACATGAACCAGCCTATCTCTTTCCGTGATGGTGCCAACCCTGGGTTCCATGAGGCCATTGGTGATGTTCTGGCCTTGTCAGTATCCACGCCCAAACATCTTCACACCATCGGACTGCTAGAGACGGTGGAGGATAACAAAGGTAAGTTGGTCGGCTGATATAAAACCCAACTGAATATGAGAATGTGTCATATCCTTATGCCTTTGTGCAGGTTTCAGATATTGCAATATGCATCCCAACTCTCAGTATTTGTCTTATTTAACACAAACATTGCTCATATGATGAGTCAAGCTGAATGATATATCCCCATGCTCCCCCCAAAGTTGAAACCAAACCTACACCATTGCTACTGGCACTAAATAATCATAGTGACTGATTCTGGTGTAAATCACCCAACAGAGACCACCATTAACTTTCTGATGAGCATTGCCCTGGATAAAATCGCTTTCCTGCCATTTGGCTACTTGATGGACCAGTGGCGGTGGAAGGTGTTTGATGGCAGGATATTGGAAACTGAGTACAACAAAGAGTGGTGGAACCTCAGGTGAGAATAGCCTGATCTGTAGGCAAGCTGCTACTTTGTAACAGACATGCTACAAAATCACATATGCATCCTTCCTTCAGGCTGAAGTACCAGGGTCTGTGCCCACCTGTGCCCCGCACGGAGGAGGACTTTGACCCAGGAGCAAAGTTCCACATCCCTGCCAATGTACCCTATGTCAGGTATACATAAAAAAAAAATCCAAAGCTTCACAATAAAAGTAGCATGTCCTCATTTGTCAACTGTGCAAAACTCCAAAACTCCAATGATTTGCCAGAAGTGTTTATATGAGAGCTGTTCTGAAGAAGCCATTGTTGTTTTGTGCTGAACCAGGTATTTTGTCAGCTTTGTGATCCAGTTCCAGTTCCATAAAGCACTGTGTGAAGCTGCTGGTCACACCGGTCCCCTTCACAACTGTGACATCGATAAGTCCAAAGAGGCAGGCAAACTCTTGGGGTCAGTGCACCATGCAACAGCTGTGGCATAAGCCTAACGTGGCATAAAACCTTGTGCAATCAAATAAATAAAATAATGGGTAAAGAGAGAAATTTAGCAGAACTTTTTTCACTCTTCTTTTCTCTATTCTTTATACCCATGCTCATATGTGAATTACATTTATACATATATAAATGTGTATGATTTATAACATCAGGGATATGATGAAGCTGGGCTTCAGTAAGCCTTGGCCTGAGGCGATGGAGATGATCACAGGCCAGGCCAACATGTCCGTGGAGCCTCTCATGGAGTACTTCCAGCCCCTCATCACCTGGCTAAAGCAGGAGAACCAAAAGAACGGTGACGTTCTTGGCTGGCCGGACTACAGCTGGATGCCGCCCACAAGTATGTCTCTCGTGTCCGGAGGCTAAACTTTCTAAGCTTTAGACCATTGCAGTACATTAGATAAACACAAAAAAGATTTCATTATGTGACCATTACAATGATGGTGCTGTGTTTGCCATGAAGTGTTATGTTCTGACAGCAGACATTGGACGCAATCATAAGAGTTTACAAGTTTAATGAGGAGAATTGAACAGTAAAGAAATAATGCCAACAATAGAAAGGAAATAATAATGCCAATATCAAAGAACATAACACCAAACCACACTAAGGAGAACAAATACACACAACTACCAAACAACACGAAGTCATAGGGTTAACATAGAGTACAGACATGGGGACAACTAGACCAACATGAAGCTAAACATTGCCAGACCACAAGCAAGGAAACACCAGGAAATACAGACATAGAGCACAAACATACATAACCAGACTCCAGGAAATGCAAACTCACAGACAACCAGAATACATGCATTCACAATACTCAACAAAATTAAGGGCAAACACAGGGATTAAATGCACAGACAATAATGAGTAACTAAGCGAGACACAGCTGGCAACAATAACCAAAGGCGGGGACACAGATATGTGGGCATGACAGACCAAAGGGAAACCAAGGAAACCAAAAACAAAGGGCGGCACTAAGGCACACCAAAACATGATGGGGTAGAGGGTGGAGCCATACGTGACAAGAGGACCCAAAACCAGTGGGTTGCACTTCCAATCTCCCACATCCTCAGAAAATGAATGGCCTGAGCATTTGGAGCTGAAGATTAATTTATTATTTTATTTAAAGTTTTAACCATAAAGGTCACTGAAGGCTCAAGGACCAGTTATTCTCTCATGTGCTTCATGTGATACAGGCTACAGGCAATATGCAAGCATTCACCCAAAAGGACTCTTATACTCCTAAAAATTCAAAACTAGTTTAATGATCTTTTATGTTGGAAAATAGAGACAGGACTCTTTAAGAACAAATGGACTAATTTTTTGGAGCCTTTTAAATAAAAGGAACAACTGAATGATAGAAAAATTTGAGGTTGTTAAGGACTCCTTTACAAGCAGACCTATAACCATGAATTAATTCTATCATTCTATCCAGAGTTTGGTGGAATGAATAAAATAAGTATGATTTCTGAAAATAATTAAATAGTAATTTCTCAATATATAGATACAGAAAATTGACAAACTTTGTATTGAATTTAAGATTAGTAACAGTTGAGGTGGTGTTCCAACTACATGATCTTAATCTTTGAGATAGCTTAATGTTGGCAAAAGTATTTAGAGTCTGGAGGAAGTCATCCTGGAGTGTTGACATCAAAGTTTTCCGTGTTGACACGAAAAGGCAATATCATCATTTACTCACCGGCCACTTCATTAGAATTGCCTTAATTCTTCAGATTCAACAAGGTACTGGAAAAATTCCTCAGAGTCTGTTCCATATTGACACGATAGCATCACGCAGTTGCCGCAGATTTGCTGGCTACACATCCATGATGCAAATCTCACGTTCCACCACATCCCAAAGGTGCTCAATTGGATTGAGATCTGGTGACTGTGAAGGCCAATCGAGTACAATGAACTCATTGTTATGTTCAAGAAACCAATCTGAGATGATTTGCGCTTTATGACACAGCGTGTTATCCTGCTGGAAGTAGCCATCAGAAGCAGCCATTCAAGGCAGCATAAGATAAGATAAGATAAGATAAACTTTATTGATCCCATGAGTGGGAAATTCAGTGTCATCAGCATCCCACGAGTGGGAAATTCAGTGTCATCAGCATATAAATTAATAAAGTATACTTTATTTGGTATATAAAGCATACTACTGCCCAAATCCTACTGTACAAAAAATATTTTAGTGTAATACTTTCCAAAATGAAAAGATGATCCTTGTCAAGTGATCAGAAACAATAATTTTTAGCTGTATATCTCACTTCACTCACATTTATTTTATAATTGCTTGCTGGCATACATTTGCTGTCATTGTATGATCTTGTGGGAGGAATATTAACCAGGTTTTTCATAACCAGTTGTGCGTACACCCTACACTGTTTCTAGTTCCAGTCTTTGTAGTTCAGGGATACTGCTCAAATGAATACCACAAACCAAATAACGGTCTACTACCATGAGAGGCCCGTTTTCTCATGAAGGAACAGGTCTATTAGAGTACTGCTATTCACATTCCAACAAGAATTATGGGGGGCCCAGTTGTTGTGCGCCAAGCACTATGGGCCTTTATGTGATGGCCTGTGTCCTCTTGCCATATCTCCCTCTTCCCCATAGCTACGCTGCTGGTTGCTGCAGTATACCAAGAATTCTGAAAGTGTCCTTTCTCTCACTTGTGTCCAGCAGGTAAAGTGGAGGTGGTGGAGGAGCTCAGCCCCGTGAACTTCCTGGGACTGAGTGTGAATGAATCTGCAGCTGCCGCTGGTCAGTGGATCCTCCTGGTGCTGGGAATCGTTCTCCTCCTCTCAACTACTTTCATGGCCTATAAATACAGGAAAGCCAGGCACCTACAAAACAAGTCCAGCTCCCAGGTGGAGCTCAAATAGGAGCCTTCAAAGATACCATCTGTAGGCTAAACTTCCGGTGTGGTTATTTCTGGAAAAATGAAGAAATCAACCTTGCTTTAGAATGCCTTGTATATTTATTAATGATTTTTGGTCAAATGTATTTGACTATGCAACGAAAGCTGACTTGTAATTTATTTGTAAAAATATGAACCTTCTATGTTGAGTGGATAAAGAATGTTTTAATTTTTTTTGTTTGTATAGTCTAAACTTGTGTGCATTTTTAGATAGATTTTATTGCTAAATCCTTTACAAAATAAAGTGAATAGACTATTCAGGTTTTTGACTTACCATTTCTGTGGTCACTTCACCATGTTTCTACATCAGTTTCATATTTAAAGCATCATCTGGTAATAATTTAAAATACTGCAAAAGAATGATTAGAATGATCCGTCAACACTTTTGTAACAAGGCGATGCAAAAACAGAATGCTTCGACAAGAGCAGTTTTCAATGTAAACCTTATACATAGAGCAGGTATGGTAACTAGACACGTTCGCAGGACTGAAGTTATACAATGACAAACCTGACTTAGACACACCCTGAAATACATTGATGGTAAATGTCCTCCGTTTCCATCTCAGAAACAGAAGTGGCAGCAGCTTCCTCCATCTCCTGATTCTCCTCCTAGTACTCGGACTCCTCCAGGTAGGAGTACCATTTGCATTTACATGTAGGGCATTTAGCAGTCGCTCTTATCCAGAGTGACTTAAGCACTTGACATCTGTTCACAGAAGGCATCCTAGATAGTACCACAGAATTCAAGATACCCTTGAGCCAGACTACTACTAAACTACAGGAATCAATGCCATTCCAAATAAACATACACAATATTGCAAAAAATATTTGCTCACCCATCCAAATTATTGGAATCAGGTGTTCCAATCAATTCTATGGCCACAGGTGTATAAAATTAAGCATGTAGGCATGCAGACTGTTTTTCCAAACATTTGTGAAAAAATGGGTCGCTCGCAGGAGCTCAGTGAATTCCAGCGTGGAACTGTGATGGGATGCCATCTGTGTAACAAATCCAGCTATGAAATGTCCTCACTCCTAAATACTTCACAGTCAACTGTCAACTGTATTATAAGAAAATGAAAGTGTTTGGGAATGACAGAAACTCAGCCACAGAGTGGCAGGCCACGTAAATTGACGGAGCAGGGTCAGTGTATGCTGAAGCGCATAGTCAATCAATCAATCAAAATGTAGTGCTTTTTACAACAGTTGTTGTCACAAAGCAGCTTGACAAGTGTCCGAATCCAAGCCCCCAGTGAGCAAGCCAAGGGTGACAGTGTCAAAGTCAAATTTATTTAAATAGCGCTTTTCACAACACATGTTGTCACAAAGCAGCTTTACAATCTTATGGGTCCAGATCCCTAATGAGCAAGCCAAAGGCGACAGTGGCGAGGAAAAACTCCCTATAGGGTGGGGATTAGGAAGAAACCTCGGGAGGACTCAAAAGGAAACCCATCCTCCATTGGGTGGCCCGTTAGCACAAGTCCGTGGTCGCAGGGTGGTTCCACAGTTCCACAACAACAGTCAAGGCTCCTGTTCCCCGCCCAAGAAGCTACAGTCCCCTCGGTGTAGGCGGTGGGCCTCAGGCAGGAGCCAGCACCAGCACAACAGAAAATACTGTTGCATCAGAAAATACTTTGGTCTAAGGCAAGTGTTAGACTTTTGTGAAGTGTCTGTAGAATATGTTCTATACTGATAAGCTCCACAGAAGGTGACTTGCACCAACTGCCTGTAATGACACCCTACCAGGTTGGGAAAGAGTGAACATGAAATAACGCAAAGTCATGCATGTAGGTTGAGAACTCTATGTATGGGATGCAAGAGGACTTTAGGGGTGGAGCAATAGTATATAAACCTGCTTGTTATCAGTAACTTTTGGATCTCTCTGATTTAAATGTTTAGAATGTATGAGATCCACAGAGATATCTCTGTTTTAATAAAGGCCTTTTTGCTATTGCAATAATTTTTGTATGTTGTTCCTGGTATCTCCATTTGCATCAAACAAACATGCGGGTCTAAAGTGGTTGATAGATGTTCAAAGCCTCAACAGTTTCGAAGGAGTTCTTGAGCAAGCTCAACATTATGTTAAGACTCATGTCCGACTGTGACCTTCAGGCTAATGCCCAAGTGGAGCGAGATAACCAAGAGCTAATACAATTTCTCAGAGCTTACTGTCACGAGCATCCTAGTACCTGGTCTTCTTATCTGGTGTGGGCTGAGTACACCCAGAACTCATTCACTCATGCCGGGATGGGGCTCACCCCTTTTGAGTGTGTGCTTTGTTGTCAGCCACGGCTATATCCATGGAACCCCCCGTGTCGGAGCAGCTGGCTGTCGAGGAATGGTGTGTGGGAAGAAACTCACCAGTGGTTATGGGCAGTCATCAGAGTATTCAAAAGGAAAGCTGATAGGAGAAGAGGAGATACGCCCACTTATAGACCCGGAGAAAAGGTCTGAGTAGCCACCAAGGATGGCAGGGTGGGACCACACAGTAAGCTGTGATACAGACAGTAATTCACTAATTCCATTACAGCAGTGACCCAACATGAGTCCATAGGGCCTAGAGAGACTGCACCATCATCCTGTGGGCCTAATACATGAACTTATTTTGTACCCCCTGCATTTGTTTCTTCTGTGCCTATAACCCCATTGTTGCCCTGTTCTGTGCCTGGTTTTATTGTGTTCCCTATCTCTGTTCTCTACCTGTCCAGTTGTCCATTCCCATCTCTGTATCTGGTGTAACTGTATGCTTGTCCCCAGAATCACTACCAATTTTGTTCCTGTACATATATCAGTTGTTCTTAGAATACTTACCTGTCTTTACCATGTTCTGGTTCCCTGGTCCTGAATTCTGTGACCACAGATATTGTAGCACATTTTCTGCATGTTTCCGGTTCAGAAATAATCAATAGTAGTGTTGACAAATATTTTAATAACTGCACTTACACTCACCAGCCACCAGTACACCTTGCTAGTTCCCGGGTTGGACCCCCTTTTGCCTTCAGAACTGCCTTAATGCATCTTGGCATAGATTCAACAAGGTACTAGAAACATTCCTGTCTGGTCTGGTCCATATTGAAATGATAGTCAGTTGCTGCAGATTTGACGGCTGCACATCCATGATGCGAATCTCCCATTCCACTGCATCCCAAAGGTGCTCTATTGGATTGAGATCTGGTGACTGTGGAGGCCATTCGAGTACAGTGAACTCATTGTCGTGATCAAGAATCCAGTCTGAGATGATTCACACTTTATGACATGGCATTATCCTGCTAGAAGTAGCCATCAGAGGATGGGTACACTGTGGTCATAAAGGGAAGGACATGGTCAGCAACAATACTCAGGTAGGCTGTGGGGTTGACACAATGTGCCAGGAAAATATCCCCCACACCATGGCACCACCACTACCAGCCTGAACCATTGATATAAGGCAGGATGGATCCATGTTTTCATGTTGTTGATGCGATATTCTGACCCTACAATGTCCTAGCAGAAATCGAGACTCATCAGATCAGGCAACATTTTTCCAGTCTTATATTGTCCAATTTTGGTGAGCGAATTGTAGCCTCAGTTTCCTGTTCTAAGCTGACAGTAGTGGCACCCAGTGTGGTCCTCTGCTGCTGTAGCCTATCCGCCTCAAGGTTTGATGTGTTATGCGTTCAGAGATGCTCTTCTGCATGCCTCAATTGTAACAACTGGTTATTTGAGTTACTGTTGCCATTCTATTAGGTCGAACCAGTCTGGCCATTCTCCTCTGACCTCCTCAAAAAGGCATTTACACCCACAGAACTGCCGCTCACTGGAAATTTTCAACACAAGATGGCGGCGCGCAGTAGTGCAGCAGCTTCTCACGCTCCCAGTGAAAACCCCGTTTTTAGTGTTTTTTATGTTGATTCTGAGCCCGACTTACAACAGAGATACAACAGAACACAACTTATCAGGATAAATGATGGCTTGGCATGAAGGAACAACACTATGGATCACAGACTGTGAGCTTTGCTAGGCAGACTACGGCTCCTACGGACACCGGAGTGGCGGAGCAGAGGTCAGTGGACAAAGGCCAAGAGGAGACGGTGCGCACGGAAGCATAAACGGGGCAAACGCTTGGGGGTGCTAGTGCGGCTAAAGGCTAATGCTTACAGGTCCCCAATCCCATCTGTTTTCCTGGCCAATGTTCGCTCTCTTGGGGTTGGGAACTGGGTCAAAATAGGTAAGCAAACTATGATGACTTTCAACTTGATAGTTTACCTCGGCTGTATTCCTAACCAAATTGCACAGTAGGGGCGAGAACGAGTTTTCAAACCTGTAAATTACAAATTGTACGTGTGTTTACATGGATGCAGCCACGAAGTCGCCTGGTTTGCTTCATGGAAAATTCATTTTTAGGAACATAAAGTGTGATCGGAGCGGAGCTCAGAGCGGTTGTTTACTGCATGGTCCTACAAGACAAACCGATCCACAGAGGACGCCATCTCCTCTGTGGTCCACACCACCCTCACCCACCTGGAGCAGAGGGATTCCTATGTCCGTTTGCTCTTTGTGGACTTCACATCCACCTTCAACACCATGATTCCCCCCTGGTCAACAAGCTCTTCACACTTGGACTGAGCCCTTCACTGTGCAACTGGGTCCTAGACTTCCTGACCAACAGGCCACAGCTGGTGAGGATCCACAACATCTCCTCCTCCACCATCACCCTCAGCACAGGCTCCCCTCAGGGCTGCGTGCTGAGCCCCCTCCTGTTCACGCTGCTCACACATGACTGCTCAGCCATTCATCCTGGCTGTCATATTGTGAAGTTTGCAGATCACAAACAATGATGAGTCCGGCTAAAGGCAGGAGGTGGAACACCTGGAGGGTTGGTGCAGAAAGAACAACCTCTGCATCAACGCGAAGAAGTCGAAGGAGATGATTGTGGACTTCAGAAGGGGTGAACAGACCCACCCCCCTCTGCATGTCAGAGGATCTGCTGTGGAAGTGGTTTCCAGCTACAGGTACTTGGGTGTGCACCTGGGCGACAACCTCAGCTGGAGCAACAACACCTCCAGTCTGGTCAGGAAAGCTCATCAGCGGCTTTATTTCCTCAGGCGGCTCAGAGATGAGCTGGACTCGGGAGCGCAGTTCTCCTCTCCTTTTAAAGATGTGTGGTGGAGAGCGTACTGTGCTCTAATATCAACGTGTGGCACGGAAGCTGCTTGGCTGCAGACAGGAAAGCTCTGCAGAGGGTGGTGAAGGCTGCACAGAGGACTGTTGGAGTCAGCCTCCCCACCACCAGACATCTACACCTCCAGATGCAAGAGGAGGGCTGCCTGCATTATGAAGGACCCCACCCAGCACACTCACTTTTTGTCCCGCTCCCCTCGGGCAGGAGGCTGCGGAGTATTAAGTGCAGAACTTCCCGCCTGAGGAACAGCTTCATTCCAGAAGCTGTCAGACTCACAAACTCTAAACGAGAACCAGCACTAGTTGGTCTCTCTGACAATCTGCACTTTACACAAAGACACTTTACGGGGGCAGTCATGGCCTGGTGGTTAGGGCACTGGTCTTGTGACCGGAGGGTCGTGGGTTCGATTCCCAGACCTGAGGCCATGACTGAGGTGCCCCTGAGCAAGGCCCTTAACCCTCAATTGCTCATAAAAAATGTAAGTCACTCTGGATAAAAGTGTCTGCCAAATGTAAATGTACCCACAGTCACTTAAAAAAATAACCTGAAGTACTCAAGATTTATTTGTTACAGATTTATTTTTACTTCACTTATTCTATTTTATTTTTACTTTACTTATTTCTTTCTATTCTATTCAATTTTTTAAAAATTATATTGCTGCTATTAGGGTAAAAACTGGGACCCTGGGTTCTTAATTTCATTCGACCTCATGTACCACATGTGATGTGAATGACAATAAAGTCTCCTTGAATCCTTGGATATTTTCTCTTTTTCGGACCATTCTCTGTAATCCCTAGAGATGGTTGTGCGTGAAAATCCCAGCAGTTCAGCAGTTTCTGAAATACTCACACCAGCCTGTATGGCACCAACAACCATGCCACGTTCAATGTCACATAAATCACCTTTCTTCCCCATTCTAATGCTCGGTTTGAACTGCAGCAGTTCATCTTGGCCATGTCTACATGCTTAAATACATTGAGTTGCTGCCATGTGATTGGCTGATTCGACATTTGCAATAATGAGCAATTGGACAGGTGTACCTTATAAAGTGGCCAGTGAGTGTAGATACTCAATCATTTATTATAGTCTATAAGGAAATTAATGTAAGCCTATCTATCTACTGACAAATTCCTAGGATCAAGTCAATTTTATTCATATAGTGCTTTTTACAACACGTCACAAGGCCGCTTTACAAATGCATGGGACCAGATCCCTAATGAGCAAACAATTGGGTGGGTAGTATGATCGACCTATGTTACCTCTTTTCCCATAGGAAGCAAATTTATCCAGTGATTACAAGTTTGGACATGGAATAATCTGATCTCAAATATTCATGAGTTATCCTTTGTGGCTTTTCTCAAAAACAGAACATGCAGAACATGTGTAACGTCGGTCTGTGGTCATAGAATTTGATGGTCACAGATTCCAGTATAACAGTGGACCTGGGGGCTTATTAACTATGCCTGTGGCAGCCGGGCCTGCTAAACTATGTGCTACCGCGGTAAATGCCTTTCTAGAGGACCTAAAACCTGATGGATCTTCACCATCAGTCTAATAATTAACCAACACTTCTCATATATAAATTTCCCACTACTGACGGAAGAAGGATAAATATACATGCCGCTTTCAGCACAAGCGAATCAGACATGAATATGCCAGCTAGCGGAATACCTAACTTCGGTAGGGGGGCTTCTGCATAATAGGGTTAAATTGTGAATTTTTGGTTAAATTGTTTTTGAGGTCTTCCATAGCCTCCTGGAGGATTTCAGAAATTCAGAATTGGATTTCAGAAATGAATAAGCAACTTGTTTAACTAAGGAATACAGTGGCGAAACTGGAGTTCAAAAACAGGGATTCATTTCTTTATAAAAACATTTAATATCTGGACTGTATAAAAGAAAACCTCACAAACAACATCAACAAAGGAACAAAGCAGAGTGCAACTCTCACTCCGCATACACACATCAATTGGACAATAATCTCATTGTGCCTATATGCAGATGACAACCACTAAACACCTTTAAAAGAATAATCTCCAGTGTATTAACTCATTAATATAAAACCAGTGAAGCACATCACGTAAATAAATATTACCTCAGTGATGTACAGTACCACTTCTTTGTGCCATAATTAACTTTAGTGTGTCAGTAACTGTAATTACTATTGTTTAATTTACTACCACTGTTTTAGGTTACACTGAATGCTGAATTGGTTTGCGTACAGGCTACAGGACTGTAATGGGTAGTTATGTTCAACCTAACTGATCTAAGTAAGAGATTGTGTTAGAGAACACAATTCTGAAGCACTGACATCATACACTTGAAGACATTTGAAGATCACAGCATCAACATGTTCTAAATTCACCATCATACCATAACATAATTTGATTTGAACTACAGGGATGGAATGCGGACTCATAAGGCAGCAGAAGTACACAGGAAATGACAACACAACACACATTTGTAGACAAAATATATACATGCAGATTTGTTGTTTTTTACACAATACGTTCAGTTTGAGGATTAGGAAAATCTTTATAGACAATTTGTTACAACTAAATGTTCCAGACCACAGTCCAATCAACACTTCCACGCCTGGGATATTCACAGAACTGCAACATAGGTGACCCAATATTGCACTAAACTGCAGCATACCTCAAAATAAACACGTTCACTCATTACCCAGTTCCTATTGACTCACGTAATGTAAGCAATGGCCTGAGCAACCAATGTTTAGTGTCTGTTTCATTTAAGGCCAGAGTTAATTCAACCCCCAGTAGTTAATGGTCCAAGTTCCTTTGGGTTGGTGATTGATCAGACATGTCAGTAGTAATATTCATGCATTTCTGTCCAATTTGTGAACCAGAGTTTTTTGTTGAGGTTGTGCTTGGGCTGGAAAGCCTGGCTAAGCTCATATCTCTCCTCTTCACGTATTTTCACTCCATGGTACTTAGTCATTACCTTGTAGTAGACAGCCCTTTTAAAGAATCCACACTGCATGAGAGAGTGAGAAAAAAGAGAGTGGTTTGTGTTCATGACTGGATATGAGAGAGTGAGAGAATGAGAAGGAGAGGAGGAGAGAGGCAGAGATAAATCAAGAAACAACAAAAAAAAGAACAAAAACAGACATCAAAAACATTATTCTCCAGAGCTCAGTAATGGAGGAAGCAACATACAATTCAATTCCAGGACCTGGAATGAACATAATTAAATACTGTTAATAGTAAACAACAAACATGATAAACAACAGCTATCACTCAGAGAAATGTTGATTATCTGCATGCTTCATTTGTGATCAAATTAAAGCAATGTGTACAAACAAACTTGACAGAAATCTCAGCCCTAATGAAAAATACCTAGCCAGAGAAAGGTTTAATGAGCATTTGACAGATGGAGTGACACTTATTGTCCTAGTTCAGAAGGCACATAAATGTATTGAAAAAGACAGAACAGACCAAAAGGTGAAAATCTTGTTTGAGCAGGACTCTGAAAAACCATGACACAGCAGGACCCTGAAACACCATAACACAGCAGGAGACAGAAAAGAGCGAAGAGTGGAGGGAAAAAAGAGATCAAAGCCGAATCTATATGGCTGCATTACCGAGGGGCACCAACAGGGGGCACTGGGAGAGGGCTGACAGAAGGCCCCCTCCCGTGCTATCAGTAGTCCTCAGTCAGCCTCTCGGTCTCAGATGGCTGTATCTTCATCTCGGCTTTTTGGGCCTTGGCCTCGTACATCTCCCTTCGACTGGCCCGCTTAAAGAAACCACACTGCAGGGAGAGGGAGAGGGTGGGCCAGGACGTGGAGCAGTCAAGGCCTGGTCAGCAGCAGGCAAGATTTGGGGGCAAAGTCTGATCATAACCCACTGGAGGTTGGGTGCCGTTCTAATTTGATCGTGAGATCTGGACATGGTCAATCTGGATCTGGTCAGGCTGACCAGCTGTGGAAAAGACTAAAGCGAGTCTGTGATAATCTACAGCTCTCTGTACATCACATGAAAAATGTACATGGCCTGTATGTACAATGCAAGCTGTAAACGGCTCTCTGAATTATGGTGGAGGGACTCTACACTGAAACAGTGAACTTAAACCTTTTATGTAAGTAAATAATAAGCACATAAAGTTTAATGTGGATTGTGATATGTGATTACTGTACCTTCCACAATATGAGACTGATGAGCCCTAATAAGAGGATTCCTGCTACACCTGCAACCACGTAGATCCAGAGAGGGACATCATATGGTGTTTCTTCTCTAAGATCAGGATCAATGTTGACCACAAACTAGAGAGAGGGTCACAGACAGCACAAGAGACAGGTAAGCAAAAGAGAAAGCCAACATCAAAATGAGGAGCAGATCTCGCAGGTTCTGCATGAGGGTCTGTCTGAGGCAATGCTGACCTCTTGTCTGTTGCTGTCCATCCTTATGGCAGATTTATTAGTGTGCAGCCTGAGTGTGGCGTGGCCCTTCACAATCACTTGAAAAGTGTTGAAGTAGTCCTGAGAGAAAAAAACGAGGGCCCATTAGTGAGGCAGCAGGAACCTGCCGGCTTCCTGAAGGAGGGAGCCAAGACCATGGTCTTCCCAGCTCTGGACGTTCACCTCCAGCATGGTGCTGTTCCACACTCGTGCCCTGACTGTGACTGTGGCCTTGGTGGACATGTTTTTCAGAGGGCAGGAAAAATTCAGGCAGCGGGCGGTTTGCTTGGAGCACTCCTGCATGGCAATCAGACAATAAACTGTTAGCGTCCCCCTGGAACACCTATAAGCATTTAACGCTCTCCTGAACCAGTGGCACAATAAGTGAATCTGACTAATTCCAGATCAATTAAATTATGTACTTTGTCTATGCATGTCTATGTGTCATAAGGTGTACCAGCAGGGCGGTCTCTTTTCGAGACTTGAAAAGTTTTATGGCAGCTTCTGTTTGTGGCAGTTTGATGTCCAAGTCTCGTCTTTTCCGTTTGTGACCCCTGGCTGACATCTAATTACGAAAAGCAAACAGTTATTTTTTGAAGGAAGGTTTGTCAGTAGCCTTCTCATTATCATTCAGAAATAAACTTTTTTTTACACAGCTGAATATTACATGAATTGACTTAAGTTGAAGAATGATTCTGTGGTTGGTTCCATGAGTCTTTGTACTTACAGTAAGATTGAGCATGTTGACAACTCCCCCAGGGGGAGTGCAGTGTGACTCAGACGTTCCGTTGGTTAAGATCTCTGTTAGATACAATAGCCATTTACCGTTCATCACCTCGTATGGCCACTCGAAGTCCACCACCAGAGTGCCCAGCCCACCCAGTGGTTCACCCACCACACTCACCTACATGCAAACACAGACATTCATGGCTCATCCTTGTTACCGCAGAATGACTGATAGCAGGGCTCAGACATAAGTGACAGGCCACAGCTAGGCCACATGGGGGCGCTGTGAAGCAACTGGTGGGCATCTAAAAGCACCACTACAGTTTTGAACCTGTTTGTTTTAGACCTGATTGTGTCTACAGACCTACACGTGTCCACAGACCTGCATGTGTCTAGAGACATCCTTATGTCTATAGACCTGCTTGGTTGCTTGATTATTATCACATTACTGTTTTACTATTGTGATACTGGATTGTAACTGGATATGTGTATTTATGACCAAATGTGATTCTGTGATTCTGTGATCATGTGATTCTGATTCTTACTGTATTTTTGTTTGCTTGTGCCTTCATTACTTTGCTATCCATGTTAGACACCCTCACCTGAAAGACAAACTCCACTGGACTGCCCACATCACTAGTGGTGTTCATGGCTGACTCCCCCACAACATTGCCACTGAATGAAGTTGTCACCTTTGGCGGATCTCTGCAGGAAAGAGGAGAAAATTACATCAGAAAAATTAAAAATCTATAAAATAGATGTTTTATCTGAACATTGTACATAGGTGTAATAGTGTTGAACAACATACATGGAGATGGTGGTGAGGACTTTGTTTTCCACAGTAAGGATGACCATGGTGGGGTAGAGATCACTCTGCTCACTCAGACTGGCAATACAAACACCCAAACCCACCCAACAAACACAGACATTCATCAAATGTTCATCAGATCCATACCCATTTCATCAAGAACTAGAAAGGCAAAAACATCTACTGGAGACCGTGAGCAGAGACGTACGTAGACAACTGGAGCTGCAGCTCAATCTCCTCAGTGTAAAGAGTGATAAACGTCTCAAATATAATCAGGAAGGAAATCTGCAGAGGAAAGAGAAACAGGCATCAGAGCAGAACGGGCTTATCTTACAAGCCATTAACTGATACTGTGTGGGATTTACAGGTATTTATGACATTGTATGTCAAAGCTGTCAACACAGCCATTTATAAATGTCCACATGTAGTATAAGTCTGTGTTATGAGAGTTTGTGAAGTTTTTAAGTATTGACCTTGACAGTGTTTTTGTAGTTGTAAATGCAGTTGTAAATGTAGTTGTAAATTCAAATATGGTTACCATTTTGTTGCTCTTAAATGGGTTCCCCAGATCACAAATGACTGTTGTGTTAGCGCTACAAACAATGTCCTGTTTACAAAAATAAAGCAATCAATCAAATTGGCACAGCAAGCCAAGTGCCATTAAAAAAATTTAGTCGTAAATGCTGTACAATAGTGCCACCATGTGGTCAAACCTGGGAGCGCCAGCCAGAGTACTTGAGTGCTGCGGGAATGGTGATATTCAGCATGGCCTGATGGGCGTCCTCAGCCTCCCTGTCACGGTCGGGCAGATTGGTCACCTCCACCATCAGCGTGAGCTTCTTGATGCTGCTGTTGTACTCCATGGTCTGACCTCCACCCTGGCTGCTAATGGAGTAAAAGGTATATTTGAGTGAAATTACTAATAGAATATGGAGAACAGTTTTCCTAGTGTAATGTCATATGATAGGGAGCAACTAGCAGAGTCAAGTCATCATGAAAAGGATATTTCAACCATACAGATATGTGGTTTATACAGGGAGTGAAATGACTGAGACCATTTAGGTGAACACTGGCAAATATGAAGCATTAAAAACAAATGTTGCTCAAAGTTAACAGTGAATAATTTCTGTAGCTCACCTGGGGAAAGAGGTTTGCTGATCACTCACAAACTGGGCCTTCAGCTGCAGATTACTGCTACATCTGTTATCAGAACCACACTCCTTCTGGAAGTTCATCTACAATAGCAGAGAAATCACCAAACAAATTCTATTGGTAATGGCGGTCTTAAATTCTGCATTTATTCAGCTCCATTCTAAGTTGCTCCACCTCAGCTTTCTCCGTCAGTAATTGCTGGCCGCTCAGCACGGGGAACGCGTCGAGGTTCTGCAGGGCCTGGGAGGCATCAGGGTCCGGCCTGTGGAGTGACACGTTCAAGAGAAACACAACAGGCTCCAGCTTGTTCCTCAGCAGCTCCTGTGGGAAGGAAAGCGGAGAGATGCGTGTTCCTAAGAGCATATGGTGGGCATGTGTGTGTACAAGCTGGACGTCTTGTGTGCGTACAAGGTGGACGTCTTGTGTGCGTATGAACTGGACACCGCGTGTGCATATGAGCTTGGTGCCGCATATCTCTTACGCTGACGGTCAGCTTGAGCTCCTGGCAGGCCGGTGAAGAGAAGGACATGAGGCCTGTGAATGTGCTCAGCTTGTTGCCGAGAAACTGCACCCGGGCGCTCCGCCGGCCGCGGTCGGCTTCTATAGTATAGTTCACCGCTGAGGAAAGGAGAGTGCACAGGAGTAAACATGTGGCTTTGTCTAACTAAAGGCTCAGTAGGGCATGAAGAACACCCGTAATGCATGAAGATCGCCGCGTAATGCGTGAAGATCACCCGTAATGCTTACTGATGCTGTTCTTTAAGCCACGCTTTCCATTGCTCAGCGTGTAATCAAAGCACATCTTCACTGTTACACTGCAAAAAAATCAGTCCAATTCAACAGATTTAATCCAACAAACCTGATTATATTCTGGGATAAACTGAAGGCAAAGTTTGAGCTTGGAGAACACACTTAATGCCACAACACAAACATGTAATGAATTGTCTCTTTCCTTACCAAGGATTTTTGCACTGGCTGGGGTCAACAATCTTTGGCTCTACTGTGAAATTCTGGGATAGATGGATGACCGGACATGCCCTAGAAGAAGAAGAAGAAGAAGAAGAAGAAGAAGAAGAAGAAGAATGCTTGTTAGGTATTACACAGCAGGACTTTATATTTTAACACGTTTTCGTACCCTTTTTACGTAATTAAAACCTGACCTTAGAAGGGCTATGCGGTCATCGAGAGAGCCGACTAAGAGGTCGGGGTACGTGTTTCCATCCATGTCCATGCCACCACTGATGGAGTAGCCAAAGGTGCTGAACTTACCAGAACCCACTGACTTCCCTTCAATCACCTAGGAGATGAAAAGAGATTTGAACCAGTCCTGCACTGAGGACTATGCAGAAACAAATGAGACACGACTTTCACATTCTCCTTCTTCACTTAGGAAAAGAAAATTTGCTTTGTTTCTGACAAGGTTGGAAGATGTTAGTTCATTTTACCTGAGAAAAATCCTCTGATATTCCTTTCTGGCTCCCCATCCAAATGTAGACTTTGCCAGAATCATCAAAAGGAGCGCCCACTGCAAAATCTAACAGAGCAGGAGAGACAAAGCATGTTTCAATCCTCTAGATGGCAGTATGCTGACAGGTATTTATCTTCTCTCAGTTGTATTGTATTTTGGTTTACTAGCTCTAGAATTGGCCTTGTATTTTAAAAAATGGGCCCTCAAGGAATGAAGGTTGAGGCTTAGAATGTGGTTTGTTCATCTACAGTTTGAACAGAGCATTCACTACATTATACTGGTTTAATGTAAGCATGCCATAATTGTTTTATATGCTCAATTTACATGAGTATTACAAAGGTTTATTGCACCACTCCATATAGTTTTGTTTCAAACCATTATCTTTTAATACAACAAATATACATGCCAGCAAAAAAAAAATCGCACCTTGGAATCCATCCTGATTGACATCACCTACAGCTGCCACGGCCAGCCCGAATGCTGAGCCTTTAAGACCCTTCAGGATCACATCAGCTTTGTTCTGGAAAGATCCATTTTCATTCATGAAGACATACACTGCTCCTCCATGCTCCTTGGAACGGTGGAAGTAGAATGGCGCGCCAACGATCAGGTCGTTCCAGCTATGGTTGAGAATCCAGTCATGAGCACAAACCAAACAAGACAGAGGAGACGCAGATTTGCTTTGCTTTTGCTTTGTTTGCCTTTCTATTCCACGCAGGCGTCTCACCTGTTATGAAGGAGCCTGCAACCTGTCATTGAAACGCATTCAGCCTATAACCTGCTGACAAGCCTATGTGGGCTGTGGACCAGTGGCGCGTGCACAAAAGCAGACATGCATGAAGCGTGTGAATGCCAGGGGCAGGATGTAACTAAGATAAGTGAGGAGAGGGCTTTGGGCTGCTGCCTCTGAGGTCACATAACATAGGCACGGGTGTGCAGGAATGGGTACAGGGTGCTTTAGACAACATCAGTGGCAGGTACGCCATTCGGAGCCATGCTTTTAGGTCAGCGCACAGTTTGTGTATGGCTAGATGGGACTCCAGGAAGGGAATAGCTAAGCTATGCTCCAATAGTGCACCTGCTAGTGGACGTACAGCAATTTGCTGGTGACACCAAGGTCATGGGTCTGATTCACTGATCTAGCTCTGGATATGAATGTCTGCCAAATGAAGAAAATGGAAACTTACTCATCATTGTTGAGATCTGCCACAGCAATACTGCTCCCAAAGTAAGATCCCACTTGATCTCCTGGGATTATAATTACGGCCTCGAGGTTGGACTGCCCTTTTGTTGCTAGGGTAACAGACCCCCTGGACTCCTCTCTGGGAGCCCCAGTAACCACTGTGTAGTCTGTTCTGCTCAACAACTTCCTGTCTTCAGTTACAGAATATCCTGAAAATGATTAACACATGAAATAAAGGCACTTTACAATGTTTACTACGCAGGACACATCTGTCTGTGACACCTAATTTGGCCTCTCCTAAATGGAAAGACACATTAATTCATTCACCCATGTAGCTGTTCCGCCTGTTCTGTGACCCAAAGTCTTTTCCATTGTAATCCCAGGAGTTCCCTGGAGTGGTGTCTCTCCATGTTACATGGACATTACCTGGTAAACAAAGGCAGAGAGATCACATTCCGGCAGGGTTAACCAGTTCTTCTGGCAAGCGGGTCACTGTTTAGACAAATATATCGCTAAAGATATTTCTGCAGTGCTCGTCTCAGACGAGTCATCACAAACGTCCTACCCTGCCATACGTAGCTGCCAGTGCAGCCGATGTAGACGTCTGTGGCCGTGATGCCGCCGGAAATGCCCATGTTGCACATGCCTTCCATGTCCATGTCGAAGTTGGGGTTGCACACCTCGTAGCTGTGTGTCTGCCAGTCGTCATTCTGGTTGTAAGTCAGGTCGTTGCCCCGCACAAAGCACTTGCCCACCATTCTCCGCTGCTCCTCTGTTCCTCCCCGCACAATTTTTACATAACGGTGACCGCATGCCTGTCAGATGGGGGCGAAGGGGGGGCATTAGTAGTAGTAAATAACATGGATAAACAGCACACAAGCACAGGAGGTCAGTCTCACCAGCACCCGTCCCCCGCGTTGCTCTCTCTGGCTGGCTACAGTCACCCCCAGCCACATGTCCTCAATCATCTCAGATGCGTCCGCTACAGATTAGAGGACACCAGTCAGCAGGCTGGTAAACGTTGGTTACAGTTGGGACAGTTGGACACAGCCATCAGTAATCATGCGTAAAAGTTATCATCACACATGGCAAGTTTGATCTTTGGTTAGTCCCAGACGTGTGAAGGTTGTTCATCAAGAAATCTTAAGCCTTTGTTGACCTGCACATGCATATCAATGTCAACAGTAATGCAATAGCTGTGACATTTTGTTCCAGTTACCATCCCATTATGAAGCCCTTATGAAAAGGTACCAGCTAAGGCAGGTGTAAATAGCTCTAAAGCTGCATGTGATCCAAAAACCAACAGAGTGAATAGTGAACAGATAAGAGAAGGTGAATGTTTATTTAAGAAACAACCGCTGAGCCAGTGCACCACTTGACAACTAAATGCACCCTGCAATACATCTGGAAGTGCAATGTTTGCACAACTAATCACCCAACATAATTAAGCTAATAACATTTTGTTCATTCATCATGAACAGCTGTCATGGGCTGGGCTTGTGCTGTGGCATGTCTGTTAAGGTCAACATTCCTGCACTTGTTAATGATTTCAGACCACATAGCAAATGGAACTAGATTTCCATTTCCTGAAGGAAATACGAGAGGGCTTGAAAAGGTGTGCCCTGTTCTGACTGGTTATGGCTAAGCATAAGATCAATGCCTAGCCTGGCACCAAGGTTTGAGTAGCTGGTTGTGAGAGGATTAGGAGTGCAATGTGTATAGAGTCTAGTGTGTATTAAACTGTGTATGGTGTGTGGAAATGTATGTGGTTTGCATGAAGGTGTGCTGAACAAATGTGTATAAAGTACACATAGAGTAGTGTGTATGGTGTGTATATATGGTGTGTATTGTGTATGAAGGTGTTTAGTGTGTAGAGTATGTATGGTGTGAATGAAAGTGTGTACGCTGTGTGTGAATGATGTTACGCTATATTGCCAAAAGTTTTCACTCACGCATTCACTCACTCAGTCATCAGAATCCAGTGCTCCAATCACTTCCATAGCCACAGGTGTATAAAATTAAGCACGTAGGCATGCAGACTGTTTTTACAAACATTTGTGAAAGAATGGGTCATTCTGAGAAGCTCAGTGAATTCCAGCATGGAACTGTGATAGAATGTCACAGAGATAGAATGATAGAATCTGTGCAACGAATCCAGTAGTGAAATTTCCTTGCTCCTCAATATTCCACAGTAAACTGTCAGCTGTATTATAAGGAAATTGAAGTGTTTGGGAATTACAGCAACTCAAGTCATGAAGTGGTAGGCCAAGTAAACTGATGGAGTGGGGTCAGCGGATTCTGAAGCGCATAGTGTGAAGAGATTGCCAACATTCTGCAGAGTCAATCCACTTGTCTGACTGCGTTGTGCCAAGTCAAGTGTAAAGTTTGGTGTATGGGGGGGATTATGGTGTGGGGTTGTTTTTCAGGAGCTGGGCTTGGCCCCCTAGTTCCAGTAAAAGGAACTCTGAATGCATCAGCACACAAAGACATTTTGGACAATTCCATGGTCCCAACTTTGTGGGAACAGTCTGGAGCTGGTACCTTCCTCTTCCAAGCAAGGTCCATAAAGACATGGATGGTAGAGTCTGGTGTGGATTAACTTGACTTGACTGTACAGAGTTCTGACCTCAACCTGATAGAACACCTTGGGATGAATTAGAGCGGAGACTGAGAGCCTTCTCGTTCAACATCAGTATGTGACCTCACAAATACGCATATGTATAATATATATACAGGAGTTGGACAATGAAACTGAAACACCTGGTTTTAGACCACAATCATTTATTAGTTTGATGTAGGGCCTTCTTTTGTGGCCAATACAGCGTCAATTTGTCTTGGGAATGACATATACAAGTCCTGCACAGTGGTCAGAGGGATTGTAAGCCATTCTTCTTGCAGGATAGTGGCCAGGTCACCACGTGATCACTAGTGGTTGGCGCTGGAGCGAACTAGTAACTCATTGAATCATAGATGTAGATCGGGAATAAATAAACTAGATTTTTTTTCAGCGTGAGAAATCAGATGTAAGGCATGTGAGCGTGTGAAGACAGTCAAATGCGTGGAGGTGAGTTGGCAAGCCTGGGGTATGAGATAGATGTATGTATGTGTGTGTCTCTGTGGTGTATATGTGTGTGAATGTGGTGTGGGTATGAGAGAGATATATGTATGCGTGCGTGTGTGTGTGTGTGGGGGGGGGGGGGGTGGTTGTGGTGGTGGAAGACACTCAAAAATAACTCTGTCACTGCTTCTCTTAGTGGAGAAGCCTTTTTTAGTCTGATTTGTACCCTCCAAACAAAATGTCTTAGTTCAGGACATATTTAACCTATCACTTAACTGAGATTGTCAGAGAGAGGACCCCTTGCCGATGATTTTCAAGTTATTATGTATGGTTTGACCCAATACTGCCTGATTTATGACAAGTTAAACACAGAGGCAAATTGTGAAAAAGCCAATTCTGATTTTGAGAAATTTACATTGGAGCCAACATGCGTTTGTCCAATCTGTAGTCACATTTTCAAAACTCTAAACACATTGAACACAACATAAGTCTTCAGTGGCTGTACAATTAGTTCAATTCATGTTGTTATGGCACAAAATGCAGTCATTTTACATGTTTTTATAATGCTTAAATTTTCTATACACACAAGATTATCCAATAACAAAATTCTGGATCATTTTTGCCTTATTTACAATTGCTTTGCACACAGCATGTCAAAAATGAAAACCTAAGGTTCAAAACCTTAAATACTGTATAAAATGCAAAGTTCTGCAAAAACAAAGGTGAAAAGCTATTACTGTAATACATATTTTTTGCACATATAGATCAATGAAATAAATTGAAGTACAGTAATGTACCGGGTCAGAGAGGAGCAAATATAACAATTTGTTCTGGTTTGTTGTGCTGGTTTGGTCCCTCACAAATGCCAGATTGGTCCCTATAACAGTGACCTCCTTCTTTTGTTTTTGAATGAACTCTACCAACAACTGGTTCCAGAAGCAGAAATGGAACAGGTGGGAGGAAACACGAGGACATTTGTGATGGGACAATGTAGCATTTTGTCATTCTCATGTCATCACAAACAGGTTTATAGACCATCCAAGCGTGATATCCCTTTTCCTCCCACCCTACTCGCCTTTCCTCAACAGCACTAAGGAACTTTTTTCAGTCTGGAGGTGGAATGTATGATCATCAGCCCCATGACCAAATGTCCCTCCTGGATGCAATGGATCCCGGCTGCAGAGACATTTCAGCTGAAGACTGCCAGGGGTGAATAAGGCATACCAAGCTTTTCTATCCCAGGTGCATGGCAAGGGCCAACATCAGATGTGATGTGGATGAAAACATGTGGCCAACTGCTGAAGACCATTTAGATTACATGTAACAAGAATCTTCAGTTCTGTATCCATTTTTTTCTCCTTGTGTGGCTTTTTTTGTATATGTGTATTTTTTTACACATATGGGACCATGACTAATTATGTTTACAGTTATGGTAATAATTTTTTAGGTTAGGCCACAATTTACAGTAATGTCCCTAATACAGTAAAATATAACCTTTACTGCAAAACTGTTACTGACTCCTTTTTTGTCTAATCTACATTCCATATAGTACCTAACAGTAAATATCACTCATTGTGTAGATAGTATGTTGCCAAAAATGTACATTTGAAAAAAAGTCCAAATGAAGCGGATTACAGTAAAAATGAACTGACTAAGGAAACAACAGATGTTACTGTAAAATATCTGTCGTTTGCTGGGAGAGAGTAAAATATTACATGTAATATGGTTTCTGTATTGCCATCAAATGTTAGTTTTTTTTACAGTGCTTGTACAGTGATTGACTATGTTCATCTCGAATAGAGAATATGTGCTAGTGTTTGAAAAAATGATTGGATAATGAATCAGGTTTGCTGTGTTTTAACAAAGTTGATGTATAAAGAGAATGTTTGTTTGCGTTGTGAAATGCAGAGTTGTTATTTAGTTAAGAAAATGCGCTTTTGAACATGATATTAACTATTTGGCTATTTGTGTGAGGTCAATGTGTTGCTGTGTTTAGAGTTTTGACAATGTATCACAAGTATTGAGAAACGTATGTTAGCAGTTGAGCTTTTTTAAAAGCACAAATGTATGGAAGAAGCCCTCTAATAAGAAGAAGTATGAGGGATAACCACAGAGAGCTTTTCAAGCCCTCTAATAACCATAAAGTCAAAGAAGTACATCAACAAAGTTCCTGTTTTAAGCTGTCTGAAACTCCTTTAGCTGTGGCTCTGTCCGAAATGTCGTACTTCCCTCCTATTCAATGTGCAAAGCAGTACGCGAAAATATGTATGTCTGAATACACGGCATGCATTAAACAGTAAGCAAAAGGTTTGCAGTACACTGTCTTATCCCATAATTCAACTGGAGCGGCGGTGGTTTTTGGAGCAGAGAAAAAATGGCGGAAGGTAGCCAATCGGCTGTTTACAAATATAAGTAAGATACAACAGGGTATATGCAGAAATACTGAATTAAATTTCAATACCCTTTTAAAACCTTTCAAAAATGTTTAAGACCTCATCACCACTTAATTATTATTATTATATAGGGCAGTCATGGCCTAGTGGTTAGGGAACTGATCTTGTGACCAGAGGGTCGTGGGTTCGATTCCCAGACCTGAGGCCATGACTGAGGTGCCCCTGAGCAAGGCCCTTAACCCTCAACTGCTCACTTGTATAAAAAAAATGAGATAAAAATGTAAGTCGCTCTGGATAAGGGCGTCTGCCAAATGCCGTAAATGTAAAATGTAAATTATTGGCACCCCTGGTTAGGGAGTGTTCTTTGGCTTAATAATATAGGACAAAAATGTAAAAAAAAGAAAAATATTTAATTCAAGTGCCTTTATTTGGTGCGGAAACACAGAATAAGAAATTAATCTTTTGAATGATATCATGTGTGCCACAGTTATTGACACACATGGTGTTAGTATTTTGTACAACCTCCTTTTGCCAACAAGAGAAGCACTTAATCTTCTCCTATGACTCTTCACAGGATGGGAGAATTCAGAGGGATCTTCGCTCATTCCTCTTTGTACAACAGTCCTGGGTCTTCTCCTATGCACTCTCCTCTTCAGCTCACCCCACAGGTGTTCTATTGGGTTGAGGTCTGGGGATTGAGATGGCCACGAGAGGAGCTTGATTTTGTGCCTTACATTTTTGAGTAGATTTGGACACATGTTTAGGGTCATCATCTTGCTGAAAGACCCAGTGATGACCCATCTTCAGCTTTTGGGCAGAGGCCACCAGATTTCATGATCCCATGTATCCTTACTTCAGCCAATCACCTCAACTTTCCCGCAAATTTGATCACTGGTGTCATCTTGATGTGACGTCGACAAACTCCCGCTTTACTTCCGTGTATACATTCAAGAGGAGCAGACTGAAAGCAGCATGAGCGAGGCGAACGTTTCACACTTGCTGACGAAAATAATGTCAAAAGATTGGGAAAAGCAGTACACTACATGAAAGCGGGGGTAAACTGGTTTTTTTTTGTTTTCAGTGTTTTATTGTTTCTCAACGATGGGTTCATACATGTATTTCCAACAAGTTTAACATTTCTAGTACCAGCCCATCCACTCCAAGTGATTTTTCATAGTCTTTCAAGAGACGGAAAGTCCATTTCTGCCACCGAGCTGTTGCACTTCGAGGGATCATTTCAAGAAAGTGAGAGGGATCATTGTGCATTCTCTGTCCCAAGACCTGTGTTTCAGGGGGCGGGGCATACAAAAACTTGAGAGGGATCATTCCTGCCCAAACTATTTCATACCACATAGAGTAAGAGAAATAAAATCATTGCTTGAAATGTTAAAACCAGGGGTAAAACACAGGATATGAAGCATAATACCCATAGGGAGATCCAAATAAATAAATGGACAATAAATACATGGGTAAATAAATAGGTAAATAGATAATTAAAACGGATTACTAAATAGAGGAAACCATACAACATTTACTCCCTATTGCAATGTAATCACAAAAAAAGCAAAAACACACCGCAACTTGCATCGCAATTTTTTTGAAAAACACCCGCAACATCAAACATTTTAGCCCGCGACAATCACAAAAAAGGCCCGCGAAATCCTGGTGGGACTGTAAATCCATGACCAATCCATGATTGGTCTTTAACTGTGGTAGTATGACTTCATACGTCATATGATATGACTCATATCATATGACAGGTAAAATGGTGGACGTAGTATGTCCGAGATTGTATGCAAACTGCCCAGTCTCTTACTGTAAGAATGTTCTGCTTTAACGGTTGAGCAAAACGTACTGCATTGAAATCTAGTGCGTAGTGCTTATGTATGGCATTACCATAAAAAAAAATCTTTCAATAGGTGACTGGGAAGTATGCAAACAACCTCGGACATACTACATCTGCCATTTTACCTGTGTCATATGACATCACATGATCATAGTTAAAATGCTCCAGTTGAATCATGGGATAGAACAGTGTGCTGCAATCACATACTTCAAAATGGCTCCTGATTCAGTAAACCATCCAGGTACTTTTCGCTTACTGTTTAATGCATACTGTGTATTAGGACATATCAGCCATTATCGTGTACTGCTTTGGCGTACTGTAGGAGGTAAGTACGGCATTTTGGAGTCTTTTGAACATAATAAGCTGTGGTGAGGTGTACAGACAGGTGGCACTCTGCCACTGCTGTACTGACGTTTGCTAGAGCGCCTGCTCTCTGACGTTGAAAAGAAGAGGAGGGGGTTTGGGCAGCTGGTTTGGATTTCCTTAGTGATACCATCATTAATCTCAGTTCCCAGGCTTACCTTCTGTTGTTAGAGCATCTACACAGTTTGGTCCAAACAATGTTAAAGCATCAAAACCTAATTTACAAATTACTATATGAATCTGTACATTAACTAATCACTCAACCAAAGCCATGTTCTTCAGTAGTCCAAATAAATTAAGGTACGTGTGTGAAACAGACTTTGTTTTGTTTTGGTAGGGCTACCGCTATCATGGTCATCTCATACTCATTTTGGTTGAGATGTAAACTGAACTCAAATGAAGGTCTGCAGTATCACCTGCCTTTACCAGACGAATGGTAAAATATAGAACCAAACATTCACAAACATCTGCGCCTGCTGTGCGTTTACACGGTCAGTGTTCATAAACAAATAGGTAAGTCATATATATCTGTGATAAATGCTTTATAAGCTTCTTAAATTATAATGTTACTGAGCGTTTGCACACCTTTACCAAACTGGGCCAGTGCTTACTTGAAGTGATGAGGTCCACTCTGGTGCAGTCCTCCAGCTGGGTGGTGATGGGGCAGGAGTAGATGGCTCCGGTCTCGTTTACTCTCAGCTGAGGGAGGGCCTTGTCTTTGGGGGCCCCAGCCAGGAGACTGCATATACAAAAAGACACAGTTTTTGAAAGAGTAACACAACCTGTGGTGTTACATTAGGATCAATCAAAGTAAATACTTATAACGAAGTACCTACACGTGATGAGGTTTATACTGTCAAAGGAAGAGACCTCTGCCAAGATGAACCAATAGATGAACCAAAAGAATGTGTTTATATAATAAATTATTTCTGGAGGGAATGAAATAAGGACCTTGGAGGGTTTTTTTATGCTGCAGTGATAATAAATCTTTCTGGCTATTTATTATTTACACTGATTTCATCATGATCTGTCATGTGCAGTGATGACATGCCTAAAAACCTACTTAGGCCCCCCTCCCAACTCCCCACTGTGGGGGAGGACAGGGAACAGCATGCTTCAGTGGGCGAACAGGAGAGTGGGGGGTGAGGGAGACGAGTCCAGACCTGAGCAGACCAGAGGGAAGTGCGTCCTTCTGTTTTGTTTCAAACCCTGCGTTTGCAATCAGCTTGCCAAAGATAGATGGCACAAGAACCAAGGAAGGATTAAACAAGTTTCTGTCACCTATAGCTTGACACAAGATGTAAGATGTGCTTAGACTCTGTGTATGTATGTGTGTGTGTGTGTGTGTGTGTGTGTGTGTGTGTGTGTGTGTGTGTGTGTGTGTGTGTGTGTGTGTGTACTTTTCTAAGTATAGAACGCTAACAAAATTACTCAACTAAAAGGGAAGCTGGATTAATTAACAAAAACATTTGAAGAAAAAAAATGAATTCAATTACTTTAAGCATGGAAATGTTAGACACAATTATTAAATGTAAGAATCTAAGAAGTAGTGGTTTGAGGAATGCAGCAAATTCTGTATAAAACCCTTTAGTGCCCTTCTGCTCTTTAATTGGTGCACTGACATTTCTCCTTTCTTCCTCCCACACTAACATGCACTTTCTCCATCTGATGCACTGACCACAAAGTATTTGCCCCCAGTTTGTAAAATTCTGTCTCATCTCTGGAGAGTGGGAATGATGTCATGATAGCCTTGCTGTTTTTGTTCCCTAGGGACATAGTCTCTCACCAGGTGTAAATGCGGTGGACTGAGCAGGGAGCAGTTAGGACTTGCACACCTGTAAACCTGAACCTCAAGAATCCCTAATAAAGACTCGACTTATTAAACTTTGTCAACAAGCCATTGGTGTGACTGTCTGATTTTCCCTGAGGAACAGCCATAATCCATCCTCAGCAAACATGATTCTGAGAGATCTTTTTTCCTTCTTACGTTCTCCATTGAGAAATTAGTTTGTAGGAGCAGCAGCCTGTGTCTATTGGAGGACATTCAGTGGGCATTTACTGAAAATGTTAGATCACAGCATCCCTGACGAAGATGTACAGATGCATAGAATGCTGGTCTGCTCTTCAGTGACTCCAAGACACTGAAGCACTGAATAATAACATTGATGCCAAAACCAGGATTCCTGGTCACATGAGGGTCCTGCAGGTTTCTGCAGGTGTGAGCCATACCTGCCATTAGTCACAAATTGATATGTGGCCTTGGTTTGAGCACAAACTGTTCTCCCCCTCACAAATCCCAGATGTGGGGGTAGGTTTAGTGTGCCTGGCTCATACTGACACCACCACTCTCACAGTAAGGCAAATGTTTACATTCACCTGGTTGCTACGGAGAGGGAGGATCTGTTGCCTGAATGAAAATGGGGCTGGATGAGCTCCAGAACCGGGTCGTTCAGAAATTTACCAGAGGACTGCAGAAGAGTCGCTCCTGGGGCAGAAATGGATCCCTGTGTGTGGGAGTTGGTGGGAAAGCAAACCTGATCCATACATCACCATTAAAGTTCTATGCTTTACTTCAAAAGGAATCCTTTCCAAGATAGTTTAGGCCCAGGGGGAAAAGGTTAAAAAGGTCTAACCAAACAGGTAGCATACATATCTTTTTGTTTTCATTCTCCTGCCTAACATTACTGTATATTTATTGATGACCTTGCCTATGACTGATGACCTTGCCTAGGTTGCTGGTGAAAGGCGGCATCTTTGAGAACATTCTAAAGAACAGGATGTGAACTGATAGTAGGGGTACGTTGTATGGGTAGTGAATGCAGTAGACCAATGGTGTCACCATGGGAGAAGAAGAAAGGCCTCAGTTCCCATGCTCACCAACCTCATCAGAGCTTTTACAGACACTCATTTTCATATTACAGTGATGAACATGCCAGGAACATTTACCCATAACTGTGCATATCACCTGCCTTTAAATATTCAACTCAACTCTCAGACACATTGGTCCTTGCTCACAGATGCAGGACATTTTGTAGAAACAGTAAACAATGCCTGCAGCACTTCAACGGAAATTGAAACATCACCTTGCTCAGATGATCTGAGAGCTGTGATCATCACCCTGCTCAGATGATCTGAGAGCTGTGAACATCATCCTGCTCTGCTGATCTGAGAGCTGTGAACATCACCCTGCTCTGATGATCTGAGAGCTGTGATCATCACCCTGCTGATCTGAGAGCTGTGAACTTCACCCTGCTCTGCTGATCTGAGAGCTGTTAACATCATCCTGCTCTACTGATCTGAGAGCTGTGAACATCACCCTGCTGATCTGAGAGCTGTGATCATCACCCTGCTATGCTGAGAACTGTGAGGTATGGTGGGCAAACCTTGTTGTTTGTTATGACAACACGGACTCTCCTACGGAGAGAAAATGGCCACAGCACAAGTGTCTGGATTACTGACAAAGAGGAAAAACATATTTGCTTTGTGAAAGGACCTTGAAGAAAAGAGGTTAGGAGGCCAGAGTGAGTCAGGAAGACCATCTCCCATTGTCACACATGGTAGAGGTTCTTGTGGTACTGGTACAGCAGTGTGAAGCCGGGGACATTCCCGTGTTTTTTGTTCATAACAAAAAACTCTTCAACCATTGGCTACTGTGCTTAGCATGCAAAGTTCAAGGGGTTGAATATCTGGCTTCCCAAACTGAGGCTACCATATGAAAGATAAAAAGTGCAGGGCCTTTTTAGGGCCAACAGATAAGTGATGGCTGAGGAAAGCCAGGCAGAGAGACACGCTGTTCGAGTCCTTTTCTAGCTTGTCACACATGGGCTTCAGAGGTTTGATTACTTGTAGTTTAGACACTTAAATAGATCACAAGATGTGGATAGGATGGGATTCCTCACAGCATTGTTAGGAACCACATAAGGTTGAAGAATGTGCTGATCTGCATATATACTACCTATATTCAGCTAATTTTCTAGTTATTAAATATATTCAAGAACAAAAAAAAAACCCTGTACATTTTTAAATGTATATATTCTCTCCTTTGTAATGATAACTTCACAGTAGAATATCAAATACCAAGCCTAAAGTTACAAAAAGGCTAATTAAACTTATTTTAATTGGTGTATATTTCTCCTTCAAATGTTGACCCATTCAACAATCCAATAATTTAATCATGCATAGCAGGACTTGCACTTCAAATAACTACTAAAAAAAATAATGTTTAGGAGCAAGGCTAACAGAGCACACATAAATGCATATATAACTGTGTTTGGGGGGGTTGGACCACACTGGCAGTAATGTAAATAAAAAGGCTAAAGGTAAGCATGACCTATGTCAATAATCTATTACTAAATGAGAGGCTGCATGCTGTAGTGACTGAAAATGATCTTATCAGAGGTCTATTCTCCTTTTTCAGAAAATGAACCCTTCTGTGCAGAGTGAACATGAGAAAGCTTGTTTACAAGTGACGCTTGACTCCTCTTAATCAAATCCATCACACACCGAGAGAAAATAGCTACTTATCACTCCTTCAGTATCTGGTAGAAAAAAATAGCCTTACTATTTAGAGCAGAACAACATTCAAGAGTTCATCAGCCACAGAGGAACACAGACGTAAGCAGTCTTGCCATTAAAGTGGAAAAGGCCTGAATCATGTCTCCAATCCTTAACTGAGGACTCGGATTTGGTCTAAGATTGCAGACCTTTACAGACTCCATCCATTGATCACCACATCCCTGACGTCCTATCTGTGCACCAGTCATGGTATTTTGACACCAGTCTAAATATCAACATGCTGATGAAAAGCACGTCTCAGCTCAGCTACAGACAGCCAGGCATCTCGCAGTAATGCTAGACGGAGTAAGTGTGTGTCACTCCCTGATCTGGGTTCAGATATCGTGGCTTAAACCTGTTCAGTGTAGGGTGGGGGACATGAGGGCATGGTAGGCCTCAGATCAGTAAGATAAAGCCTACCTAGAGACAGAGCTAAGCTGAGGTAAGCACTGTATGCAGATAGCTAAACAGAACATCTTTACTGAAAAGCACAGACCAGCAGACAAAATTGCTGCAAGAACAACCTATTAACCCTATAGAGGTCATTTGGTTCACCTGTTTTACCAGTGGGGATACTTAGTAAACAGATTACTGGAGGAAGTAATGATTTGATTATTGTGTAACATTCATTTTTGACCAAATTACCATTTCAGTACAAATTCTGTAAATAATTTAATACTGTGTGCTGCAAAAACTCAATTAGCATATTACATTTGTCATACAAGCAAAGTCCATAATCAAATAAGAAGTTAGTAAATGGGGCAATTATGCACAATTACTACTCTGTGAAATGGGATAAGAATTTGATTATATTACATGCATCAATATAAGGCCCCATGATGACTGAACAGCCGAATGGTGCAGTGCTATCAGTGAGAAACTGCACTTCTGTAGCCTCCCTGCGCTCCACCGAGCTGCTGTGGGTGAACATGCACTCATTCATGCTCTGCAGCATCCTCATTATGCCTGAAAAGTGACAGAACGGCTATTATGCAGGAGAAGCTTCCTGTACAGGTTAATTGCACTAGTGCGAGCGAAACATGACCGGCATAGGGGGGAAACGTTTGATACACGTGGCATGCTTTAGCCTTGGCGCAGGAATCATGCAAGCATCTGTGGTGTCAACATTTTGGTCAAAGTTATTTGTTGAAAGATAAGATCTGTCAAGTGTGAGCTAAAACAACTGCAATCTTTTCAAGAACCTGATTCTCACACAGCATGGTACAGTGCAGGATGTGCAGAACATACTGTAGTAAATAGTACTGATGCAGGAGCTGTGCACATGAGGGTTTGTCTGCCAGTAGTATAAATAGGAATAGTAGTATAAATACTTTTTCTAGATTAGGAATAAGTATGACATCATGATCCATACTGCTACAGTAATGAGCTACTGATTCAAAAAGAGAACCAAACTATACTGAAAAATCACAAAGTTGTAAATGATTTACTTAAATCAGTTCATTGTGGAAATCAGTGTTATCCCATATGAATTGGACCTATTTTATGCTTAAGCAATGGTGTTTAAAGCATTAAATGGTGTTTTGAAACATTTGAAGTAAACTACTGCAAATGTTCAGATGGCGGTAGTTTATGAATGGAACAATACATCCAGGTAAAGTAGAAAAGGAAGTCTGATTTAGTTTTTCATCATAGTGTTCAAGCTAACAGATTGTGGGGAAGAACCATCCATGAGGTCCTGCAGTGAGAAACAGTGCAGATCTCAGTGTGTACCTGAGCAGAGGTGTCTGTTGCCTGTGTGTACACAGATGAAACTGTCTGTGCTATCTCCACTAGACAAACATCCTGTCTGCCAGGCACCAGCTGCCATCACCAGCAGAGCAGCGGATGCCTCTGTCTTAATGCTTCAATCAACAGCCATGCAGGCAGAGAGGAACAGTGAGCACACCTTCAATTACAGATCACAGCTAAAAATCCACCTCATAGTGCGCGTCTGCTTTTCCGTTATCATCTTAGTGATCCTCTTTACAGCTGCTCTGCAAGACAACGTATAAATGGCTGTATGTAAAGATGTGTAAAGATATGTGGTGTCAATGCAGGGGCTTTGGCAGTGTGCACACTTTAAATTCTGAACCACATGTATGGTAGTCTCCTATTGTTCTGAACCATGTCTCATATTGTTGTGTGTCTTCTGGGATTTGGATGTCTATTCCCCTGTGAAGGTCTCACTGGCCAAACTCCATATGATCTGGACCATATGATCACTGTGATAGTTTCCTAATCTTTACAAGGATGTAAAACCCAGGATGTAGGCCAGGAAAACCCAGTTTGGATCCCACAAGCTCAGTGCTACTTCTATGGGAGTATTAACCACTGAATTTGCTACAGCTTTTCTGGGTTTACAAAATGAATCTACCACGAGTCCACTGTTGACCTCTTGCTAATGGCTCTTGTGCAAGTGGGATGTCTCTGAAAAACAGGCTGGCTGAGCCCACTGACCTCTGTTAGGCTAGACACTGATCTACAAATAAATATCACAGATTTTTCATTGCTCATTAATTATGTTTGTGAAAATACCTGGTAGTACTGAACAGTTTACCACAAATGTCTAATGATCAATAGCTGTTTTAATACATGTCTATTACTGTAACACTAATCATTATCTCTTTTAATACATGGCCGGTTCCCCAGAGCCAGATTAAGCCCAGGCCAAGACTAAAAGCCATGTGCAATGCAGTTTCACCCATAGTAATGTAGTTTAGTCCATGACTAAACTAGTACCATGTCTGGACAACTGGAGCAACAATGGTCTAACTGGAGCTAACAGGTCTACCATACTCCTGACACCCTTCAAATCAATTTACTCAACAGCATTTTGGATAAGATAATATCCAGTGGTGGTTACAAGCATCTTTGTATGATAAGCTATGTTGACAAAACAGTAGTGCTAGAGGGATAGAGAGCAATCTGGGGACATGCCAGACAGATCAGATATATCATGCTATCTTCAGCTCTGAAAAAAAAGGTATAAAAAGGTCTCCTAGATCTATTCTATGCTAACGCCAGGGTGGCCACATGCCTAAGGCATATTGTCTGCTTCTCATCTGAGATCTTTCACCTAATCTGATGGAGAGAAGGAGGGCCAGGCTGTTCCCTGCTGTGTGTTGTGAGGATGCAATAAGATTCCCAGCTGGCACCTCTGGTTAGCCAAAAGATCTGTGGGAAGAGCTCAGTCTAAACTAACGCCCAGCATCCCACCCCAGTGCAGATTTAATCATTTTACTTGGCCTTCTCTTTCCTCTGTTGTCTTGTACAAGTGAAAATACTGCTCTTCAGAACTGGAGGGTGTATGAGAATCCAATTAATCACTCCATAGTAAAATAAAAAAATACTGTGTAACTCCAATTAATACATTTATTCCACAGTAAAGTGATTATTGCTCTAAGTACAGCAATTGTGATGACAGTGTATGGAAATTGATGCTACTGAATCATGATGACCAGTTATATCAGGATTTACTCTCAATTATTCATTAGTCCAGACTGAATTAATTCCCCAGGTTTTTCTGAAAAAAACGCTTGAGCACTGAAAATGTGAACTGTTAACATAAAAACATACAGTCAGTTCACTGATATATACTGTACCTGTACAGTTACCTGCTTTTTTAGGTATCATATGTTCTCTGAATATGTAAGGCAACCAGCATGTTGCTGGAAATTCTACAAGGGTCCCTGATAACATTTAGCTTTGAAAATCCCTGAAGCAAACTCTTTGAACTTGAAATGGGCACAATATACAGTTGCCAAAACGTGAAAATTTTAACAATGCACTAATTACAACCCAGTTAATGAATAGATACGATAGTAGTTTTGTATACATTTTGTCAATGTACTCAATATGCATATTCTTTGAATATGGCATCATTAATCAGACAATAATACCTTTCAATTTCAACGAGAAGTAAGGGAACTGAACATATATAAACTGAATGTGAAAGTAATAGTTATTTATGTGATGCTTTGTGTGAGGGAGTTAAATGTCTGAAAAAATTATCTAAACTATAATTAACAACTGAAAGTTTGGCTGAAAAAAAAAAAACTTTCTTAAAGACTTCTTTTCTTGTGTGACAGTTATAGCTTATATTATTGATGTAATTGATATTATTACTTGCAAGAGTAAGAGATAGATAGATAGATAGATAGATAGATAGACAGACAGACAGACAGACAGACAGACAGACAGACAGACAGAAAGGCAACCTCTCTCAAATGAAAGAGCGGAGTAATTTGAGCCATGAGAAATGGTGCTGGGGGTGCAGACAGCTGGTTGCTGCATCAGCAACACCATTTGCCTGTTTAATTAAATGTCTGACTCAGAGGAGGGAGACGTCTTGATTTGCTCCTACACACCATCAAATTACTACACTTAATAGACTCCCTTCCAAGTAAGGGTGACTGTGCAGGACTGAACTCAGGTCTGTAGGTGTGTGTGTGTGTGTGGAGACCTTGAATAGCCTGCTAATCCTTCAGCAGCTCAGGATGGCTGTGTAGGCAGGACGTTCTCAGGCTCAGTCTCCCAGGCCTGTCCCAACCTGTGAGCTGGCAGGTCCTCAGAGCAAGGATGATGCATTCCCCACATTCCACAGGGTCAGGAGGCTGAAAGACCCTAATGAGAGGCCAGAGAAGAGGCCTGGTGCTGGCTCTACTGGGCAGACTTAACAGAGAACCTGCAAACCCTTGGCAGTGGGACTGCAAAATGAATAAGGGGCTTGAAGTTAGGGATGAGGGGGAATGGGCATGGTTATGTTTCACAGGGAGTCTTTAGGTTTCCTAGTTGGACAGGGTTAAGATATACAGAGATTGCAACAGAAAACTGAATCAATCTTTGGTTTGTGAACTTACACTCAAACCTATCGCAAAGTGGAATGTTCTTGAAAAAAATATTAGGACATTGATTCATACAAAATGTTGCAAGTGCATCAATAGAATCAAAGAATTACTGACCATTTTAAAACATACAGGAATGTGTAAAATTCATATATGGCAGAATGTACAAAACAACCCCGACATTCATATGTATTTTATTATACAGCAAAAATAAGTATTTTGAATACTGTTGCAATGTTTGGAGGGGATCTACCAAAGAATGTTTTAAATTCTCCTGAAGGCTCCGAAATCAGAACTGTGTGCATGCTGAGACTAGATTACAACTACCCCCCTTGTATTTCTGGAATGGGTTAAATTGCAGGTGAATTATTACAGACTGAGTCTCTGTCTTTGTGGTGAGGCAGTGGAGACACTGGGATTTTGTCATAAAACTGACAAATACTGAACACACATGCGTCAGTCGGGATCTCTCCATCCACTCTACACATGCCATCTACGGCAAGAACATTCCACTTTCCCAGGATGTGCTGCTGGAGACCAGAGTCTGGGAAGTGTCTGCTGCAGACACTGCAGACAAATCGCTGCCTTACCCCTGTGGGCTCAGGCTGGAGGCTGCTTCATAATCAAGACACTACTCTTGTCAGTTAAATCCATACTGAAAGGATATGCTTTGTGTTATCTTAGACAATCTGATTGACTTGAAATTGTTTATTTTAAAGGTTCTCTGGTGCATCAGTGATGTTTTATAGCCTATGTCAAACACAATGCAAGAGGCAGACTTGCAGACTCTGTCTGTTTATTAGCTAACACTTAAACATCTCTAGTGCATGCAGTCAATCTACTGGGATGGGATGCACCATATGAGGCCCTGGTTAAGGGACAGCCTGTTAAATCAAGCCAGTCGCCCATTCATCCAGGCATCACTTGCAAATGCTCCCCTTTAACTAAGTGCCATCTCTTCACAGTAGTGTCTTTCCAGGTATATCCACGTCCCCAGATGCCTACAAGTGACAAGCCATGTCGATGCCTCTCTTTGTAACAAAGCTTGTGCAGATAATGTTTAAAGCAATGCACTAATGAAAAATTCTGGCCTTTGTACATACTACTGTTCTTTGAAGTGGTTTCAGCAGCTGCAGATGCTGCATGATGATGATGGTTTCATTTTAACCACAGACCCCAGGAAATCCCAAATAAGGACAAGGTTAAAAAGTTGTTGGGGGAACTCCAAACCATCCTACAACAGAGTCTTATAGCTCTGATAAAAGTGTTAACAGAATCTTTATAGCTTTTTCAACTTTCATACATAATGTGACATCTGTGAAAATATTTTGAAATGAAAGGTAAAAGTGAGGTTCAGGTATCTATGTAGGCCTATGTTTGTGTAGTCTGTATAGTCCAAAGCACAAATCAGCTTAACGTGTAGTTAAGAAACAAAACTGGTAGGCCCTAATTGACATCAATATACTCAGCCTTAAATCTTCCAACAGAGGGAAACTAACTGATCTTGCATTAAAATTAATTAAATGAACTCAAACAGTAGCAGCAGTTGTACAGATAACAAATCACTCCTCTGCTCTGCTGATCCATGTGTAATCTAATTTCAATGAACAAGGGATCACATTTCTATTTGCGATTTCCGAAAAACTTGTATCATCTGCATTCCGATTTTTCGTCGGCTACTGCTGGCCACCCCATTACTGTATGTGTGATGTTAGAAGTGCTCAAATACTAACACGAACATTTTGTAAAAGTATAGTTATGAACGAATGCGTTTGTTTGACAACCAGGTAGCCCAGCTCTCCGTTAACATAAACTACATCGTAGCTTTTGACGCATATCCGTCAAAGAGCAGTTGACCAGCACATGAACAGTGTGGTCATATGATTCAATATGAATGCCAAATTTCACAATGTTGATCGAATATTCTGTCATTAAGGCACACAATAACCAAATGCGAGCTGAGATAACTCACTATAATACACGTTAGGTTCTTGGGAAGTGGTCGGAGTTCATGCAGAGGAAAGGAACCTCCGAGCTAAAATGAAAACAGGCTTTGAGTTCGGCAGGTGCTGACGCGGAGTAAGTTTCAGGGTTTAAGGAAAAACTACAGAACCCAAATGTGAATGCGGTCCTGTGGCTCTCAAGAAACTGAACTCTCGTAAGTAAACGAAAATTATAATCGGATTGTCTAATAGCCTAACAATTGTAGATACTTGCAACCTATTTGCCAGCTTCCGCTGACACCGCGGGGCTAAAGAAAGGTAAAAACCCACTTACAGGTACTTTTCTGTCTTTTCAGTCTGTTTGTGCTGCGCAACTGAAAATCCAAAGAAACTGCCCTTGGTCTTTCCTTCCTTTATTACTGGGAATCGGACGTCAATATTGAATCCAGTGCAGGTTTGAATCACGTAAATTACCAAGAAGCACAAGTACAAAATTATAGTAGCCATATTTATGTTTTTTTCTTCTCCGGCTCGGCGATTGCACGAACAGAGCAATGGTTCTCCCGCTCTTATCCTAAAAACCCGAATAGTACTCCATACGAAAACGTCCTTTCACTGAGGTGTAGTGAGCGCTAGGTGTTGGTTCTTCGGCTCCCCCTTCCACACCCACTGCAACGTCCACTTACACCAACCTGCTGCCCCTTGGGATATTTACCACTGTTTAACATACGTACTACACTACTCTACCTAGAAAAAAAGAAAAGTTAACGGTATCCCTCAGATGCGTATGTTGCCATTGTCAAATAACACTGATTAAGATTTTGTTCCATGCAAAATACTCCCCTTTCTTATGTATTTTTGCATGATGAATACAAATTTTCAGAACTTTACATTACCTATATTTTTTGTTCAGTATCTCATATCATTATGCATAGTATAGTAAAGCAATACGAAGGAATGCTGAGTCTCTTTTGCAGATTATCTCTGGACACTGAATAGGGATGTTCAGAGGTCAAAAATAGGCAAAACTAATACAACTGTATATTTTAGTTAATATTTTACAAATTGTAAATAATACCAACATTTCTTTTCAAAAGCACATTTTTGTTGTAAAGTATAATTGCTAACGATCTTAAAATCTGTGCCTAAGTAAATATATCCTATGCCAATCCAATTCTTCATTCCTGCAACCTCAACACTGCTAGCTCTTCACAGGGGTCATTAGGTAGATGCTTCTCTTCATCTGTGTTTTGCTGAGTCAAGCCCACAATATCTTCAGAAGGCTCAACAGTGAGGTCTGGCATCCCAGCACTAATCCCCTCCAAGATCACAATGTCCTCCAAGTTAATAGAAAAATTTAAAAACACATTTGAATTCACTGTAAAGTGTATTATAAGATACCCCTATTACAGTTTGAGGGGCAAAAATGCAGTAAAGGTAGAGGATGAAATCACTAAAACAATAGTGTTACCATGTCAGTTTCTTGGAAACAAGACATATTTAGGCTGATTAACTGATATATTAGGGTTGATAGTCTGTTTCTGCTTGTTCATATGTTATGTACTAGCAGTCTTGTCTCTAAAAATACTGCAAACTCAAATTCAGGAGGCGGAGTTTACTAGCCGGTCTGTACTTCTGAACAGGGAAGACACAGGAGACAGGGTTTACTAGCTGGTCTATACTTCTGAACAGGACAGCTGAGTTATTATTGGATGCATCAGTCAAGATAGAGCATTTTTTCTGTGCTGATTTCACTTCACTGTTGTAGTTTTGCAGTGATATTTTATAAATACCAAAATATACTTCTAATTTTGACTCTCATTCTGCCTGCAATCTTGCTTAAGTTTTAAAACAAATGAAGTGTTTCTCCAGAAATAATTTTAGTTGCCTTTGGGGCCCACAATATCAGTATAATTTTCTAACTGTGGGTGTGAATGTTTCAACTAACTCATTCCCAGTTTCTGAGGGGGTAGGGAGGGACTGTATCAAGTCCATGAAGGCCACGGCACTGCCTGCACTGAGATAACACTTGGTTATTGTGTGCTTTAAACTGAATGTTCTAATAGATGATGACATATTGAAAAATACACCAAAATGATCAAAGCAACATCAGGAATTTCAATATTATTAACATATATATGTTCACACATCTAGAATGTGACTGTACTTGTGAATTAGACCGGATACAAGTTGTACGAGATCAAAAGAGTTAAGAATTCAGAAGTGATTAAATTTGAGGACATACCATATCCATGTGTTTATTAAAATCCCCAGTAAGTAAAACATAATCAAAATCAATTTAAAAAATGAAGTTAAGTCTATGCTACGAAAAGAAAGTCAAGAAAACAATCTATTATAAAACACTTGTTTATGAGTGAACAGACATTTTGTAAGGAGACCTGATGTGATTGATTAACATACTGTAGCTTACATTACTCATACATTTTACAAGGAATCAGATTCTATTTGTTACAATGTCTTGTATTACTATCTTTTTTTTCCTGATTACATTTTAGTTTTGATTCTGAGAGCCATGCCACTGGCTATTTAAAATAACTTGAATGTAACACTGACGGAGCATTCCAGTGTGTCAGATCTGAGAATTCACTGAGTGTGCAGAAGAATTAGGTGAGTTCCTGCAAGACTCTAGTTTTGCAGAACCTGATCAATTTTGGAGTTTACCTCTGAGACAGTGAACAGATATTCTGATGGGAGACGATGAGCTCCTGTGACTGAATTACTTGGGTGCATGTTCTGCCATGTGAATGATACCATAGAGCAGATTATCCATAAGCATTTGAGTCCCAGTCAAGTTAGGATGAAGTCGATCAGATTTAAAATGCTCAAGACGCCTCCATTGTCAATGATATTTACCCTCTGACCCACCTGTACTCTTTATTCTTCTGGAAAGTGCCATTTTTGACTTACTTAAACTTGAGCACTGCCTTAGATACAATCATAACATCCTGCTTGACTGCCTTAAATATGAGGTTGGTTCCTAAGGGACTGCCTTACTGCCCTACCATGATTTGATTCAGTGAAACTTTTCAGTGAAACGTTTTCCTCTTCCTCGAAAGCAATCACCTGTGGAGTACCTCAGGGCTCAATTTTGCATCTTATATTGTTCTCCTATACATACTTCAATAAACACAAATCTTCTACCATTGCTAGACTGACAACACTGTTACATCTCATATAAAAGGTAATAATTGCTCTGTGCAAGCTATGCATGATTTTCTTCAGAATGTTGTTTTTTAAGAGAATATAAACAAAAGGCAATAGGCATCCTTTCAAACATCATACCAGAAATGAAAATCTAATGTTCAAAATCTGTCCTTCTAGCAGCTGGAAAGCTATACTGAAACAGCTAATAAACCTTTTTGAACAAACATTTGTGAAAACATTATTCACATATTGAGAAATAGCTGATATCAGGAGTATAAAATAGAACAGAGCTGACCATTGTGAAATTTTGAAGCTACCAAGATGGCCATGGGAGCTGCACAGTAGGCTAATTGGAGCCAGAGCATGTGCATTACAAACTGTAGATGGAACAGTATCTCCGCCCCAACCCTGATTGCATCCATTAGAAACTGTAGGCGGGACAGTATCTCCGCGCCAATCCTGATCATTCACTAAGGTATGCCCACCACTACGCATGGGGTTGTGCACTTAACCAGAGGGTCTGTTAGATCTAAGCTAGCTAGCTTAACAAATATTGTTTCAGTAAAAAAATGTAAAAGTGAATTAGCTAACAAAATCAAATGTAAAAACATATAAAATAGTTTAGAAAGTCAAAGGACTTTTAGTTTGATGAAGTTTAATGTGAAAGACATCAACTGCATATCGTCTAGCTAGCTAGGTAGCATAGTTTCCTAATATGAGTGGAACTTTGGTGGAAAACTACACATTGCATTGAAAGATTGCTAGGTGGCTGGCTAGTACTCAAGCTATATTTTTTGTGGATTTATTTCATTTGCAGTGCCAAATAACTACCTAAGCAAGTGAAATCTAGGTTTGCAGTAGTGTTTAACTGGTATCTAATGTAAAGTTAGTATGCTAGCTAACAGTTTATTGTATAGCTAATTTATTGGAATTTTCCAGAGTCTGCTTCTATGATTAGATTCCTAAATTATAAATATCAACCAACCTTCAAAGCACTGGTTGGGGTCCTTGTGGTGTTGTCACATTTGTTTCTAAGCTGTACACTGGATCCAGCTCAGATCAGGAACAGGGTTGCCAACTTTTCAAGATCACTTGGAGTGAGATATGAACCTGGAGGAGGTGGCGTTGTGTTGTTGAACGTAAGTGTTGTTGACCGGGGGGGTGAAGAACATAAATTGTTACCGGGGTGGTGTAAAATGGACACAAATTAAGTATTATATCGCGATCCAACGATCGCCAGTGGTTGGAGTCAGAGCGAACTAGTAACTCATTGAATCATAGATATGGATCAGAGGTAAATTAACTAGATTTTTTTTTTCGGCGTGAGAAATCGCAAGTGTGGGAGCGTGTGAAGACGGTCAAATGCGTGTGTCTCACGCTCAATGCGTGAGAGTTGGCAACCCTGCAGGAAACTACTCTGATGTCTAACTTCACCAAGCTACTACAACCAGGAGATGGAGTGAAAGTTGACAAGGGCCTTCAGATTGATTGGATGCTAGCAGAAGTAGGGCCACACTGATCATTCCTGCTCAATTCAGCAAGGAGGATACTGAGAAGACACAAGCACCAGCACGTCTAAGAGTGTTTGTGGAAAGGGCAATCCACAGAGTGAAGGAGTACCACATCTGGGATGGGCTTGTTTAACTTTCCTTCACAGCCTCAGTCAACCAACTTTGGGCCATTTGCAGCTTGTTGTCAAATTACCAGGGTCCTCGGTACATCAAGGAGGATAAAGCTGTTTAAACGTACAGGTGCATCATTTTCAGTTCATAGTTCATGGGTATGTGTGATTCACCTATTTAATGTGCGTTCGCGCGGTGTCTAGTGCTCGTCTTTGTCTAAAGTTTCGTGTCTGCGCGAGTGTGTGTTGATCACTGCTTGCGTTCCACCCGGAGCTTACACGTGTGTGAAAGAATAAAGTCTATATATTAGGGATGCACCGAAAATTCGGCCACCGAAAATTTTCGGCCGAAATGGCTTAAATTTGCATTTTCGGTTTTCGGCCGAAATACTTTCATCACCGAAACAACACGGCCGAAACGATGTGTTGTGATGACGCAAGCAAAAATCGCCACCTGCACGTGCTTATTTGGATAAAGCTAGCAAAAAAGTTTTCCAGTGATGGTGCCAAGGAAAAGGACATTACACCAAAAATTATGGAACTCGTTGCCTTAGATGATCAGCCGTTCTCTGTCGTAGAGGATGTGGGATATCGTAGGCTAATAGAGCACATTGAGCCCCGTTATGTTTTGCCGAGCAGACGACATTTCTCAAAAGCGTGTTTACCTGAGCTGTTTAATGTTGCAACTCACGTCACGTTTTTATGAGAGGATTTATATTTATCTTTCAGGCCAGTCAGTTATAATTAAATTTAACTCATATATTTATCCTCTCAGATAAAAACGGTCTGGAAGCGAGTTAAATTTAATTAGTGGTCGGCCATTGTCAGCGTTATCGCCGTTAACGGCCCACCACAAATTTTATTTTATAATATGCATTACTGTAATGTCAGTGCTAAATACATATTTTCAAATCAAATTTTGTAGTTGATTTATTCTTTGAATAGCTTTGATTTTAGTGAGGTTAGCCATAAATCCAATGTTACTAATAATTGGCATAATGTATTTCGGTGTTTCGGTTTTCGGCTTTCGGCCTTGGTTTCCTCATTTTCGGTTTTCGGTTTCGGCTAAGAATTTTCATTTCGGTGCATCCCTACTATATATTCAACGTTGACGTTGTGGTGCCTGCCTCCTACACCCGCCGTCACAGAAAGACGAGCCTTTCAGATGCCCGGATACGCCAAGCGCACAACCAAGGGGAAGAAGAAAAGCCGGCGTCACCACGGCTCTTCCCCGATCCGGCGCCGTGAAGCCCCTGTCTCCGAGCAGACCATGAAGCAGGACCCAGTCTGCGCTTACATGATCTGCGCGGCTCAGGAGACGGAGGATGCAGAGATGGCTGAACACTTCCGCCAATCTGCGGCTCGCGTGTGGAAGGAGAGACACCTCCCCGCGTCCGTGGAACTGCCACCCGGTGCTGTGGGCAGCTGCGAATCGGAGGAGAGGAGCGCACCTCTCCTGGTCTTCCCCGAAGAAGAGGAGACCAGCGAGCCGTTTATGGCGCCTTTGCCCTCACTCCCCCCGAAGATGAGTTCGGGAGTGAGGACTCCGGAGAGGAGGAGAGCGAGGGTGAAGCCAGCTGCCCTTCCTCCGCGTCAGCGGCTCCCCTGACGTCGGACGAGGAGAAAGAGACCAGCCCCACTCCATCGGTCTGCTCCGACGCCAACGAGCACTCCGAGACGGCGGAAGGTGACGTTAGCCCTCCCCCATCCGTATGCTCCAAGTCTACGGTATACTTTGGAGAGGGGGAGAACGTTAGTCCCCCATCGTCCCTGTACTCCGAGACTACGGTGTGTTACGGGGAGAGGGAAAGCACCAGTCCACCTCCGTCCGTGGGTTCGATCCCCTCCGGGTCTACCAGCGGGAGCGAGGGAGAGGACAGCGTCTCGGTGGGCTCAGCGGACACCGTGCAAGAGGAGAAGGGGTGTCCGTTGGGCAAGGAGAGCTCTCGTGCCCCGTCAGAGGGAAGCAGCATGAGCTGGGCACGCTACCCTGCCTCGGAGGAGCCCATGTCCCTGGACCAGAGTGTCGAGGAGGAGGAGGAGGAGCCGATGGACACGTCGAGGGCTGAAGCGACGGTGACCCCGGTAGTGCGAGAGGGAACCGGCGCGGTCAGCGGTCCAGGGTGGGGGTTCTGTGCGCCGAGAGAGAAACGGCAGAAATCCGCCGGCGCGCAGCGCCGAGTCTCGGTTCCAGCGCCGCCCAAGAAGAGGGTCGACGCTCCTCGGGAGAAGCCCCCAGGTGCAAGGACCAGGGGTGCACAGGGAAAAGCAGCACGCGCCGGAGGCGCGGCGCCGAGGACTGGAAGGACTCCGCCGCCTGTTCCGCCCGCCGCGCCCGTTCAGCCTGCTTTCCCTGGAGGGATAGAGCCACTGCTTGCGCTCTGGCAGGCAGCCCAAGCAATGTCATGGTTGCCTGTCCCTGTTTGTATGTCAGCCCCCGTGTTTCTCCCGAACCCCCTGTTCCCTTTTGTGCCCTTTATGTTCAGTGTTCCGGTGTGCATGGTTGTACTTGTGCCATTGTTTAATGTTTTCTCCCGTCTTCCCAGTGTGCTAGAGCTGCTCGTGGCGGTTCCGCCGTCGGGGGGTGACTGCTCTCGGAGGCTCGTGATCCCGGCGGCTCCGGACCTGCCCGTCGGTGTTGGTTCGGGGCTTTCCAGCTGCGCGGGATGCTCCGGGAGTAGCGAGCCCCTGGCGGGGGGTTCTGTTACGGAGCAGCTCCGGACCCTTCCCTGTGGGCATGTTGCTACGTTGTCTGCGTGTCGTTATGTCCATGTTTGTACTTCCGTGGGTGTGGGTTGTTTGTGAGCGTGTTCGTTTGTTACACCTGTGCCTTGTCTCGAGGTCACGTGGGTATGTGTGATTCACCTATTTAATGTACGTTCGCGCGGTGTCTAGTGCTCGTCTTTGCCTAAAGTTTCGTGTCTGCGCGAGTGTGTGTTGATCACTGCTTGCGTTCCACCCGGAGCTTACACGTGTGTGAAAGAATAAAGTCTATATGTTCAACGTTGACGTCGTGGTGCCTGCCTCCTACACCCGCCGTCACAACAGACTGCATTTCATCTGTTTCTCTGAATACCTTATTATACCCCTTTCATTCCCACAGAACATGTTTTGTTTGGGTTTTGGGGAAATGTTTAATCAGAAAAAAATAAAAAATAAAAATGCTGCAATAGCAAAGAGAACCAACAATTTTCAACCAAAATAGGTATACTTTCTGTTTTAAGTTTAGGTAGACATCCATGTACACATTGTGATAGAATGTGTCTAGCTTTTCTCCCATAGATTTTAGGAATTATACTCTGGTGATTGATCTTAAGATGGAGTTCAGGCCTGTGCACAGGAAGCAATGAATCCAGACCTCTTCAATAATAAACATTTGTTTTTGCCCCCATGAGAACATGTTCTCCTGACTCCCTCAGACATGATTGGTAAAGCATTTCCCTCACATGAGGGTCATGAAAAAGGGCCCCCTCCTCACAGCTCTGCTTAACAGAGTTAATCTACTTACAGATTGGTAGGAGGAGGAAGTCACTGAGATGAATCAATTTCCTCACTCTTGATACTGTTAGCAGACATTACTGGAGGTATTTAGCTCCACTGAATAAGTAAATTAATTGGATTTCCCTGAATTGTGGGTGCTGGTTTCATATTGTTTGCTTTAACAGTGAGAAAACAGTTGCACAAAAAACAATATACAAGTTAATTTATTAAATCACATCTACTGAGTAGAGGCTCATTCATATTTTCAGTGATAGTTTGTGTGTGTGTGTGTGTGTGAGTGTGTGTATGTGTGCGTGTGTGTGTGTGTGTGTGTGCATTTGGGGACAGTGTATAAACAATGTCTCAATGTGCACATACCAGCAGATCCCTATCTTCCCACACCCCTAAGAAAGAAACTATAGCCTCAGTTACCAAGTAACTAAAAATCAGATAACACTGCTCATAGACTTGTGGTCTCGGGCTTCTCTACAGCCTCTCCCTCCTGACACCATACTTTTTCACTTGAGCCTCTGAAACATGAATGTCTGTATACACGTTGGCTATTAGAGCAAGGCCAGCGTGCCCCCTCTTTCCTGTTATCCCGATTGGGCCCAAACTCCCATTTCCAGTGTGCTTGTCATCTAGAGAGCCTTGTATGTTTTTGAAGGGGAAATCCACCCAAGTCTCCATTGAAATAATGGCTTTGCAGATAGCAGACCACAGTACACTGCTCATTTACCAAACTTCCCAGCTTCTGCTTGGTCAAATATGGACAAAATCCATAGTTCATGGGAAAGTAAGTACAATTTTATGATGCATCTAATTTTGGGGCCCTAATTTGCATAGCTGTAAAGTTTTAATCGGATCAAAGCATTACAAAAGGATTCACTTGCTTGTTTTTAGAGAATGTTCTCAAATGAGTTATGGATATAGGAAGTGCACTAAAGGGCACTGGTGCTTGGTGTTGAATTAAAATGAAAAAAAAAAACACTGAAAGGTTAGTTCAGAAAACCAACTTCACCTGCTCTACTTTAATGCCTAAGGATCCCTGGGTCCATTCACTCTAGTGGTGTTTTCCTGTCTGAAGAGTTGAATGTGTCAGTAGTGTCCATGCTGGATTCCCAACAGGCCCCAGGAAGAAAGGTGTAGAGAACAGCAGCCATTGATCCATTAGTGTTGGTCTCTGGAGTAAAGAAGCAGGGCTGAAATGTGTAGCTGTGAGGGGTGTGGTCAAGTGTGTGGGTGTGCAGATGTGAGGGGTGTGGCCAAGTGTGTGGGTGTGCAGATGTGAGGGGTGTGGCCAAGTGTGTGGGTGTGCAGATGTGAGGGGTGTGGTCAAGTGTGTGGGTGTGCAGCTGTGAAGGGTGTGGCCAAGTGTGTGGGTGTGTAGATGTGAGGGGTGTGGTCATGTGTGGTCTTGCTCAGTGTGTAGGAGAAGCAGCCGCAGGTTCATTGCTAAACTTGTTGAGAACTTTAGCTCTTTGGCACAGTTAGAACCTCCGTCAGTGTCAACACTGTCCCTCCTGAAGCTGCAGAGGTGCTTCATTCTGGTTTTATTCTACTACAGCTTTCCAGATTCTTTTGTAAGAGTTTTTGCTCTCCCTTATTCTCCATTTAGTTCTGTCCACACACACCTTAACCTCTGCCCTATAGGCAGTGGTCATCTTGTTCAGAAGAGTCTTAAGATTGCTCTCTATTCAGACTTTGTTATTTAAGAAGCAGTGGACACGTCTAACAGGGAAGACGTTTTCAGAAGAAACATTAATGTACTCTGTGGCACAGTTGTCGGCCTTCTCTTAGTTCACATAGTACATTCCATCCTGTGCTTCTCAAACATCCTCATTGTCTCCACTGCTTCATATTTCAATTTTCTAAAAGTTCTAGTTAACAGTCGTTGTTGGACTTTACTGATGTATAGTGATGTGTTTGTAGCACCAGACTGTGACATGATCAAGTAGGAGATCAGCAGAGGTGTTGCATGCATTGTTTGTTTTTTCATGCTGTAAGTCCAATTATTGTTTTTTTTTTGTTGTTGTTGGAAACTTTAAAAACTGGTGAAGAGACTGAGTATGTGGAGAGTGAAACATGAAATGGACATAAATATATTTTTACAAAATTTGATATTTAAATTACCTACAGCCAAATTCATCTATTAGACAAAGATGTTTTGTTGAACCGAGTTCTACATTTATAAGAGGCCACAGTGTTTCCATATTCAGTTATAGGCAGTACTGTTCTTTTCTCAGATTGGGTGGATGAGACCTTGTTTTGGCGTAGCAGACTGACCTTGAATTTCACTTTATGGTAAATAAGTGAATTTGACATAAGAGTGCCGATGCAGTCTTTAGAATACACTGTGAGTCTTTAGAATATACTGTGAGTGTTTAGAATACATTGAACGTTTAGAATACACTGTGAGTGTTTAGAATACACAGAGTGTTTAGAATATACTGTGAGTGTTTAGAATACATTGAACGTTTAGAATACACTGTGAGTGTTTAGAATACACAGAGTGTTTAGAATATACTGTGAGTGTTAAGAATACACTGTGAGTGCATGCAGTCTTGTTTTCGTCTTTCATCAACCTGGTTTAGATGGGTTTCTCTGCACACCTGGGACATGGTGTGTCATCATACTTGATGTGGCTATGAAAGGAAGGAGAAGGGCCAAGGTGACTCTAGATGTGTGTCATACCAAGGTGGATTCATCAGTTCAGCATGCCAAGTGTCATATACCTTTAACCATTAAAGCTGAATGCTGTAGGTCAACCTCAGAGCATCTACACAAGAAATGTTTTTTCTTGTGTAGTTCTCTGGAGTAAAGAAGCAGGGCTGAAGTGTGTAGCTGTGAGGGGTGTGGTCAAGTGTGTGGGTGTGCAGCTGTGAAGGGTGTGGCCAAGTGTGTGGGTGTGCAGATGTGAGGGGTGTGGCCAAGTGTGTGGGTGTGCAGCTGTGAAGGGTGTGGCCAAGTGTGTGGGTGTGTAGATGTGAGGGGTGTGGTCATGTGTGGTCTTGCTCAGTGTGTAGGAGAAGCAGCCACAGGTTCATTGCTAAACTTGTTGAGAACTTTAGCTCTTTGGAATAAGAAAAGAAATGTTTTCAGAGCAACAGATGATTCTACCTGAATCCTCTGTACAATGAACAGAAACATCCTTTCTAAATGGATACAAGCATCAGTCTCCCTGTAAACAAAGAACATTTACACAAGTGATAATAAGTCATATGCTTGGATGATATATAGGCATTAAAGACCAGCAACATACATGAATGGGAGACTGGGGATTTATAAATTAACTGTTGGCAGGAATATATTCCTGACCTTATCATAAATACTTGCACTATTGTTCCGACATGGGTTTCTGCAATACATGTTAACTTTGTACTATGCCATCTGCACTATAACAATAGGTTATGCTTGCTGAATGGGTTCCTCAGAGCCACTGTAAACCAACACCAGTCCCTCCACAGGAGAACAAAAGCCCTAATCCTACCACCTTCACCCCCGAGACCCTCACACAATTTATACAAGGCATGTAATCAGAACTGTACCTCCAAGCTAGCTCTCTTCAAACCCACTCTCATTGGTTACTAATTCACTTTCTGAGTAGTTGCTAGTTTAAAATTTCAAATGATCTTTTAGGCTGTGATCATTTATTAGCTACACAGTTCATATTTTGGTGGAACATGTGTTGATGATGGTAATGCAACCAAAAACAATCATTCCTAAAGGAGGTGGAGGCTGTTGTAGAACAGTGTTGGGGGTGGACACTGTTGTGTTTTGCAATTAAAACCAAAAAGTTTTAATTAAATTAAATTAAATGCAGTTTAATTCTACACAAATTAGTTATGTAATAAAGGACTGACTGAACATGTTATCTGAAGAATGAGCTCATTGTTACTGAGGACTTAATTGATAGTCTAGCCATACTTCAGTGTTCAAAACACAGGTGATAGGTGGGTAAATCTTGGCCTAAGGGCACTTCCTGTCAGGATCAGTACACCTTTTAACTGACTACAGTAAAATAAATGAGGGATGGTAACTTGATGCCATATCCAAACTTATTTTTGGGTTGAAGCTACAGCTTCATGCACTGCTTTGCAATGCTGTGCTCTGCTGTGTGCGAATACTACAGAATTCACGGTCAGAGCAAGAGGTGCTGTCATATCACTGCTAACAGTTAACAATGTTAACAATGTTAACAAGCTGGCCAATAAGAAAAACAAGTGAGAAAGAAATGAATAAATGTAGATACCCACTGGGAAGAAATTAATTACTCAGTGTAGGTGAGGGCTTTAGAATGTTCATAGTTCTGTTAAGATATTTTGCAAAATAATAACATGACCAAAGCAGAGGGAATATATATACTGTTATTGCTAAACATGATCAGAGCTCTGAACAGGGTTGCAGAGGACAGTCAGCTTTTCGCTCACCAAGATGGCAGGGCCTGCCGTTGTCATGGAAATCATGGTTGCTATGTGTGCACTGCTTTGCAAATGCCGGTCAAAGGAGACACTAAGCCCCATTAAAGCTCTGATTATCACCTTTACGTGTTTTCCTGATCATTTACAGGGACATATAGTACCTAGAGCAGCTGTACTTTGCTGTGGCAGTTGTCAGCAGAATCAATAATAATATTGCCAAATAGCAAAATGTTTAAATTATGCTATTTTATTTATTAGTTAAAGAACTAGATTTTTTAAACGGAATTCAGTGATATTATGTAATATTATGTAGCAGGTTGCAATATGCCTAAAGAGAGTGACCTTAACCAGAACGCCCCACAAACAAAAAACAACAAAGGCTATCAGTTAATATTTCAGTTTGGTACCATTATCTTTTTGACACATAAAGAGCAGAGCTTTTACACATGTACACTTCCAGTCAACCCATCTATCAAACACACACACACACACACACACACACACACAATGTTGGTGCATCATATTTTTTCCTACATCATGTTCTTCTCTAAGAAACTGTAATATATACAGAACCCCTTAGTTCTGCTAAAGATGAGCAGATATAAATCATAGGTGTGAAGTGTAGTACTAACTACTAGTGTAGTACTAACTGTAGTACTAACTCTGTCCATCATTAGCCTACAGTTTTTTGCAGTCGCTAAGACCCAATTTCTGAAACTATATGTTTCCTTTTGTCAAAATTTAACACACAGCAGCTAAAGCCACACACAACATGCAAAACATCTCACACTTTTGTAAAAGTGTTTTTTTTAGTGTTTGTTTTTTACACTTTTTGTAAAAAGCAAACACTTCATCCACTAACCCATGTAGCCTATTTATTGACTTTCTGAACCAAATCTTAAGCACATTCTCTGCCTTACTCTCATTTAGAAATTATTAAAATTTTGTGAAACATTAAACACAGTTATTTATATAAGACACAACATTCAAAACTGAAAACCATGTGTTTCTTTTGGAAAATACTGCCATGCAACTGCAACACCCACCTACAAAAATCCAAACCCAGTCCTCACAAGTGAAAACACTTCTAGCTAATTTTTACAAATCTTTAGACATCAGAGCCTAATCCATACAAAAAGACCACAAGTTGCAAATCTTGGTTTGCACATCAATGGAGTCCAACACTGCATAGAGATGAATGATGAAGAGGGTGAGAATGAGGAAGAGGACGACCAACCATAGTGGATTATTGACAGCGTGAAACAACTGAGCTATGAATATGCACTAGCATGCTCTGCTATCCACTCACTGATACTGAGTATTGACAACTTTATGCCTATTTCCTACTGTCATACAATACTGTGATGGACATCACAGGACACCATGTCAATGTCAGAGTCCCTGGCAGCATAGCAGCAACATGTGTGCAGCCATTTGCCAGAATGGTGATGTTCATCACCACGACACTGTCCACATCATCACAATATTCCATTTGTCACATCAGTGTGTAGTTCTCATATGGGAAAGGCTGTTCATCTGATATTCGTATGAAATGAAACTTTACTGTAAGTTACTGTAACTACTGCAGTCATCCAGTGGTGTACACGGATCAGTTCTGTGAGTTCAGTCCCATGGTATAGAGTAGGGCTATTCAACAGAACCGGCCCTTTAATGAATTTGTACCGGACCATCTCCCCATAAATAATAATAAATATTTGATAAACCGCAGTAAAAATAAATAACATTTTATTTGCAACATTTTACGACACTGTGGGGCGCTTTACGACACATTGTGTATCTATGCGGCACGAGTGTTACATTCACCCCCCCGTCAACAAATTACATTCAATTTTACATCCACTATGACAGTATTGGTATAGGTCTGAAAATTGTCTGGCCCACAGGTCAGAGCTCTCTGCCAAATCTGGCCCGCAGAAAAATATAGTTGAATACCCCTGGTATAGAGCATAGCTCTACCTACTAGTTCTCATTTCGAAATGTCTGGACGATGCTATGGTGTAGTGTCACAGCTTAGACTGGATATTTTGCCTCCAGAAAACTCAATCCATGGTCAACCAATGTGGCTCTGATCTCATTTGCTAAATGAGTGTAAGGCAGAAAATGTGCTGAAGGTTTAGTGCATCAGGACAGTAATTTCCCAAATTGTGCTGTAAGTACCAGTTTTGGGGTCTTAGTGACTGCAAAAAACTGCAATTTGTCTGTTGTACAGTCCTGTATAGTAATGTACTCTCATCTCATAGTCTGATCAAATGCTGGAATGGAGATCATCTGAAAAGTCTGAAAGTGAAAGGTTTAGGGTGTGTAAAACCTATTGAAAGTAGGTTTAGGGTGTGTAAAAGCACGGGAACCAAACTGAGGCTGTGTGATGCAATTTCCTTTCACAGGTCTCATAAAGTATATCACATAACAGTTCCCTATGGTCCAATATCTAATAGGTTAAACATATGCAGCACATATACTGTGAGTTGGGGCAGTAAACGACAACAGCTGCAAACTCATTACTGTGAACTCTAATGCCAGAACGTGCCTATAGGGACGTATCACACATCCTCAGATTTCATGTATATTCATGTTAAAAGATGCTTGCCTTGATTGAACTACTACACTTTTTTGCAGATGCTAAGACCCCAAAACTGATACTTATAACACAATTTTGGGAACCACTAATTCATGTAGCACATTCTCTTACACTCATTTAGCAATTGTAAAACACACATTTCCTAAAACAAACACAGTTCCCTACATTAGACACAACATTCTAAACCATGTTGTAGCTGACATTGACAAGTTTGTTTACCTTATATGGTAGTGTTTAGTGTAGTGGTAAGGAACAGAACAGTTGTTCTGGGCTCAGGTAGCATGGAGAGAGCTGCTGATGCCACACAACTTCACTTAAGCGCACATGTCCACCTTAAGCCTTTTGTTGTCTTGTAGTTTTTCTTATGTGTGATGTTTGCCATGATCATTCATGAAGATTAAATACAGATATCGGAAAAGAGGCGTTTCATCTGGCTTTCATCAGTATAAGAGAAGTTATATGCGTTTCCTGCCAATGAGTTTCCTCTAATCTTTTGTTCCTACTGTGAATGTTATCTGACTAATGCATGTATAAGAATCACATTTCTGTGAGTATTTGTGGAAAATGAGCTTATTGGAGACATTTCTTGTGAATGTGACTGGCGGTAAATGTATACATTTTTAGCTTAATTTATGTTGATGCATTTAATGGATAAGTATTGGGATTTGTGAAATTTGTAGCAAAGAAGATCTCATCAGAAAATTGTATTTTTGTATTCATTTGATTTTGTTTTTGTAGCTCTCATGATGGGGACTATGTTACTTCGTTACATAAACCATCCATTTCACAAAGAACTGTTGCTGCTTGTGGTCACTGGGGGCATGTACACATGTGTTTCTTTTGGAAAACACTGCCGTGCAACTGCCACACCCACACACCAATTATCCAAACCCATTCCTCACAGATAAAAACAATTCTAGCAATTTTTACACATCTTTAGTAATCACAGCCTGAGCCCCATAAAGAGGCCACATGTTTCATATCTTGGTTTGCACAACAATGGAGTCTGGATTGATGGATACTGGATACTGCACAGAGATGATGAGGAAGAGGATGAGTAACCATAATGGATGAGATCAGAGACACTTTGGTTGACCATGTGGTCAACAATGGGTTGAGTTTTTTGGAGGCAAACGGTTCCACCTAATCTGTGACATTACAGTCTAGCATCATCCGGGCATTTCAAATGAGAATTGGTAAGTAGACCTATGCTCTACACCAGGAGTTGCCAACCTGCGGCTCTTTGCCTGGTTTCATACGGCTCCCCAGCCCGTCCGCGAGTTCACCTGCACTAACGGTCTGTGTCGTGGCCCGGTTACCTCATCAGCTCTGAGGTGCTGCGCGGTTTGTTTACAAGGCTAGCGAGCCGCAAATACTTTTAAAACCGGCATAGTGGAAAACACGCATTTGACTGTCTTCACACGCTCACACGAGTTACTAATTCGCCTACTGGCGATCGATCGATCGCGGTATAATACTTATTTTTTGTCCATCACCCCCCCCCCCCCCCCCCCAACAATTTACACTCGCCTCTTCCGGTCGACAATCTACACTCGCCACCCCCCCCACCCCCCGTCAACAATTTACATGTCCCTGTATGTTGTGGCTCTTTGCCGTAACACAGTTAAAAAAATGTGGCTCTTGGTCTCTGACGGGTTGGCCACCCCTGCTCTACACCATGCTTCCAAACTCTCAGAACTTCAGGGGGAAGAAGAAGTCTATTCACCCCAAAACAGAAAGAGACCATCATCAACATGGTCAGACCAAACAATAGCATACTTGTAGCAGTCCTTGTCTGCTACAAAGATGCGGAGAGTTTCTAAAACAGGTACTTAAATTTATTTGGCTTTCTGAACCTCAAGTACTAATTGTTTCTTGACGAGCACCATGAAAACTCACTCCGTATACCAAGGGTGCAGTATATAGTGTTTTGAAGTGTGAACAATACTTTTAGACAACTTCAACAGCACATCATACTGACAACAACCCCAGAAGATCCCTATATGGTGCCACGCAGGAGACCCTGCAGGCGTCGGACCGAGCTTGGGCGTCGAGACAGAGCTTGGGGGACGTGCATGAGGAGTAGCACCGTGGAAGTGTGCTCCACCCTATCGGTGCACAACATGGCCTCCGTGCCGGGTATCTTGGCACCTGCCTTGCAGCACTTCACTTTCCTCCAGGGCCCTGGAGTTTTCTGCTGGTACCTGAATGGAGCTCTCCAGCCTTCTTGAAGGAGGTGTGTGTGATTGGCGCTGTATGCTGGTTCTGCCGATCTGCGAGGAGTGTGTTAGCGGTTGAGCAACACGTACTGGAGACAGGCTGCACACCGCTGTGTACCATCCCCCCTTCCTCTGAGAGGGACATCCAGCCTCCAGTATGATAGCTCTGCCTCTGCATGACGTATCGCTTCTTCACTTCAGAGGAGTGCACCTTCTTCGTCCTTGGGGAAGGAGAGTCCGCCCCCCAGTTCCATCCCTCATCTTGGCTAGCTCATCCTTACTCGAATGGCCCATAGTGAGAAGCCTGGTTGTGGTCCAGCCAGTCGACCAAGCCTGTCCTTTGTCGTGTTCAGAGCTGGTTATTGTATTGTGGTGATTGTTATTGTTTGTTCAAATCTGTCTGTGAAAATCTCATGTGTTTGAATTTGGTTAGCCCTGCTGGTGTAAGTTTATTTAAGTTCCAACATTTATTGTCCCTGTTTGTGCTAAGTTCTCTTTGCCTGGTTACCCTTTTGTTTGTCTGTTATGGATATCGGTGCTGGCGTAATGACCCTGGACCGTGACTCCAAGTCTGTTTGTGGCTTTGCCTTTAATAAACCCACGGACGTAATTTTGGGGGGGGACGGGGGGGACATGTCCCCCCCACTTTTTCAAAAGCCGGCTTTGGTCCCCCCCAGTTTTTACGGTTAAACCCAAATATTTAAATAGCGACGAATCCATGTCCCCCCCACTTTTGAAATCAAAATTACGTCCATGAATAAACCTCATGTATAATAATAATATAATGAGCCTGATTCTACACAGCACATGTGTGTGAATTTTTCATTTTGTAAGTCCCATCTCTCTAAGTACCATCTATCCATGGTCTCGGTTGTAGAGTATATCACCCTGGAACAGCTTAACATCATTACATTCTCAATAACAGAGGCTTTCGTATGTGTCACCGGGCTTGCTGGCTGCTATGACAGCAAGGGTGAAATATTGTCATGGCGATAACCCAAATGTAGACCAAATGTAATTTAACTGCAAGATCAGTGAATAACAATCCTATTACAAATGAGAGGAGATAGCTGTGCCTCTGGGTAGAGGACAGCATTAGTGACAGATGAATTGTCATTTTACACCAGTCTAAGATCAGCCTCTTTGATAGAAATCCCAGTCTAGACCACTATGATAGTAAGAGGAAACTGGTCTCAGTTGTCTTCCTACAGCATTGAAGAGCTGTCTCACTGGAACTCACACAGGGTTGACTTAACGGGGCTTTCAGAAGACATCCTGTGTGGAGTCAGCAGGCTGTTAGAATGCACCCTAGTGTGTGATCTTCCCTCAGAAACACAAAAGAATTTCTTCTCCCTGTCCTTTATCAAACTGTCTCAGGAGAATTAAGTGTCTATTCACTCTGTCCGTAGATATACATATGTGTTAGGTCCAAAGCAAGGAATTGATCAATTACACATAGGAAAAAGTTTGTAAAGTTTTGAAGGCATATTTTTATTATCCCTCTGGTGGAAATAGCAGATGTTTTTCATTTGTATATACAACAGACACCACTATCACTGCAAAAATAGTTTTGGTAATTTTAATGCACCTGTATCTTGTTTGCAGCCATATTTGTCATAGTATTTGTTACAGTACACAATGGCCTTTAGTCAAGACATGACATTGTCTTGTGGCAAGCTTCTTTGTTTTGGTTCTGTGTTTCTGTATATTACTGGATGAGACTGTATGTGTGTGATGTATGTATGTGTATGAAATGTGCTATAATAACAAACCTGTCTTGTGTATGAAGTGTGCTATAATAACAAACCTGTCTGTCACATTAGACAGAAAGAGAGTGAAAAGGAGGAGAGTGGTGGAGATGGGGGAGGTCTTTCTCTGTATATATACTGTACATATTTACATATACAATACTAGGCTATATGTTCTATATGTTACAGTAAAAAAACTGTAAACACGTGTATGTGTGTAGGTCTATGGATTTACAGTTTTTATATGTATTTACTATTTACTTATTTCAGGATTTAAGTGCTGTGACGGGTAGGGGTGAGCAACGAAAAGGAAGCGATCACGCCAAGTCTCAGGGAAAAATGATGAGGCCGGTAGGGGGCCGCCTCACCGTGACAGACCCCCCCACCAAGCCGCACTCCCCTCCACTGGGTGTGTGGCACACAGCGGCTGCACACAAAACATGAAGGGGCAGGAAGGCAGAGACAGGCAGGAACGCACCTCCTGCCGTCCGGGAGCTGAAACATAAAACACAAAACATTAGGCAGCTCACCTCCCCGGGCGGGACCCTGGACCGACCGGGCCGTTAACAACACAAAACCACGGCCCGGTCGGTCACAGGGCCCTCACGTCCTAACCGGCATTCAGCTGGTAAGCCCCATGGGTGTGAGGACGAGGGCCTACGGCTCCTCTCGTCCCTCGTGTGTGTGTGGGTGTGCAGGCTACCTCTCCAGGCTACCTCTCCTACTTCACCTCCTGGACCTACCTCCTCCCAGAGCTGACCCCTGCCTTCTGCTAGGGGTCACCCCAGCCTCCTGGGGAGCCAACCCCTCCCGGGGCCTCTCCTCTCAAGGTGGACTCCTCGACCCAACCCAGGAGCGCCAGAGACCGAGGCCCAGAGCACCCCCGACGCGGGCTAGGGAGCAGCCCCAAGGGCCTCCTGGTCACCCCGGGCAGGAGGGAGGATCTCCATCCCCAGCAGGAGCTTTTCAGACCGGAGCCCCATGGTCCCCAAACATCCGGGGGCCCCAGCCCTCTAGGGAGGGGCTCTTCACGACCGGGCTCCGGTCACCCCACAACACAAGGGGGCTCCTGCCAGGTGGAGACCCCCACAAGGTCCAGGAACACTGCCAAGGAGAAGCACCTGCACAAAGAACACAACCTCACACACACAAACACACACACACACACACATATACAAACAAACACAAACGCGCCTTAGACGCCCTCCGTGCCATACCCAGTGGCACGGGACCACAGCCGGTCCCCCCCCCCAAACACACATTTAAGGGGAGGAGCATGGGTGGAATTACATTTAACAGTTGACATCACGCTAGGACAAAACACACACGCAAAGACTAGACAAGCAAACAAAAACGGTGCACAGACCGACAGACGGGACCTACACATGCGCGCTCGACTTAAACACACAGTGACGCGCGCCGCTCAGAGTCGCAGTCGCTTCCCACATTTAACACAAGACACACGGGGAGCGAGGCGACGGTGACGAGCGGCGACCGCGTCACACACAAAACATGCAACATTAAACATAACGAGCACGCACACTGATCCACACATCCGTCGACAAACACACGTTTTAACAAACACGAAACATGAAGAGCCTTCCAGGGAAGACGCCCTGGTCCTCGCCGTGCCACAAACACAGACACGGCGGAGCTCTTCAAACAAGCAAACAAACAACAGACACGAAGAGTTTTCCCAGGGCAGACAGCCCTGGTCCACGCCGTGCCACAAACACAACACAAAAGCACGGCGGAACTCTTCACAAAACACCACACAGACAAACACTTACCACGAGACATGACCACGAACGAAGGAGAAAGAAAAAGAGACTCGGCGGCTTCCGAAGGGTGGCTGGTCATTCTGTGACGGGCAGGGGTGAGCAACGAAAAGGAAGCGATCACGCCAAGTCTCAGGGAAAAATGATGGTTTAATAGAAAGTGTGCAAACCTAAAACCCGTGCACTATCTCCAAATTAAGGATATAATGACCAGCGGTCAACTGGTACAAAGACAAGACATATATAGGCAAACAAACGACCCTCAGGTGAGACGGATCACGGGCTCCGCCCACCTGAGGGACGCACATGACGTCACCAGACAACAACAACAACAGCCGCTGTGGACAGAGGCGGCCGGTAGGGGGCCGCCTCACCGTGACAAGTGCATTTTTCACTTTTGCAAAAAGTAAAATAATCAAAGAACAAATAGGTATATGAACTCATTTAGTCTGCTGTTTGTATTAATTTAAACTAAAACAAGCAAAGATGTGTCCTGTTAGCATCTGTTCAGTAGTGGGATGAACCCCCGCACATTGTCATCCTTTACATCTTCTCTGGTTATTGCTTCTGTCTTGTTTGGTCTCCTTGGTAAAATTTTAGCATCTTAGTTTCTGAGCATTAATCTGAGTCTGTTATTGAGTGGTGTGCCTGTTAATAAGCAGTACTTAAACACAAAGGCAGGAGAGAAGAGAACCTCGATCTACCCCCTAAGTCACTCCCTGCACATCTGTTTCTGTGCATTTCTCTTTTGCCATCGCACTTCAGAATAAGTGTCCCTCTCTCACAAAATGAATGCATTCCTTTTGCAACAGAGCCCTGTTGCTTAGGGAACCTAGCAGATCCTGGATCAGTCATCAGCTGTAACAGTGGAAGTCTCAGTGTTGCATTCCAAGTCAGAGCAACAGGGAATGACATGGACAGTCAGAGAAAGTGCTGTTCTCAAAGATTTTGTCTGTGAGGGAACACAACAGATACTATTCACGGAGGACAGGAGACTACAAATGCAGGAATCTATACAAGACAGCCAGCTATTCAGCATAAGATCCTTGATAAGTGAAAAAATATAAAACTTGAAGTTAAAAATGGATGGATTCAGTCAATGGTGCACTTGCCTGACATTTCACTAGAACTGAACAAAGAGTAGCAGGGTGAGAGCACATGTAGGCACGCCGGGATTGGACACAGAGTGCAGATGTTCCTCAGAACCCACTACCACTGAAGACCACAACCTAAAAACACATTTAATGTTACCAGGTGGTCAGTGCTAATGTATGTAAGATCTGAGTAGTTGTGTGCAAAAGAGGGAAGGGGAGAGAGAGAGAGAGAGAGAGAGAGAGAGAGAGAGAGAGAGAGAGAGAGAGAGAGAGAGAGAGAGAGAGAGAGAGAGAGAGAGAGATCAGAGGCAAACATAGAATGCATGTGTGATACCATCCAGATCTGGATCACATTCACAGATGGCTGCAATTTGCTTGATACTGTGACAGCTGTAGTCCACTGGGAGCCCGTTAGACTGGGAGCCCGTTAGACTAGGAACCTGTTACACTGGAACCCTGTTAGACTGGGAGCCCGTTAGACTAGGAACCTGTTACACTGGGACCCCCGTTAGAGTGGAGGGACATTCAGCTTTCACTGGCCAATTTCATATTCAGAGTTCATAACCCTACAAAGCCACCCGTAGAAGCAGTGGGCTCACCAGGCCAGAAGAGACCAGATTACCACACAACAGTGATTAAAGTGTGTTTGGTGAGAAATAAGACCTAATTACTGCATGTTCAAAAAGTCCTCTTTATGATATATTGGCCTGTGCTACTAAACACATAATCTGAGGATACTCTAGGAACACATGAGATTTTAATTTCATTGCATTTGAATTCTATTTACATGGATTTGTTCTAAATTTGGGCAGCAAAATTTACATTCAGTAAGTTAGCCTAAAAATCAATTACGTCTATGTGGAATGTACCATGACCCTCAATGCACTGAAGATTTTTCCTACAGGAAATTGAAATGTTGCTACAGGGAGCACATAAAACATGAGTGGGTGGTCAGTTGTTATGAACTTAATTAAATTCCAAACTTGTCTTTGTGATACTCTCTCTCTCTCTCTCTCTCTCTCTCTCTCTCTCTCTCTATTGTCTGTCTGTGTGTGTATTTGATTTGTGTAGAAGACCTTGAGGTATTTATATGTGCTCTGAAATAAGAGAATATTTGCATACACCCAATACTGCATGTGTCATTACTGCACCACTGCACTACAGCCTCAGTCATCATGGGGAGCAGCTGCTTTATAGCTACTTTATAACTGCTTTTAAAATCACCTCCTCAAAAGAGGAATAATTTGACAGCAGTCATTGAAAGCACATGATGTAGAGCACTTCACCTCTTAGTAGCTCCTTCAGGTTTATGTATTGAGGTTGTCTGAATAATGGAACAATAATATATTTGTCTTATAATGACAAAAAGGTTAAGAAGTTCTCCGTGTTCAAACTGTTTTAACATTATGAATGTGTACTCACAGAGTTCTGTGTAGCTGTGTCCAATATGAAGAAGTCTGAAGAGTGAATCACTCATCTCTGTTCACTCCCTGTCCTTCAAGTCTTTTCAGCAGATAACAGAGCATTCCATGACTACCAGTTACACGGCACTTGCGATAAGCTATGGATTTCTCTTTCTTTCAGTTTTTTCTATTCTGCAGGAGAAACAAACACAGTCTACTGTCTAATTAAAGTACGAAACATTAATGTAAAGGTGTTTTGTAACAGCTCTTTATTAGCCACACATTCAAGCGAGAGAAAAGGCTGGCACAGTCTGTTGAGCTGCATTCCATTCCACACGGTTCCTGAGCAGGACTGCTGATCTCCCCACTCATCGTCACGTGATCATGAGCAGCAGTGCTGATCTCCCCACTCATCATCACGTGATCATGAGCAGGACTACTGATCTCACCACTCATCGTCACGTGATCATGAGCAGCACTGCTGATCTCCCCACTCATCATCACGTGATCATGAGCAGCACTGCTGATCTCCCCACTCATCATCACGTGATCATGAGCATGACTGCTGATCTCCCCACTCATCATCACGTGATCATGAGCAGCACTGCTGATCTCCCCACTCATCATCATGTGATCATGAGCAGCACTGCTGATCTACCCACTCATCGTCACGTGATCAAGAGCAGCACTGCTGATCTCCCCACTCATCATCACGTGATCATGAGCAGGACTGCTGATCTCCACACTCATAATCACGTGATCAAGAGCAGCAGTGCTGATCTCCCCACTCATCATCACGTGATCATGAGCAGCACTGCTGATCTCCCCACTCATCGTCACGTGATCAAGAGCAGCACTGCTGATCTCCCCACTCATCATCACGTGATCATGAGCAGCACTGTTGATCTCCCCACTCATCGTCACGTGATCAAGAGCAGCACTGCTGATCTCCCCACTCATCATCACGTGATCATGAGCAGCACTGCTGATCTCCCCACTCATCATCACGTAATCACTCTTTTTTGGGAATGCCCTGCAACGTCATTCTGCACAAGACATTACACCTCTTATGTTTTCTAGAAGATCTTTGCCCGAAGTTCTTACAGTTTTTCTCAGTCAATTTGGTTCATTTCAGAATTGAAATTCTCAAAATTGATCATTCAATCTCCACATCTCCTTGTCACTTGTGCACATCATAATTGCATTTCTCATCGTGTTTAACATTTTGCAAATGCTTTTGTATATTTTGCAGATGGACATGGACAATTGTCTGTTATTTTTTTAATTATCAGTTGCTAATGTCATGTTTTTCAAAATGTGTTGTACGGATTGTCTGTTGAATTGTCTTACCCTCCAAAACATTTTGTCTTTAGGTCATCGTCTAGGTCAGGGGTACTCAACTGGCGGACCGCGGTCCGGATCCGGACCCGAACGCAGTCCTGTCCGGACCCAATCTCATTCCTGATTAACTGGATACGGACTAAAACAAAACCGTAGCATTTATTTCAGGGCTATTGAAAAAACACTCCGTCACGAGTGTTACGTTTGCCACCCCCCGCTCAACAACTTACGTTCGCCACCCCCGCTCAACAACAAGCCTGCCTGGTTGACGCTTCGCGAGCGGCGCGAGGGTCCGCGCGGCGAAAATGACGTAATCGCTGTGGCTCCGCGTGTGCGCGAGTGCCTCGCGCGCTGTCGGTTCGCGAGGTCGTGCACCTCTCGAATTTTGTAACTTCGCGCCGCGCTTCAGCGCAATGAACAAAGTCACGTTTTCAGGGTTCATACACCTTTATAAGGTGGAATTCAAGCACTTGTACGCCACTTTCAAGGTTCATTTCAATATTTCCCAGCATGTTAAACATAATTAAGTAAAAAAAAACGCCCAATCTTCACGTCTTCACGTTCTCTCATGTTTCGTCCTGGAATTACAAGAGGCTCGTAGGCCTATTTGTTAACCTAATACAAGAGAACTATTCAGTCAGACAGATATTTGTTATGAAACCAAGTAGTTACAATTTCAAGCATTTTAAAGTACTTTAACCTAAATTCCAGCACGTTTCAAACCTGAAACATATAGCAACATTAAAATTGGTCAGGTAAATGTTCATTTTCCTGTTTTGAGGGGTGTTTCTACCACATATCGTTTCGGACAAAACGCCTATCGTTTAGGACAAAACGCTCGCGAAAGTATAAACGCCTCCACCGTTCGCGCACCGTTCGCCCCCCCCCCGCTCAACAACTTACGTTCGCCACCCCCGCCGCACCGGACCTCAGGTCACAGGTATCTGCCAAAACTGGACCGCGGACAAATTTAGTTGAGTACGCCTGGTCTAGGTCATTATGTGCAAAGGTGCTGAACATGTTGTCATAATCTCTAAGGCATCCTTTTACATTTATTTATTTTGTTTATTTTTTGTTACATATTGGTAATTTATCCTAATTTGAACATTCAGTTACAGTAAGAAAGGGAATTTGTGAATGTTTAGATCAACCAATGGTCTCAACCATAGGTCAGAGGTGTGTCTCATGAACCTTTACTGTAATTGGCAAACATTTATAGATGCTAAACACTGCAGTATCACAAAGTCTCATAATGGAAAGAAAAGGCCATGTACAGGATGAACAGCCAAGAAGAGGAGTAAGACTATGTGGTGTAGAGGGGTAAGACTGTGGTGTAGAGGGGTAAGACTGTGTGGTGTAAGGCTGAGGGACCATGTGGAACAACATGGAACAATTGTGGACCATGTTTTACATGTAAGTCATGGTCTTACAATGGCTGAAGCTGGTCGCTGGGTGCAGCCGAATATTGGAAGAACCACTGTGTCTTCAGTCGTTCAAACATTTCATAGAGAAAACATGTATGTAATTCAGAAAAGTGCTATCTGCTGTAATGCTGCACATTGACATAAATTCTGACATGTTATTCAATTTTTTTTTTTGCATTTTTGCATTCTTATACCATATAGAATATCAAGACTAGCTCATAGGGGGGGAAGAGGTTCCATTTTCACACAACAAGAGGAGGCTGTAAGTGCTCAGGTTGTTTTGAATGTGTAGAATAAGTTTCAAATTTTGCAGTTTTTCCAGTCAGTTGTCTGTCTTTTCTGAATTTCAATCAGATTTGTTTTGGTCAGTAAATTGCAGTGCAAACAATACAGTCAAACAATATTGCTGTACAAATTTGATTCCAGTCAAATTTCTTGCTATCAGTCTCCTACATACAGTGATGTGTAACTTTGTGTTCCATGTAAGTTTGTATGCGTGTAACATGTATTTGATATACCACAGAATGTGCAGCATTCTTGAAATCAAAAGCTTAGCTAGTTTCCATCAGAATATACAGTCTACACTGACTGTGACTTATAGTTGCACTGACAACATGACTAAGTATTTTGACTGCCTTGTTCATAGGCAATGGCACACAGACTAGATACTCTGATGGCACTGACAAATTGACTGACCTAAGAATTTGCTTTTGAGGCAAAAATAAAAAATTTTGAGTGAATTGTGTGCTTTTGCAGGTATTTCGTTGTGTTTTGCTGTTTGCACTAACTGTTTTGAAAAATACACTTTTTGTGATGCCAATGTAAAAACCTTGATGTGAGAAATGTACCAAATCGACTGAGAAAAACTGTAATGAGACATGGACAGATTAGTGGGTAAACTCGGATTTTATTGGTAAACTCGTAATTAATAGGTTAACTCGTGTCAGCTTTCATACTAGTTTTAAACTGTTATATACAACTTCCTGCGCATTTTTGTCCTGCATTTGAGGTGAATGTTTTCATTCCTGATGGATTGGAATCTTTTTTATATGCTCACACTCCTTGTGTCCTATAGTGAAGTGCTGGTCCACTGGAATGCAGCATGTCTAGTGAAACACCAGGAGCTCACAGAAACAGCAGCAACCATATTTTACAATAATGCAGCAATCATGCCACCTGCTGCCTCTTTCTTGCAATTAGCTGCAGTATGTTTGTGGGTCCATAAAAATAGCAGGCATGTGAAGATAAGCCTTATTATTTTTAAAAATAACATTAAATCCAGACTGCATTGCAAAGATCATGTTAGCTGGAGCTTACCAATAATGCAATGTTTGAAATTAACTGTAGTGAATACTTTTTTAAACTACTACAAAAACTGCTTTTGTACCTGCGAGTGAAACCTGCTGACAGCTGTTCCTTCCGCTCTGTCTGTCTGAGGGACATTAAATGTAAGATGTAAATTGTATTTTACATAATTGATAGATATACTGAAATGAATATATTTGCCTGGCCCATTTCACCAGTACCATAGGTCAGAACCTCTGAGACATTATCTTCAAATATACATCACCCTGTATCACCGTCACCAAAAAAAAACTTAATTTTGTTGTCATTTTGGATTCAACTCTAAGATTTCACAAGCAAGCCATATCAACCTGTTTTATGTCAAAACAACTATTAGATAAAATGTATCTTAGTTTAGAAATGGTTTTATTTTAAACACGCTTTTACTGTGCCCTTTTATATACGTTCATCTGATTTGATATTATATATATATAAAATATATGGTTCTACATGGCAGTATATATATATACTGCCATGTAGAACCATATATTTTATGGTTTAAAATCAGGGGCGCAGATGGCACTGGGGATGGGGGGGGGACATGTCCCCTCCAGATTTATATTGACCCCATCCGAAATCTAGCATCTACAAGCATATATATATATATATATATATATATATATATATATATATATATATATATATATATATATATATATATATATATATATATATATATATATTGTACAGCTTGGTCCCCCTCACTTCAGAATTTCCATCTGCGCCCATGTTTAAAATATAGACTTCAAGTTCAGCTCATGGGTAGCTCAGCCAACAAGGGTATTCTTTCTCCAACAGTACAGTTGGACTCCGTCCACACCACAACCATTTGTGCCATAGTTTTGTGTTACCAATAATTACGCATCATCAAAGTGATTCGACAGCCATCTGTGGATAGCTGTCCACAAGAAGACAATAGGCGTGCTCCGCTGGGTGAGAAGAACGGACGGCTCCTCCCAAGCTTTGCTCCACAATCTGCCCAGTGAAGGTTTTTTTCTGTCGCCACTGGGTTGCTCGTTAGGCATCTGGAGCCGCACGCTTGTAAAGCTGCTCTGCAGTGTGTGTTGTGAAAAGAACTGTTAATACCCTTTGACTCTGACTTCATCTCCTCTGGTAATATGAAGTCAGTGACCCAGGCTGAGGTGGAGGACCTCCTCTGTCATTCAGGAGGAACTGAAGACAACGGTGAGAAGGGCCTAGGACTCCTGTTCCTGGCATGGGAGTTACCAGTTATGTAACACATGAAGTGGGAAGAAATTGGTATGACTAACACTGGCAGGAAACTAAAATGATACATTCTAAAGAAATAATCTGTCATGTCCCTGTTGTAAGCTCTAATTTCTATAATAAAATTATCCAAAAGAATTTTAGTTTTTCCATACGGATATTTGAAGCAATTGTCTTCTCCTTTCTGCTGTTCCCGCTAGGGGGCGCCACAGTGGATCACATCGTCTTCATATTGCCCTGTTCTGACCAGAACAGGGCAAGATGAATATAAATGAATATATATATATATACTATCTCTCCTGTGTACCCAAACCACCTCAGTCTAGACTCCTTAACTTTGTCTTTAAAACATTCTATCATTACTCTGTGTTCGTCCCCAAGTATTTAAACTCATCTTCTTTCACTATTTATTTATTTATGTATTCATCATCATCATCATCATCATTATTATTATTATTATTATTATTATTATTATTATTACTAATAATAATTGTTGTTGTTGTCATTATTATTACTTACGAAGAAAAAAAATGTAATTTACTTTTGCACCAGAGGGAGGCAGCATTTCACTACAAACGAATTCAAAGATAAAGCAAACAAAAACTCTTTAAAAACTTTACAAAAAACACTTAGTTGGGGAAATATTTAAAAAACTTTTAAAATCATTTACATTTTATGACTTACATCATGAAATTATTTTCTACCGGGCTAAATGGGTGGCCGTTCGATTTAACAGGATCCTAAACTTGCCAAAAATAATGGTTATAAATAGAAATCTTTCTAGTTTTTGGTTACTAGAAATTGGTTTACCAGTGACCGACAGTTCAAGAAGGTTATCCATCTTTAAGAATGCTCAGATGGAATTTGATTGCAAAACATAGCACTGCACGCAAGTTATGTGACAGACTGAAAATTTTAATTAGAATTAAAAATTGCCATGAGTCTTGACTGGTGTGGGTGTAATATGTAATATATCAGTATCTAAATATATAGGATCTATCTATCTATCTATCTATCTGTCTATCTATCTATCTATCTATCTATCTATCTATCTATCTATCTATCTATCTATCTATCTATCTATCTATCTATCTATCTATCTATCTATCTATCTATCTATCTATCTATCTATCTATCTATCTATATTTCTTAGTAAGCTACTTCATGACATACACAGAGCTGCATGTTATTGGCCAAAAGTAGGCCTGTTTCGGTGCCAAAGGTTAAGACGCCTTTGGTGCCACGCCTTGGAATAATGAGTACACAGTGGAATGCCCCACTGGGCATGCGAGTTGATGTTTTTACTGAACCTCTTTTAACACCACAGCGTCTTAAATTAAAACAGAGAATACAGATATAACTATATACCGACAGAATATTAAAGTGAATAAATTAAAACCTAATAATAGAAATTCATTCTGATTTATCAATTTAGATTAAAACGTTTTGGAATTTGTAACTCAACAGGCGTTCATGAGAGAGGGATGAGGGAGAGCAACGGAAAGACAGAGGAAGATTAAACATTTTAATATTTAAATTAAAGTAAATATTCCATAAAGATAAAAAATATTCACAAAATATCTAGCAGTCGGATATGTAAGTTTGAGATCGCAGGGCGTAGAGAGCGAGCTCAGTCAAGCGCCTCTACAGAGCCCTCGGGGAGAAAGAGAAAAAAGCAGCGTGGCGAGCCAATAGGAAGGCAGCATCCACTCGCCTGCCCTATAATTTACTTTCACAGACTAGTGCGCTGCCATTGACGGAGTACTTCAGCTGAGAGAGTTGGAGGAGAAGAGCTCTCCAAGGATTTGCTTTAGTGGCATCCACGTCTACATTTTCCTTTAAATTTTCCCTCTAAAATATACAGCGCAGGACGAGGAAATAACAGTGGACGATCTTTTTCCCCAGCGGGACACAACCCACCATGAGTGGACCGACTTATGACAGGAAGATACCTGGTATTTCAACTGATCTTTCAGGCTCTATGAGTTGCCATCCGACATCTAAGGACTCTCCAACTCTTCCTGAGTCCTCAGCTACAGACATGGGTTACTACAACGGCCAGACAACGCATAGCCATCACGAATACTACCAGAGCCAGCCTTACGCTCAGCCCATGAATTCGTATCACCAGTTTAATCTCTCTGGAATGGGCGGAACAGGGCCCTATCCCACCAAGTCAGAATACCCTTACAGCAACTCCTACCGACAATACGGACATTACAGTAGGGATTTGCAGACACCACCCCAAAATACAGGTGAGATGTTTAAGTTTAATTTAACGTAGGTTGAATCCGAATGTATACTAATGTGTAGCTATTTCATTTGTTCACGTGGAATACGTGAACGGTGAGAGGTTCTTCAAGCCGACAGTCACCTTTCTCTTCGCCTTTGCGTGAATGCGTAACAAATGCGTGTGAGGGCTGCAATTAGTGCCAATGGAAAACTCTTACTGCTCCAGAGGACACTAGGTCTAAAGTTTCTTTCACTCTAAATTCAGATATTTGTATCATCCCTTATCACGTCTTTTTTGGCACTGCATAACTAGACGGACATCCAGATTCACTCATGTTTCACTCCACCACTGTAACTCGGTAATTCAATGAGTATAGTAAACTTCGCTTATAGCAATCACATAATGATTACCATTCAACATTATTTTGTTATTTTGTCAGACACAGAAGATACAGTGTAACGCGTTTCAACGAGTGATTACAATATTTTAATGTTAAGTAAATATTACCTAAACAAAACCGTTAATCAACATCCAAACTCAACAACATCAACAACGTCGGCAATAATAAAACATTTGTTCATTGCAAGTAATATTACAAACGGAATGTTAATAGGCTAACAGAAACTTTCGATCAAAAACCTGCTATTCTTCCAGAATAACTTTTTGTACTAACGTATTCCTCCTGCACATTGCACCATTAACGGTTTAATAAATATTCCTCTAGAGGTCTATGAACTCATATTTATTAAAGTTATGTGGAGGTTCTTACTTTCGATAGATTAACATTTTATAAACGTTTAGGAACAAGATCTAACCTAGTCGAAGTTGCACTGATAGCTACATATATAAATTTACTTTATTGGTACTTTTTGGTGTTAAATGTTACTATTGTCATTTTTACAGTCAAAGAGGAACCAGAAACAGAAGTTCGAATGGTAAATGGAAAACCCAAGAAAATCCGCAAGCCGCGCACCATTTACTCAAGTTATCAGCTCGCGGCGCTGCAGCGGCGCTTCCAGAAGGCGCAGTACCTCGCGCTCCCCGAGAGAGCAGAGCTCGCAGCGCAGCTGGGACTAACGCAGACGCAGGTAAAACACAGACCACACACACACACACACACACACACACACACACACACACACACATATGTGTGTATATATATATATATATATATATATATATATATATATATATATATATATATATATATATATATATATATATATATATATATGTCCTTCGTGATATATTGTCAGCAATATTTTACTTCTAGGATTGCGTAATTGCTGGTGTTTGACGTTCACTGACTAGTTTTTCCCCAATGTAAATGAAGGCCTATGTCCGTTTTTATGCCCGATTATTTTAAGCGTTTACATGATCACCTACAAATATGAAGAATAACAGAAGGCATGCTTAATTTACTTCAGCACACGGAAACATGAATGCCACAAAATTAAACAACAGTGTATTTTTTTCTCTTGGACAGGTTAAAATATGGTTCCAGAATCGGAGATCCAAGTTCAAGAAGCTGTACAAGAATGGCGAAATTCCACTTGAACACAGTCCAAACGCAAGTGACTCCATGGCCTGTAACTCGCCACCATCCCCGGCAATATGGGACAATAACACTCACTCCAACCAGGTCAACAGGGGGCAGGTACCACAGCCCCCCCTGAGCACGACACCGCCCTACATGGAAGATTACAGCAGTCACTGGTATCAGCAGGGATCGCATTTGCAACACGCAGGTGCGGTGCACCACTCCGGCCCGGCGCAGAGCGTGGGGGCTGTGTATTGACAGAGACTCGACTTAACACAGAGTTAATATAAAACGGACCGGACTTGTGTACAAGCAACTAAACTGTCCATAGAGGCTATAGTAGGGCCTAAGGAAAATAAGCTGAAAGAGACCGGAAGACTGGAGGATCTGGAGTCATACTCGCTCGTGCTGGCTTTTGTTGGCTTCATTGATGCGAACGCGTAAATGGCGACGGGCTTCATCTGTCAGGTTAACCAGAAGAATACATCTTTGTATAACAGTAATATTTCAACTGCTCAGCTATTCAGATTAATCTTTTGAGCACATAGACATAGGCTAACATAATATTTAAAGGACGTATGGTGTGGTTTTAAATTATTTTGAATTATTGCTCCCACTGTATTCATTTTATTGTTGTTCTTTCATAGACGAATTTTCAAGTATTTGTTTGTTTACGATATCACGAACGATTTAATGGACCCCAAACTCGTGCGTTTGTCCGGCGCACCTACACCGTGGGTGTCGTCGCGTGCCTCAGAGACTCAGGACATAAGTTATGCAGAATTGTACAAAATGTTGAAAGATGTAGTTGTATATATGTGTTTAATTGAAACAGAACCACTAAATTCATATTGTTTTGAATTATAAACACTGCGCGGTGGTACCTGACCCGTTTTATATTCATGTAAGTAGTGCTTTTGTTGCTTTCATTGTAATGCTGTTAAACTGAATAAATGCAAACTGAACTCGTGTAAATTCTGTTACCTCGTTAGTTACTCAGCAGTGGAAACATGCTTGTTATGACATAATGTACGCCTACTGATTTATGCGTTTGCTTCTGGGACCCACAAACTAAAATAACCAACACCGAGTTTGTTTTTTCAAGTTAATAAAATCTCAGGACTGTAGTTTATTATACACATTGTATTCATATTGGTTTGTAATTAAACGCGCCAAGGAGAAGAATAAATCAAACAGATATCTTCACTACTCTCGACGTGGTGTGAAGTTAGCCGCGATATGCTTCTAGGGCTGCGTGCAAAAAAGCAGTAATAGGCCTACATGCAAGCAGACATGTTGGAGTCGCTGGACTTTACTGTATTAGTATTCTGTTGCCAGATAACAGAGACCACGGCGGGGAGAGAGAGGAGGGGGTACTGACAACTCCAGAAGCTGGGGTTTAGCCTCAGGACAATTCCGCATGATAGACCAACAAAGGCATCAAATGGAAGACGAACGAGCAGGTATGCAAATACGAGATCAATAGTAGACAATTATAATAACTAAATGTTATTTAACGTGTTCTTTATTGTGTTATGTCAACTTAAAATCAGGTCATTATTCAGTAAGTGAATTCAAAACCATAAATTTACAGGTTTACACCTGGTCATTACACAAGCTAAACAGGCTACGCTTTACGTGGATGTATCAGTCACCAAAGCAATGAACAAGATCTAGCAGTCTTGTTATTTCAACGTATAGGTGCGTGCCGTTCACGGAAGTTCTGCTCCATTCATACTATTGCTTGTTTCCACGTGTATGCACGGTTCCCAAGACACTTGTTAAATGAAAATACATTTAAAAACTGTGCCTTTTAAATGATCACTGACGTTCACCTGCATCAAATGATGTAAGCAGTTTGCAATTTGGTTTCAACTGTTTTTTTTCTTGCACCTTGCCTGATGCCGTCCAGCAACGTTCAGATCTTACGAAGAAGGCAGAAGGAATGGACGCCTGGTGCTCTGTAGAGTATGTGTCAAAAAGTTGCTAGTGTTGGTTTACATGCATGGTTGGTGCATGTCCTTGTCAGAGTACACGCGCCAGCCATCTCCTATATTTCCATTTCCATTTTCTCTCTCTCTCTCTCTCTCTCTCTATTATATATATATATATATATATATATATATATATATATATATATATATATATATATAAACTATCAAACTATCATGGACTATCATGGATATATATAAAAACTATCAAACTATCATGTAAATCAACAAATCAGCGGGCATCTTTGTCAAATAATACAGATTTTACAGATTATATATATATATATATATATAATATTTAAAATGTATATTTAAAATGAAATAAAGTCAAAAGTTTTCGAGTATATTTCACGTCAGAATCTTGGGGAAATAACCAGGATGAAAGCTAAACGCAATGAGCTTAATGAATGTACTACATTTTACATGTAATATAAATGTACTACTAATAATGTATTATTTGAAAAAATAATAATTAACATAACAGAAATGTAAATAAAAACAAAAATTCCAAGGCACGGGAAGTTAAACGCGACACTTGTCAGTCATGAAGAGCAGGTTGGCTTAATCAGTTTACAAAATACTTCACGATTAAAGACGTGGTCGGATGGCTTACTAAACAAACCTGCTATCTTACCAGATAACCTTCTGTATTCGGCACAACGAGAGCTTTATATTTTAAAGCTATACGACAATTCTTTAAAAAGCTCACTTCAGATCTTAATCGAAAGTTTTAGTCTTAGTCGAAACTGCTGCATATTTAAAATGGCGAATGAACAGAATGAAGGTCTTTATGTCGTATTGGTATAGACAGACATATTTTGAGATTACATTCTAGATTAATTTTATTTTTCAAACACACAAACACCTTTGTTAAAAAACATATTAGATAACAGCGAAAACGTATTAAAGAGTAAATGTATAAAGCTTAACAAATTGTTTATTTTGTGTGTGTGTGTGTGTGTGTGTGTGTGTGTGTGTGTGTGTGTGTGTGTGTCTGTATACGTTTTTGTGTGTGTGTTGTAAGCTTGTACTTGAACTTACAACCGTAAAGAACCATAAAGACCTATTTGGCTTTGTGTCTTACATAACAATAATAATATGTATAAATTAACAATAAATACATCATGTTCTTAACCTGTTAATCTGCATACAAATGTAAGCACATTCAGAGGAACATTAAGTCATTTATTAATGTATGACCTAAATGTCCTATAGTCTGTGGCCAGTAGTTGTGGGCTATATTACCTTTGTGGGTGGTGGATCTGAAAAACAGGTTCCTTCAACAACTTGGTTACTGTGAACAGAACTGAGGATCACATTTTAAACATGTGCATTATTTTATCCTCTATAATTATGTATGTCTTACATTTTTAACTGGAGGTTGGGGGAAATAGACACTTCTCAATGAACTTGTGCACGGTTACTCTCACATGATGTCACAGGCAACATTTTTAGTAAAGTGTTGGCAAAATATGTTGGGGGTGGTGGCCAATGGCACGGCCAATCAGTTCCCACAGACGTGTTCCCTCTCCGGCCTGTGGAAACCAAGCTCTGTCTTGTGTGCACCAAAATATTTGCACAGTCTAGTTCATTTCAATCTCAGATCCAAAAATACTGGCATGGAATCCATTGATGTGAACTTGCTGAGAGATGGATGCTGTTGCAGACAGAGTAAAGCGGAAGACAGACACTAGACAGACAGACACTAAACAGATAGACACTAGACAGATAGACACTAGACAGCTTCAAGCGATGGCACTAACATTGGAGATAGCTGAGATGGTTGCTTGGTCAACTGTGAGTCATTTCAGGGCATCCCATAGCTATGAAATTAGTCATGAAGATCTTATAATACTTGCCTAGCTATTCTAAGTGATTGAATTACAATCCTACCTTAACAACAGAGGGAAGAGTCATATTCGAATATAAAACCTGTCAGGCTGCCTGTATTCCTTTATAGGATGATTGTTCTGTCATCTCTATTCAAGGGCTTTCTTAAGTGAAAATATTAAACCATTTTCCCCATTTGAGACTTATTCTGTTTGGAAATTTCAGCGTCTACAGTAGACAAGCTCATCGAGCCTTTTTCAATACAACTTTCCCAGTGGCCCACCAGCCATGATATCAGTTTTCTCATTGGTTTGTTCATCGTGTGTGGCCGTTGCTCACTGATGCTGATGTAGGCTGTGCCATCCTGGGATGCATTACTCATTCAGGCAAACTCACAGATTGGCAGGACCTGGGCTTCCGTGTGGGCCCACAAGTTCATGGTGGAGCTCAGGTCACGCTCGTGACACGGAAAACCCTGCATGCTGTACCCTAGTTGGAACCGCTGAGCTCTGAAAGTGACACTGTTTTGGTGCATCATAGCGTCTCTAACAGATAGATTCACTCGTTGCCCCTTTCACTGAGAAATGATATCCAGGAAAACGGCGTTGAGGGTCTCTCGGGGCGGCAGATGAAGGTTGAGGCAGCGGTCAGCAGTGGCTGGAACACACACATGTTGCCATGGAAAGACACGGGGCAGCTGCCTGACACCAGCTCTCCATGCAGAAAGCTGAACTTCAGGACAGGTGTCACTCGGCAACCTCGTTCTGCACAAATTGTAAACAAGATCAAATGAGAGAAATCTTGACAGCTGTGATCCAGTGAACCCTGGTTCACCCCAGGAACAGGGGAGCAGTTTAGGGCGTTAGCAGGGAGGTTGGAAGGCTTGCACCATCCTGATTTGCGAACCACACTCCCTTCGCAACAAGCAACAACCCAAACATACATGGTGCTTGCTCTCAGGGTGTACTTATGAGGCCAAGCCTGTTTCTCCTGTATCACTGTCCACTTGTGTGGCATGAACCACAATGAGGCAAGCAATGGTGTCAAGGCATTCTGGGATTTGGACTTGAACTCTAACACTGTGGCCACAGCTAAGCATTGTGGTGGTAAAACATAAACCCCCAAATTACACTGCATTGTGTCCTTACGCATGAAACTGAAAGTGAACACACAATTATGCATGTTGTCAGATCACTCAAAAATAATAACACTAATCATTGTTGAGAGACTCGTGTCTCCTCCAGGGCCTTGAATCCACAATGATTTACTGTAATTAGTCACCCTACGTTTCCCTCGTATTGAGATACTGCAATTAAAACCTAACGTGGCCTTTTTGATATGGTAAGCCTGCAGTCTCTCAGCATGACGACTCTATCGAGCTGTTTTCTCCCTATTCTTACTGCCCCAGTCCATCGCAGCATCACCCTTAATCCACTCCCAAAACTGCCTTGTTGGTAAATGCCTTATTTGAAAGGCCCTTCTCTGCTTCTCCAACTCAAACACCCATTATTCTAATCTGGAGATGTAAAAATGCATTATTCACACGTGCCATCTCTTTCCATGGTCTGCAACTCAAAGGCTGATCATTCCACCAAATCAAGCACAGGTGGAACAAGTAAAGAGGTAGATGTAGATGCAAAAATCACATCCAAGTTATATATTTGATTAGTAGGTTTAAGAAGGGCATAGTGGTTTATGGTGCTGCGTTGATGCCTGGCTTATTTGACTTCACTTATTATGGTGAGTTGCTGGCTATGATTGTGAAAAAATTCTAAAATTTTGTCACTGTGAATTTTAATTTGTGATATTTTCTATAACATACACTATGGTAGTAATATAGCACTATGGGAATTATTGAATTATTAAGCCTATTTTAAAAATATTACCATTTTGTATAACTATACCTCACATGTAAAACAGGTCTTTCAAAATCAATAATAGACTATTTTTAGACCGTGTTAAAACATCTAGTATGGTCCGAGAATTTGCTAAAATAACGACAAAAATATATTGTAATTATTAAGTGAATTAAGTGAATGCATTTATCAAATCAATTGCATTTGTCAAATTAATTAGCAATAACTCTCCCTGAAATAAAAATTCTCTGACTAATTTAGCTTATATCCCTCTGTGAAAATTATATGTGAATAATGAGGACATAAGATCAGTACATTAGCGTAGCGGTGGACACACCGACAGAAGGTCTTTGTAATGTGCTTGTTTAGACAAGAGAAATAGACGTCGCTGACTGAGCCGGGTCAAAGTCAGGTCAAGTGGACCCCTCCTCCCACCAGGTGGCTATTATTACCATGGCTGAATTAGTTGAGAATTAATAATGAAATTTTTAGTATGCCAATAATGCATCACTGAATATGAATATCTTTCTTTAAAAAAGACTTTCAAAAATAACTGTAGTGCAGCCTATATGAGAAAACATGTTAGCGCTTTCCTTGTTCTAAGGCAAAGTAACCAATCAATCATGGTTGCCCGCGACGAAATTTGAACAGCTCTGAATTTACATCGGTTCCCAAGATGGGCAATACAAATTACGTATACTTTGAGTTTAAACAGTTTAAACACTACAATGTACAAATCCGTACATGTTCGTGTTAATCATGCTGCAATTTATAGCTGATACTGTAACCATTTTCAAATTATAACCACAGAGTGAATCGTCTAAACAGGGAAGAACACGGATATCATCACTTCGCAACAATTCCTTAATGTCGAAAAGAGAAAAACGTTCAAGAATATTTACTCGTTTTAATTGATGTTTCTACTAAACGAATACTGAATGTAGTCATGAATGGATATTTTCTTTAATATCGAATTCAGGAAATATTCTATTTTAAAAATAATGGAAATGCAATCGCTCCAGATGTTGATTAATCTATTTCTTATATGTTCATAGTCGCTGAAATGACACGTGATAAACTCACAGTGTCCCAAGTTTGTCATGGCCTGATTTCCCCGATTGGCCACGGTGTTCTTTGCAAACGCACGAAACATGTTTTGGGAAACAGAAATTATTTTAGACAGTTAAATAAGCAGGTATACTAGCGGATTTATTCAATGCCTAATAGCCTTTTTTCAATGTAGCCAACTTAAGTAAGAAGGTACCCAGACCAACATTGAAATCGATATTTAGGTATATGTACTGATTTTAATTAAAGTAATATAAAAAGACAGTGTCTTTACATTTTTGAGGAGTAATAATTGGGTCGGAGATATGGAAAAACGTTTTGTGCCGTTATATTCAAAATAAATGACAGCACACACATATTTGAGGCAATCTGGGTCGGATTGACTGGCTCTAGATATAACTCTCATAAATGACTTAAGGAAAGGACTCAGCACATTACAAAAACCTACTCTGATCCAACGAACAAACAGAAATGCACCAAAATGTACAAACAAACAAACCCTAACACCTTACCGAAGTTTCTTTTATCAGACCGAACCTCGAATAAACTTTACGTGACCGATTAAAAAATTTATCTGGAGTAGGATAAGATTTGCCTTCCGCTTAAACTTGCATGACGTAACTATAAATACGATAAAACAAATTAAAAATGATTATTATTTATAACATTTTATATCTATTTATATTATTACACTTGTATTATTTCCGCTAGTAATTATTAGGCTGTAATTAGGCTATTCTTAATTACATGACAGCGGCTGGCATCCTTTCATGAATCGTTTTATTCAAATCAAATCTTGAGGAGGGTGAAAAATAAATGGAAACCCTTTGATGTCTCTTAATATCAAGAAGCAACAAATATTAGTTGCAGAAAGAATAAAACCACAACCCGTTTAAACACACAAACATATTTACATTTTAATAAAAAGTTCTCACAGGTATTCAAGCGGCAAATGTAGAATTCTTAAACTTAACGTGACTGGAAGGAACGCGGTCTGTCGATATGTCAGTTTCATATCCATCACATCATGTGAGGTCTGGGCAAAGAATCCTGATGGTGCGAGGGGTACCACTGTCCAAAACTGTTCATGTAGCCACTCGGGTGCATTGGGGCTCCTTTGTTTGCCATCGACACCTCCCAGAGTGGCGGAAGCCCAGGGGAACAAGGGGAGGCCGTGGATGTGGTGGGAAGTTCTCCTTCGGGTCCACTGGACCCATGCTTCATAATCTTCTTATATTTTGAGCGCTTATTTTGAAACCATATTTTAACCTTCAAAGAGAAAGAGGAAATAGCGTTTTATTAGCTCGAAGCAATAAACTACAATAAAAAACAAAACTCAAAGAACGATGTCTTTACGACGTCGGTCAGGAACAGCCTACAATTTATCACAAAAATGTCAACTCAAAATTGAACTATCAAACAATTACAGTCTTCGAAAAGAAAGACCAAAAAACTCATTTTCAATACAACGATAATGAACTTAGAAATCATAAACGAAGTCTTGCCGAGCAGCTGGGTTTGTCGCGTCTTATTGGAAATGAGTTAGACACTTCTGCGATTCGTTACACACATGCTCTCTCTGTTCCGCTCTGCAGTTTTTATGAGAGCTGCGATGATGGGTCTGACAATAATCTTTAACCTAAAATACTGTTAACGAAATAATTCACAGAAAGCATTCTCTTGGAGAAAAACACATTAACGTGTGAGACAGGTCTATGCTTAATTGCTTTTTTTTCCATTGATTCACAGCCAGGGAGTCATTTTCATATGAACTTAATGTGGAGTAACAAAATACAATATGCTGCAAGGATCAGACCAATGAAATGCAATATTTGTTAGATGCAGTTAGGATATTGCGTATGTGCATTACCTAAAAAGTATAAAAGTCAGCACATAAAATTCTGCAGTTTTATGCACTAACTCACTTACAACGAGACACATTTACACATTTATAAAGTCTGTGTGTGTGTGTGTGTGTGTGTGTGTGTGTGTGTGTGAGTGCGCGCGCATGGGTGGGAGGATTCACTGTTCTTGACCTCTGTTTTCAATTTGAAATTCACACCTTTGTGGTTGAACACCCACCCCAAAGAGCCTGGTTTTCAAAATATTATGTGGGGGGCTTGATTACCAGGCAGAGTGAGAGAACAACCCCCCAGTCCACTCACACACACACGGTGGACTGAGAATGCCCACCTAACTTTTTCCATAACCTCAGACAAGCAAAAATTTTACAATGGTTTTTGAAATTGTTATTGGCCTGGCATTAATAAACATGCATTAAAATGATTTTCTTTTTATTTCTAAAGACTGGTTGGCCAAATAGTTTTTATGGTGAAGTGATTGAATCCAGACTAAGTTATATATCTTGAAGGGGCTTAGGAGGGCCAAACATTTACTCCTGCTACGCCTTTATATTCCTTCAGTACTGCTTACTGATCCAATGGAAAATGGCTGACTTAAATGGCTTTTATGTTTGTGTCAAGCCTTTGACTATCAGTTAAATTGCCTGCCTATTCCATTGCATTAGTAATCAATAGAGCCTACCACAGATACAGGATGTGTGAAAATGCCCACTTTTCTGAACAGCTAACAGGCAGACAATGGTGTGACCTGCTGAAGATCAAGGCCTAATCAAGACAAGAAGACAGCTGAGGAACAGGCTTAACACATTCTCCATGGCATAAAGAAAACGTGTCACACCCACAATGGCCAAGGCCTGGGTGTGTGATGGAGTTCACGAGAGCAAAAACTGAGAGACCTGACAGAGAGAGAGAATGAGAAAGAGAGAGAGAGAGAGAGAGAGAGAGAGAGAGAGAGAGAGAGAGAGAGAGAGAGAGAGAGAGAGAGAGAGAGATATTGAAACAAACTCAAAGGCAGATAGAAAAATGAAAAATCAACAAAAAATGGCAAAATGAATACATTAAAAATGTGAATGTGTATCATACATTATTAAATGAGTGAAAATATGCACATGCAAGCCTGCTTGTTTAGTCTGTATTCATGTTGCATTCAATGTGGTGTAAAACCATGTGAGGCAGAATATTCAATAAACTGGGCATGTAAATCCAGTGTGTATATAAGGATATACGAAACTGGCAGTAACGCGAGTTATAAAAACAAATCTATTTGCATCACATCAATCACGAATAAGAGAGATATTTATCCAAGCAGGATGGGGACACTTTCGTTCATTCATTAGTTCATGAAACAGAGGAGCTGAATGCTGAAAACAATCAAGCAACCAACATCGTATGAACATGCAGTAATCACACACATGCAAATAAACAAACAATGCAAACTAGTAAACGTCTTTAAAAGGGCCCCAGCATTGTTCAAGAAAGGAATGATTTACTTAGAAAGAGTTTGGTCAGACACAGCAAGGCACCCTGAAACTGTGCATCGAGAACATTAATCTTATCTCACTGTCATGATAGATTTGTTAAAGCCACGTCTATGTGCCTGGTAAGTACTTGGATAAGGGCTCTTAGGTTCGAGGCTTAAGCAATCAAGAGGAAAGTCCTTCGGATCATTGCTTGAGCACTGAGGAAATGGTAACTCCAGAACTGTTTTTTTTTTTACCTTAATGAGGAATGCCAGAGACAATTGGTAATGAGAAAATAGAGGTATGCAATGCAAAATGTTCTTGAGGCAGAATTCTCTTTTAACATTAAGATTGCATGAAATCAAACAAACAGTCCCTATGTTGAGTCAAAACTGTGCCTAGGTTGAGTCAGAGCCACAATCTCAAACTCTTTTTGTTTATGTTCCTGGTATGTTAGTAAACCAACATGGCCAGAGTTAAACCCTTTGATGAGTCATATATAATGCAGGGTATGGGTCACATGTGATCTGGGACGCTGGGTTGTACATTATGAAGCCTATCATAATGCATATTAATCTGCATATTAATCTGCATTATTAATTAAGTTACTCTCAACAAATGAATCATCACCATTAAATCTCACATCCAAAATCCATAATCTTTATTATGTAAAAATAGTTGCGTTCAAAGGGTTGTATTTAAACACCTTTGCACTAAACACAAACTTTGATCAGTGTCAAGACAATACCAGTTTTGTACATGCGTCGCAAATCAGGCCGAAATCTGAGCAACAAAATAGTATATAGAAAAATCTACCCAGTGTGTAGTAGGCGCCCGGGTTCTCGCTGTAGATTACCTGTGTTTGCGTGAGTCCCAGTTTGGCAGCCAGGTCGGCTCGCTCCGGAAGCGCGAGGTACTGGGTCTGCTGGAACCTCTGGTGGAGCGCTTGCAGCTGCAGACTGGAGTAGATGGTTCGCGGTTTGCGGATCTTCTTCCCTTTACCATTAAGGCGAATCTCCCCGTTTTCAATCACCGTTGGCTTCTCGTGCTCTTATCAGAGACAACAAATGACACCAGTAACATGTTAACTTCCTGATAATATATGGGATATCAAATCGATTAGGCTTGACCACCAATCAAAAAATAATAATAATAATACCAACAAACAAATTAAAAAAATTATGAAGTTACTGCGATTCTTTAATGACTGCGACTTCGTTAATAGGCTGACATTTTTTCAAGTAAGAATTAAGACACAAGTATTAACTCTATATATAATTAAATTAATCTAATGAATAATTGAAACAGTATTCCATTGTAAACAGATATTTGATAAATATGTCATAAAAGACTTAACATAATGCATTGAGTAAATGTATATTAAGGAAAACATCAGGATAAAACACATTGTGTATTTGACAAGTGACTTTTTACAAGCTTTTTAACTTTAAAGAGTAGGCCTTCACGGTGATCTTTGCATTTAAACAATTGTATTTTTAAATAGCACAATTAGAATAATTTCTCGTTGCACAGAATTAGCAGTAAACCACTGGTATCTTGAATATGACTGTTCTTAAAGACGTATGTTTTTAAAGAGAAACTTTTAAATATCCCTGTCCTAATTATTCACCTCAACGAAGTGCAAAAGTACGAAGAAGTCTGTCGATCGCGAAGAGAGGTAACGTTAAGAATACGAAAAAATCACGAGTACAAAAATCTAAATGTTCTCGTCATTCATTCAGGTTCGTCAGCCTGGTATTAACCTATGACATTAACACTCTTCATATGCTACTACCTGACCTGTTTAAACGGAGACGGACAGGAAACAGAAGAAAGCGCGTTAAAGGCCTACATTAACACAAAGAGATGCGGCTGCTTGATATAACCCACGATATCACCTATGTTAATAATGAGGTGTTGATGATTAGTACGTCTGCAGCAGTGAAATAATGAATCTGTTTGATAAGCAAAAAGTAACCATAAAAATTGTGTGTAACTTTTTGTGTAACAGAGTTACAAACTGATTCTAATCAAATGCAACCAAAATAAAATTAAATGAATAAAAATAATTCATAATTTAAAACTGTTTTCGTATTCGCAAATACATAACGCATCCTAACACTGAAATAAATCACACATCACAAGCAAAATGAAAATGTGCTATAATTTATGGCTTAGGTTTTATACTTTTATTGACTGTAGAACCGAATGACAATAACAGATTGAACTGCATAAGCGATCATGTTTTAGCTCACGGGTAGTCCACGGGAGTTTAGCAGGCGAACAGTTTAATATCAGGTGTACTCACCCGGCTCCTCGGCTCTGGCGTGCCCCAAAGCACTGTTGTAGTTGCTATGTTGGTAGGGCACGTAGGCGGTCGGGGCATGAGCGCTCACCGGGCCGGGATAGGCGTAACCGAGCGACCGGCCATAATGGGAGGCAGCAGTAGGGTAGGCACCATCATGCTGCGGGTGTCCGCTTGAGTGCAATCCATGTACAGGGTAGATGTTGTGAGTGAGTCCGGACAACTGCTGTTGGTTTGTAGGAAGTCCTTGGCCAAACTCTAAAAATGCTGATTTGGACGGATCTGAAGTATTTAAACTATCAGACATAAAACTCATAGACATTATTAAAATTGAAGTCCATAAAACCGACGGACTAAGGAGGTCTGCATTGAATGTTCACAGGCGAACACATGCGAAATCTTAAACCGGATCCATCCCAAATTATCAGTAACCAGGAAGCGAATCGAAGAATAGCGTATTCCACAACGAAAAACAGTATTTCCAGGTGTTATTAAAACGAAACGAGAAGGTAAACGAGTAAACTTTCTTATATCGCGACAAAACCTCCGTGCGTCTTTGGGAACTGCGAACACACAAGTCCAGAGAGTATCCGACTCACTACGCTCCACGAGCGCGCGCGCTGATTGGTTTCAAACATTCACTATGTCACACGACCCAAGGGAAAACCTAATTAAGTTGATTTAGCCTACGTGTTATGGAAAGGCACCCAACGTTGATATTGGTTGCTTGGTTGCTTGAGCTAAAAAATAGCATAAATATTGTGTATTATGAAGTTCCCAAAGGATCAGCTTTATTAAATATTTTAGGGCAGTTCGACCATAATCTATAAGCAGAACTTAAATTTAAGTTGTGAAGCCATTTAACAAAAGCACAGAAACAATCATAGGAAAATACAGATCTCGATTAGCATTCCATCATTATAAATAATGACGTTTTTGCACTCAGTTCAAACAAACAAACATAACAAACAAACACATTTTCCGCTGCGGTGAATGAGGTGTTCAAGCAGTCAGCATATCACAAATACAAGCAGTGCAGCAACATTCTACAGCTGCATTCTCCGGGTTTTCCAATTATTTTAAATGGTGATAAAATACTAGAATAAGATGAATAAGACATAAATGTGATGTACTAATTTAGGCTTAATGTAATGGATTAATATGAATGTCATTGACTAATATATGCTACATGTGATGGATTGATTTAGGTGAATGTAATGGACTAATACAGGAGGAAAGAATGACCGATATAACTGCGGAAATAGTTTATCTTACAAACCTCCATATATTACACTGTCAATTTCGACATATTAAATAAATCGTATTATAACACATTTAATTTGATCAGTTATAAAATACTTTTCGAATCTTCTATTATTTTTGATCTTAACGATTTTAGCTATCGTTCCAGCAATCTATTACATCAAATATGAATGTCTAAAAATAGCATCACGGTGGACATCACGTAGGCTATTCAGAACTTTGAAGATTTTCTCCGCCATTATATACACAAATTACACAAAGTAGGCCTACACAAACAGCAAATTGTGATTTATAAAATAGTGTGCAAAATTAAATGTGTCCACAGGATTTACCACATTTATAGTACTAAGTGGTAATACCCGACGATTAATGCTTCTAACCTTCAACACGACAGTCCTGCTGAGACAATGTAGCCTGAACGAGAGGAGCACCGACAATGTCTGCATTTACCCAGAGGGCAAACAGAGTTTAAACTCCCGATTAACGGGTACAGTTAAAGCTTGACAGTCTTTACCATAAATGTCAAGTTCTTTTGTAATTACCGCCGTGGAGGTAGTTTCACCCTGACAACAAAATAGAAGCTTGCCAAATCAGTACGTTTTTGAAGATGACAAAAGAAATATCTGGACTGCGCTGAAGATTTTTGTAAATGACATTTCCACGTCTAATATGTTCAATTTTTTATGTCTAAAATTATTTGATCTCGACGGGGCGAATGTAAAGTTATGGTAAATATTCTAGAAATGTATGCACGTACATTCATTATAATGTTTAACAAGCATAACCTATATCATCCTGCACGTAGATGGCCAATACGGACATGTCAGCATTTCTAAGAATATTAGAACAAATGCACAAGGATAAATCAGGACAAATCCATGTACGTTTAGTTTCAGAATGTAAATATTTAGCTGTATATTGATACAAACCTGTACAAGGAAAAATGTCGATTGTCTTTAACCAAAATAACTACAGATCGTACGCCTTATGAAAGTTCCTAAACCTTCGATAACGATTATTAACTCAATATATTTCGACATTATTTAGACATCTACAGTCAGTCATCATTTCCTCTGCCTAGAGTGACAGAAAATATTAAATTAGTTGAGGATATATGGGCCAGATCCTAAATCAGAACTGACTCTTGCATTTTACTGTAAGCGATTTTGCATTCCAGTAAGGGATGACTTTTTTCTACACATTAAGTTGACAGTTAGTCAATTTCATACTGAATCAATATCATAAAGCAGCTTGTATGGGGTTCGGACCAGTGTTTTGATATTTCTTTTATTAAATGCAGATTAATTTCTACATAAAGACATTTTTCTGAAGAGAATCCCAGGTGAGAGACAAATAAATATCTAAATAAATACATTCTCTTGTCCCAAAATAATAAACAATAAATCATACAGGCAACACCTCTTGAGTCTGTCTGTCTTATAGTGTAACTTTAACATTACATTACCTCCCTCTTTATGAACAATCTGCAAACTCCGTTCGGGCTCTAAAGTTGTCATTAGTGTGCAGCGAGTGCAGGTGGTTCAGAGATATGTGGCATTGGTGTGCCACCAGCTCATTTTGGTCATCTCCACATGTGACAAAGATCCTGGGGGCCCGCGAGGCCCCACCGCAGCAGGCAGAGGCCCACGTGCAGACACAACCCAGTCTCCCAGCTTCACAGGCCAGAACAAAACCACAGATTATCATTTGTAGCTGAATCGCATTTACAAAAATGACACACCACATTTTCTGTTGAATACTTCAATGTGGCTTGAGTTCCCATGCTCAGACGCAGAGAAACTTCAGTCTCCCAGATCTCAGCTCTAATAACGTGACCACACATTAACAAAACAAATTACTAATCGGGAAATGTAAGTGATATAATATTGGGTGCTAAAATGTTTTAAATGTTATTCATGAGCCTAATTTCTAAACAAAAAACAACCATTCTTAAAGGAATGCAAGGATGATCCATAGAGTTAGACATACTTCCCTTGTTATTCCCTGCAGGCAGAGATGCTTTTACAGATTTATGGACAAGACTAGAGTGATTACCATGTACCATGCACGAGAGACGAATGTTTAAAAAAACAAAACAAAAAAAAACAAACCAGACATGTCAAATGTTAAAAGGCGCTGATGCTCTTGAAGCCTCCTTCTGCCAGGTTAGATCCCTGTGAATAGCCATCCTAACAAAATGGGGTGCAGGCTGGGGTGGGCCAGGAGGGAGAGGGTGAAAAAGAAAGGTAGAGGTGCTTTAAGGTGGTAATTATGGCTGCGTTACGGTGAAGAACAAAGGCGAGCCCTGGAGTCACAGGGCTGGGATGTGCCCTTACCCTGCCTTAGTACACGCGAGGGAGAACTTTAATAACAATACTGCTGATCGTGGCCCAGACTCACTGGCGTCTCTTTCTCTGCATGTACGTATGGGTGTGTATGTGTGTCCTTGCATGTGTGTGTGTGTGTGTGTGTGTGTGTGTGTGTGTGTTAGTGCACGCGCGTGAAAAAGAAAGATTGAGAATGTGCGTGTTGGCACATTGACTGCATGCGTATGTGTAAGTATCAAGGTATCAAGGTTTAGTGTGTCCATCACTACCCAGTGATGCAGACTAACAGCACTCCCCTTTACACAGGTCAGGTGCTCTGGGCGTGCGTCAGTGGCTAGTGCTTCCACCAGTTCATGTGTCACATTTTCCTAGCACAAGGACTATACCGCTGTGTTACAGATTTTTCCCAGTACACCTTGATCAGTTCGGAGTAGCAAACTTCTCCCTCAGAAACTGAGAACTGTCCCTGCACACATGCTACACTGACTGTAAGTCCAAGCAGTCAAACAAACATAAAACCAAAATATGTTTATACACACATCCATACAAACATACATAGACATAATAAGGTTATATATATTATATACGATGTATCATTTGTACACATGACCCATGGCCCATTTCCTTTCTTTTGTCTGACATACCCCTTTGTAAACCATGCAGTTTCTGCCAGGTTTTGCCATCACATTTCTCTTCACATAACCCTAGCTTTCAGCTGCAGAGAGATTGGGGCTGGACAGCAGGACTGAACTCTCATAAACCTGAGTGGGATGTCAACAAAATATGGGCATGATATGAGAGTTGCAGGCTGCTGTACTCTCACTCCTCCTGTGAAGTCATGATGGCCTGAACCCAACGTCCTCTCGAGTGCCTCCGTACAGCATTTATCTGTTTTTGTGTGGCACTTTCCAAGTGGATATTTGTACACTGTGCTCTAAATTGAGTAGCAACGATTATTGCACATGCATGGATAGGAAATGCAGCTCAGACATCCCCAGACTTAAGGAAGTATTAAATTGCATTTTCCTGTTGTGCCTTCGATCATAAACAGCTACAACATGCTAGCAAACACTACACAGTATGCAGAATGGACTATTCAGCATGCAGACTGAACTGCTACTATATACAACAGTAATTTTAGATGTTATGTTAGCTTCTCATATTAATTTGTGGCAGTTTTTTGTCCATAATAAATAACAGAAATTATAATGTAGTCAAAACGACGTTATGTAGCCATGATGTGAAAAACAGCTACGGGAAATGATCATTTGATAGGAAGTCTACACAAACATTTAAAATGCATAGCTAAATTTTAGGCAAAAGTTAGTTGCTAAATCGCATGACATTTTAACTTTTTATTGATTATAGTGAATCATAGGTAAATCATCTACGCTTTTTGAGTTGATAAAATCGAAAAAGGGAACGTTCTTAATCTAGTATGCAGCCATCGAATGCTTGCATTCGATTTATTTAATATTCTACATTAAAATTTTTTTTATCGCGATGCTGTCTGGACCGTTAAGACAAACATGTACACGGACACCTGCGTAAAAGTGGAAAAGAGCTCCAGTCTTGGAAAATCCTGCATTGCTACTCACTGCAAGATAGGTTAACCTCTCGTGTGTTTTGTGAGGACTGCCAACGTGTGTGTCTGGGTGTCTGCGTTTTGGCTTGAGCTTTGAATTCATCACCGAAGTTAATTGCTACCAGACAAAAATGCGAAGCAAAACTTTAGGAACCTCTCGACAGCAATGACTAGCACCACTGTTTAATTCATTGACCAAGTGTAAAGTTGGTTACAAGATACGGTTCTCGAGGCAGACTTGTATTTTCCGCGTGGTACCGATCGTCGTCTCGTCGCCTCAGACAAAGAGACAATCAAAATGAGATGTCAAACAGGTGCAGTGGTTACATTTGTAGGACAGAAAGCCATTCCTTTCTGTAGGGAGCTTGTGTATGACATAAACACATTAGCTCCGGTAATTAACAACTGATATAAATACAAACATGTAAATTAATATTTAATTAATATTGTAAAAAAACAAAAAAACAAAACAATCAAAAACAGCTAAGCTTTAAGGCTACAACTGCACTGATTCCTTCCATTTTAAAGTAGTTGTTTTCTTTAAAAACATTTTTAAAGGAATTTTTTTTGTCAATCCCCTTTTGGTATTCTTTTTTAAATGAAAAATTAATTAATTAATAACCCTCAAATGACCAACTCCAAGTGGTCAAGATTTATTACTAACAGAAATACCACTAACCCATAACATGTAATGTACATATGTGCCATAACAAACTTTAGTATGATTGCTTAACAAAACTTACTAAACATAGTAAATATCTTACTTATGTCACGTAGTAAACATAGCAAACAACCTTGATTCTTCGTGGCTTTACTGACATCTGCAGTGCAGAAATATGCACAATTCAGTTGTTCTGTCACCCACAACTAGTGTTCTGACACACTTGAGAGGGCGTGGCTAGTCGAACCGTAAAGTATGGGATTTTCCACTGTAAATCTCTGCCCTACACCACAAGACTAAAAGATTAAAAAAACAGGCTTAGCTCAGTTGGCGGCTTAGCTGGTAGCTGAGATGTCATAGTGCAGCTAAGGTCACTGGAGGCAGGAAGCCTGGCATGGTGTGGTAAAAGTGTGGGCGGGGCAGGTGTGGGCAGGACAGTGACCAGGCCCTTCCCACTACAGTGGAACATTAACATTTTGGAATATAATTTTACTGTACCATGATTATTGACACATTCCCAGTTTGATTTGATTCAAAATTATGTTATATTTTATTCTTGTTTGATGTCAATGACACCAACATAAAAACAGCTAAACTTCATACAATTGCTTTGTTTGAGTCTTTGAATTTGACAATACTTTTAGTTTAGAGTTAATTTAACTAACATTATTTACCTTATTAGCTATTTAACACAAATTAGCAATAAAAACCATAAGTCATTTTAACAAGGAAACTTACACTTGTACTAATAGTTTTCATATTGCCCAGGGCAAATGATCTATGATTAGCACTTTGACATAGTTGTGAAGAGAAGACTAGGCTGACTACACTGTAGAAGCTACACAGTGACCCTGAAGAAGGACACGTCAGCTTTAAACAGTCTGGAAAATATCAGCGACTTTCTTAATAATATTCTAAAAATGAACTTCTAAAAATAATACAAAAAACAACAGTAATGTTTCATTAATGTTAAATGATTTTCATGATTTTAATTAGGGCTGGAAAAAAAATTGTTAAAGAAACCATATCATAAATTATACATTGGCTTTCTGTTTTCACAATTTTGTCATTCCAGTTCATTGTGATAATAGATCACATTTGAACAATTTGAACAAAGAAAATTAATGATCATGGAATAGTGATACTATTCCATTGACATAAATAATTCATATATTACAATAATAATAACAAACAAATTATAATGACATTAAAATGTTCAAATTATGAAAAGAAATTAACAAAAGGAAGTGGAAATGTACAGATCTTCAACATCCAAACTCAGGTAAGAGAATAGCTTACGATACTGGATTGACGTTGGTGGAAGAAAAAGCTAAATCTTACCACTTAAGAGACCTTTGTCTATATGGAACCTGCCTACTGCCTTGACGAAAGGATAATGGTGTGTGAAGATAAAGTAGACAGGGGAGATAGACACAACCTGTAGCAGTATGCTCCCCCAGGACAGCCAATGCACACCCAATCAATATATAATACCACAAGGCCTAAGGTTGCCAGGTACAGACAGTGAGCTTCTAAAGACCGGTTTACCAGGTCCAAGGGATTATCCTTCTGGTGTTACCTAACCCCCGCAGTAACGTGACCCCCTCCCCCACAATCTTATTGTGATGTGCAGGCCCAGAACCTCGAAAGAGCTTGTCGTTAAACGTCTAATCTTTGTCCATCTGTATGATCAGCCTCAGAAGCTCAGACATCTGCCTGGACAGGACTAGCATGGCCGACTGGCAAAAAGTACTAAAAGTGCACCAGTATTTTTTAGCTAAACTCACTCTTCTGGGACAGACATGTTATGTGCACATGCCTTAATGCAGCCATGTAATTACTAGATAAAAATTTCCCCTTTAACCATAGGTAATGTACAGAGAAACAACATGCCCCAGGGTCTGATCCATCTTGTTACAACAATTCAATGGTACAAACTATCAGGATCAAGTTCAGCTCCTGTCAAGGAGTCTTGGCTTGGTCAAATGTTAAGTTCCATTGTGGCCTATGATGGCTCACAGTGGTCTGTGCTCCTCAGATCATACTCAAAAAATTGATGATTTGTTCCAATACACAACCCCAAAATCACATGTTTATTATGTTTAAACAAGTCACATGTTTAAAATCCATTTCCACACAGCACCTCAAATCCCATAACAATAGTATGAATGAAATGTTTTCTTTGGAGGGGAGAGGGAGCAGGGAGGGGGACATGGAGGGGAACATGGGGGGGGACATGGAGGGGGACAGGACAGGGAAGGGGACATGGAGGGGAACATGGAGGGGGAACATGGAGGGGAACATGGAGGGGGCAGGGAGAGGGACAGGAAGGGGGACAGACAAGGGATCAGGGAGGGGAATAAGGAGGGGGACAGGATATGGAGGGGGACAGGGAGAGGGACAGGGAGGAGAACAGAGAGGGGAACACATAGTGGAACAGGGAGGGGGAACAGGAAAGTGGACAGTGAGGGGGAATAGGGAGGGGACATGCAGGGGAGACAGGAAGGGGGACAGGGAGGGGATCAGGGAGGGGAAGAGATAGGGGGCCAAGAACGGGTACAGGGAGGAGGGAACAGGGAGGGGGACAGAAAGGGGGGCAGAAAGGGGGACAGTGAGGAGGACATGGAGGGGTACAGGGAGGAGGGGACAGGGAAGGGGACAGGAAGGGGGACAGGGAGGAGGGGACAGGGAGGGGAACAAGAAGGAGGACAGGGAGGAGGACAGGGAGGAGGGGACAGGGAGGGGGACAGGAAGGAAGACAGGGAGGAGGACATGTAGGGGGACAGGGAGAGGTGGTGCTCCTCCCCTCCCTACATGAGTACTAAGTGTCAGATTGTTTGTCACTGACTTCAAAGGCTCCGCATTTTGGCTGCTGTCATGCTGTCATAATTGAACCTGCTTAGACTCTGAAAACATCACGTCAGACAGAAGGGAAGTGAAGTTTTTCTTTCAGGAAAAAAGAAAACAAGAGAGAAAGGTAAAAAGCACCACGTACAATGTTTTATTTAGTGAAAAAACTTTTGTCTAAAGTTTAGACAAAGTTACTTGGTGGAAATGTTGATGGCGATATTGAGACATTTTAAACAGATAGGCTGCCACATTCAAATTTATAATTGAGTACATCTTTACAACATGCTAGCGATAATCCCACACTGGAACAAAAAATTGGTTATAGGAGGCGCCATCTAATGGTAACAGATCACAGTGGCTTGAAACCAACTGAAGACTGATAGGAATGAACAAGTGACCTTGTGAAAAGATCAAAGTCACAAAGGTTACTCACGTCTGGCTGTTTAAGGCTTTCATCTTCACACAGCTCTGAGCTGTGAGCCCTGCCTGTTGGGCCAGGTCACCCTTTGGAGCTGGCCAGAAGAAGCACCTGTTCATTTTAAAAAAACAGGTATACAAGGAAAATCTCTCTTATCCCATACCAAGACCCTAGAACATCATTTTAGAAATTAACAAACCAGATTTATTGGTGGGTCCTATGCATTTATTTTAAAGATCAATAATTATAATCAAAATAACTTACATAATCCAATCAGTTGAATCGTAGATTGGGAGACCATATGTTTGTGATACTTCAGAACAAAAAACTGAATTATTCATGTTTAAGTAGAATGGAATAGGATGCATGAATTGTTGGTCTTTAGTGAATATTCTGCCATATACATTGTAAGAGTAGGGCAAAACTGCAGGGCTATTTGCATTCCTCCAGTGAGAGTGAGGTCAAATAAGCCATTTCCCCTACAATCTATCTCCCTGCAGCTCTGAGATCAATTGGGCTGCAGCTGTGGAGGCTGTGCGAGTCGGGCAGATGGAGAAGATTGGGGTTAAACCTTGACTGGCCTCTAGGAGAAAGACTGGAGAGATTGTCTCCATACCTGATCAAGAACCCAGAGAGTGCCAAGCTCTGTGAATGTCCCTGGGCCAAGGGTAAAGAGAGTGAGATTCCAGAATATATGCTGGCATGCTCCAACACTCATGGTAATTTCATTGGAGAAATTTGTGATGCAGAGAAGTGGTGATGCTTTATCACCAGTCACCAGATGAGGTTGTCTTCGATGGAATGGGTGCCTGCTTCAAATAACTGAATTTTTAAGTTTTTGCTTTCTTACTTTGCTTTCCTTTTTTAAAAAATATAGCATCATGGGACCATAGGCGTTTTGCAACATGGCCACTCAGACCATCTGGCCGAGGTTTAGCCCAAAGGCACTCTGGCCTTCCACTTCAAACCCAATTAGCCAAATCACATTTCAAAAGTGCTCGAGTTTACCTGCCAATGGTTGAACCCTTCAGGTGTCAAAGAGTTGGATTAAACCTGGGGCAGGCAGAGTTGGTGTTCAGAATGGGGTGGGATTAGAGCTAACAAAGGACTACCTATATCCCCTGACACCTGTGCAGGTATTGTGGCTATTGGAGTGCCCACTAATGGAGAAAGCCTTTGGTCCAATTTGCAGGTGCTCAGAACCTAATCTCCCAGCTTGCAGTATAGTGTGAGTATCCATTTTCCCTTGCTGCATCTTCTCTGGACTTGCCTGACAGGCAGAGGGCTCCCAACCAGCCTTGCAGCATAACCCAGGTAATCAATCATTTACATTAGTAATTAGGGCCCGGTGTCAAAACAGAAACTGAACACGAACTGGGAGACTGGGAGCACGCAGCAGAGGTGACGTCAGCCGGAGTAAGTGTTAGGTAATGGGGGTCCATGTGGCGAGAGTGAGAGTGAGCGCAATTTAAGCAGAGAACTCTGAGGTTGACACACTCCGGGGTGTTAGTGTACGTATTAAACGGTGCAGTCCCCTCAGGTTCAGACATTCCACACCACAGTAGTGCAAGGAACACCGTTTTGTTCCATCCCCTCCCTAAGGTCAGGCACATACTGAATGTACGACATCGGTAAAGTTCAATACGTGTATCCCTTGTACATCTTTCTTTCACTTTTAGATGCGTATCAGTTAACAGCAAGGCTGAAAGACAGTAAGTCTTTGTCTGAACCTCCCCCTTGGATAGTTTTGTAAAGCTGGAAGGCTGAGCGTTTCTGGTGACCATTAGCGATAACTTAAGCAGTATATGAGACTGCCTATTCAATGCTACCTGAACTGTACAGAGTATATGGTGACAACCAAATACATAGCACAAATCTAATGAAGTGGACATGACTTAAGTCTTTAGTCTCGGATTAAACTGCAGTGCCAATCACATTTGGAATGTCTTTTAAAATGTGGCTGGAAAACTGGTCCAGTTGTTTGCATGGAAAACAAGTAAGGTCTGCACGGCGCTTAAAGCAAGACGACAGCTAGAAGGAGAGGCAGTTGCTTCACTTTGCTCTGATTAAGCACCAGCCCTATACCCCAAGGCATCGCAGCAGTTTTAAAGGCAAAATGCCTGTGCTTTGGGCTGGACAATGAATTAGTGCATTATCCATGGGAAGAGCCAGCCCGTGGGTGGGGTAACAGATCAAAGGAGTTTGCTCTTATTGCCCACACCTCAGGTAGAGTTGAGGCACGCAGCCCAGTACTGAGGGCACGTATGTACCTGGGAAGACACACAGTGCTCATTTACCAGGAGCTTGGTGCAATATTGTAAAACTCTGAATCATGTTTCAGTTTAAGTTATCTGAGTTCTGCTCACATTAGTGGAACTGGTAGTGAGGTCCAAGTCCATTCACTGTGCATGAAGAGTGAATCAAAACATAGATCTTGTAGTTCTGTTCTATCTGTTTGTATCGGTTCTGAAATTGCATTTCATATTTATAGTCAATGATTATAAGTGTATTTTAAAAATAAAGTCTTGAGTCTATTTAATTATAGAACTATAGTCTTGAGTCTATTTAACTATGGTACTATACTTACTATGTTTGTCCCCAGTATCCATCAGGAAGTAGAAAGCCATGTAATAGTATCCAGATCTAAATAAAACTGGCACATAATTTTATGACACGCCTCAACATAAAACTATCATTGCGATTGGCTGCTTTCACTTCAGGGTGGGGCTGAGAATACAAATGCTGCCATCATTCATATTCCAGGGTGGATTGTTCAAAACACCACAGCTAGTTTATCACAATACAAAAAAACTATTTCTTATTACATCACATGCCCTGCATTGAAAATGATAATAGTAACATACATTCACTAGCTGTGTCCATACACTGCCTTTATCCAGGAGTTGGTTTGACTAGTCCGATCAGTTCTTGAAGGGTCACAAGAAATAACTGATGCAAAAATAAGGGTTTAATCTTACTGCTATAGACAGTTAAGCATGCTTATCAAATGGTGTTAATGGGCTGGAAAAACTGGGAAAATTATTAATATAGGAGGTCCCACTACTGACTGATGATCAACAGTACTGAATTCCCATGTGCCACATAGAATACTGCTTGGAATAACAGGTCGATACAACAAATGTGAATTGGGATGTAATCCTCAACAACAAAGCACTACTTTGAGAAAATCCACTTAATGGTAGGTGTTTGTCTTGAGAACTTTCAATTTATGAGACAAACAAAACATAAATACAACAGACACAGACACTGATGTCCTGAACTGGATTACTTTCCTGTGGGAACAACTGGCAGCAAATCCATTCTTGCTTCTCTCAACAGTTGGTCTGTATTTACAGTGCAACTGCCGAGCCTTAATTCCATAATCGCTCTGCTCCGCTGCTGCAGACATAGTGGGCTGTTCCTTAAAGAGGCAGTGTAAAGGGGCAGGGAGAAGCAGGATGTGTCTGGCTCATTCCAACACCTGTCTTTCCCACAAGCATATGTGAATGGCTGCTCTATGATGTCAACCTGAGACATTTACAAGCTAAATGATCTGGGGTGGTGGGATGTCTTGTTGTCCCTTTCTCTTGAGTCAACACAATTATTTTCGGTAGATCAGAAAATCATTACGGAACACCAATTTCGAGACAAAGTCTCTTGGGCTACTTATGGAAAGCCAAAAATCAACTGACTATTACATGGTTGTGAATTACAGATATGTCAATAAAACCTACTTACAGGACTTTTATGTTTTATTGTGGAAAAAGCCCAGTTCAAACCAGATAACTGTAGTTATAAACTGGACAACCGCCAAGGTTTACACCTTAGGAGAGGCAGGGAAAAAGTGGTTGCCCGCTGTGGGTTCTTATTAGTCCTAATGACCCACCAATTGGGAAGTTGTGTTTAGATCACAGAAGGATGTGGTGGAGACAATATGAAAGCGAGAGAGATGTGGAACCACAAACAGGCCTAATGAGACATGTGTGCTTACCAGACAGCTAAGTCTTCCTTAGATAACCTGAGCAGAGGGAAACACAGAGATGGTGCCCTCAGGAGTTGTGCCAAGAGGCAAATGGCAACCACGAAAATGGCCACAACTCCCATACTACATCATCTGGGATTGGGGCACTTGGGGATGAGGCACTGTGACTTTTGTGCTACAAAATAATTAGCAAATTTAACCAGCTTCGCATGGCTTTAGAAAGTGCTAGATAGTGTGTTAAAGATTTTGTGCTAACAAAATTTTAAACCAGTTAATGAATAGGCTATTTGCCAATGTACATTGTCATTATTTTTATTTTATTATTTCTGTTTAGTCAACACGTAGGTAGACCAGTTCTAAGGAGATGGAACCCTAATCCTAACCATAATTCTATGGAAAGGAGGACAGGTGGGCCAACCTGGGATAATTGACCAAATCTAACCGCACACCTGGCTGGTGCTCCCCCCCTCCCACATGCACACTGTTAGCCCCTCGACATATGCCCGCCTGAAATCCCATGTTGACCAATTTAGTGGTTAACACAGAGAAATAAACACAGATGCTCCCAAGGACAAAGGTGACCTACAGCAGCCTGAGTGAGAAACTGCCATTTAGAATGGTTTAGTAATTCTCCATACTAAAGTCCTATGTCATAGTTAGGGTACATTTTCTTTGCTATCATTATTATAGCAAAAACAGCTTAGGTGCTGTAATATACATATTGTTCAAGTGTATGGTATAAAGAATTTGGAGGGAGTACTGAATCTTTAAGGGTGAACTGTTAAATCAATTCATAAGAAAATATTTTCCCACAAAATATAGAAGTCTTGCATTATTAGGAAATTATATGCTGAGTTCAATTTTGAGCACTGCATTAAGTAATGGCATGTAAAGGACTGGTGTTTAAAAAATATCTTATATATTGTATATATTTTCTATCATTTGTAATCACATCGAGCACAAGCTATAAGTGGTTGAAAGTTTGATCAAAATCCCAAATTTGGTCTCAATCACAACAGTAAATGAAAACAATCTGGACATAAAAAAAACATTTAATTTTATATAACATATTTCAAGCAACACAAAGTCAATTTACAGTGGTGCTACACACAATGCTGCACAGATGAATGGAGGAAAGGCGATTTACATGACCAAACCAACACCCGTGATTGGCTAGCATCTCTCTGAATCAGCAGGAGGAGAGAGACTAAGTCAGCTTTCCCACCCAATGAACAAGCACAGCTATTTGGGCTCCCTTATAAGTGTGATATGCCTGGGAACTGGACTCTGGACCACTGACTGTGGCATCTGAGACTGTATTCTCATTAAGCAAAGCAGCATTTCTCCAAACTTGTAAAACAAAGATGGGTTTACACCAGCAGACAAACACAGCGAATGCACTGAAAGTGAAGAGTTTGTGTGTTCTCATGATGAACGTCAGATGCTTCCTACTACTGACTCACTGAAGAAACAGCTTGTTGGTTTGTGCTTCTTCAGCCACTGCAGTGCGGTTGTGTGAATTTTTTTCTCATTATTATATTCTCATTCTTATTTGAAACATTAATTTCTGAAGAAAAAACAAATTCTACTTCACAGAAATGTTCTTGCACTTCTATACATTTTATTTATTTTAAAACTCAGTAGCACAAGTATAAATCAAAATGGAGTATGATTCTAGTGTTCATCTGTGCTCTCCTCCTGTATGTGCCACTCCCCCATATCTTTCCTTTTTTGTGCATCCTATGCTTCATTACTGACAGGAATCACAGCATGGCAACAAAGTCACTGCTCCCTCTCCTAACATTGCCTTATATGTTACAATCCCTGATGCGATCAGAGTCAGCGGTGACACGTTTCCTGTGAGTTCGTCTCTTTCCGCCTCACTAGTCTCTCAGCGGTGAGATTGTTTGATAAAGTCCTTGGCCTCCTTTTCCACAGTAGTGATACCGGGCATGGTAATGTGCCTTCATTACTCATAATCTGTTCCCTGAGGTTGAACTTGAAATAATAGTGCTGGTCAACTGTGATTCAGCCAAGGAGAACCACATTCATGCCCAGGTCACAAAGACCAGGGTGGGGTCTCTCCATCTGATTGACTTTGCTGGAGTGGACAGAGAGGAATGGACGGGTGCTGCTAAATGATGACATAACTTCTTCTACTGTAATAAGCTAAACACAAAACAGCAAAAGGGCCTTCTCTGACCTGCTAAGCACAACATCCCACACCTGATTATGGAAATGAAATTATTATTAACTGATTTCTTACTCTATCCAAGGACAAACTAGCTAATGAACAGCCTCTTGGGCATCAACTCCATGACCTTGATGTTACTAGCCCTATGTCCTATCTGCTAGGATGATCTACAGATGCATCTATGTGAAGCATCACTATAAATGAGCCTCCTGTTGCCCTGCCCGTGTTCATTGTCATCTAAATATGAGGTTAATCACCCAAAAAATGAGGACCAAGATTATTTTAATTGGCACAAATGGATCAAAATATGCCTTGTGTATACATTTTCTGATACATGTTTACCAGCCATGCCATTAGAAACTGATTAGTGGGGTGGCTTGGTGGTGCAAGAGTTACTATGGCTGCTTAACAGCTCTACTGGTAGGGTTTGATTCCTGGTCTGGGGGCTGTCGTCATAGTTTCCTTATAGCTGTGAGGATTGTTCTGTTCCTGAGGTGTTGTTATGTTCTGTCTTTGAGGATTGAAACGTTCCTGAGGTGGAAAAAGTCTGTCTTAGAAATATTTTTTTACATAAGCTTCAAAGGAGAGATGGGCTTCATAATTACACCATGATCTGTAAACATTTAAAGACAGTGTGATTGGAAGACCATCAAGGTTTACTACATAATGAGAGAGCATTTTCCAGAAGCACTTCTGTTTTGTCAGGATTAAGAGAATGTTTCTCAACATCCAGTGTCTGATGTCCTTTACACATTCCTCAACAATATTAAACATATTTGTCCTCTGATTTAGCTGAGATGTAACCATCAGAAGAGCATAATCAGAATAGCAGTGGAAACATTGTTCACAAACACAAATCACATATAAATAAACAAGCATGAGATCTAGGAGATATCCATGTGGGACTCAAAAATGAACCTTGGTGTTGAAAAATTACATTTATGTTCACAAACTGGCTACATAAGACTTAAACCAGGAAAGGGCCACAGCATTTTCAAGTGTTCCTAGTCAAATGTTCTGTCATGGTGCCAAATGCTGCACTGAGCTCAAGCAGTATAAGATAAGGCACATAACCCAGGTTATAAGCCAACAACAGGTTGTTAACTGCTTTAATCAGCACTGTCTCTATACTTTGATGAGGCCTAAACCCTGACTGAAAGACTTCAGTTTGGTTCAGGTAAGAGAGTAGCTGCTGAGCTGTAGCTTTTTCTAGGATCTTAAAAATGAAAGGAAGAGGCTGGCTTTCTTAATGAGTGGTTTGATGACTGCTAATATGAATGATTTAGGCATGCAGCCAACATTCAGGGAGGAGTTTATTATATTTAATAGAGGTTTGATTACTATAGGTAGAATTTCATCACGAAAATCTGGTAAGCAGATTTCATCTGGTAAGAAGATTTTGAGTGCGAGATTAGATATGTCAGTTTATGCTCTTGGACAGTTGACAGCCTGTTTCCATAGTACAGTTTGTATTAGCTATTATGTGGCTAATGTGGTGTGTTTCTGACCACAGGATTGTTGTTAACTGTATGTTATCACTCCAAAGATGAGAGAGGGTCACTCTCTCTCATTAATGATCACTCCATCCAAAGATGAGAGAGGGTCACTCTCTCTCAACAGTGGCAGTGGTAATGAGTAGCACATTAGGAGACTTTAATTATGAAGGTAAAGAATTGGGCATCAGTTCCAGTCAGAGAGCAACAGTATGATCCAGCAACATCATAATGTCCAGGTAGGGGTGTAGTTTCTATGATTTATGGTTTATTAGGTTCACATGTTCACCATTTCAGTGAAGTGGGTCAATATTTGTGGATGTTTGTTTGAATTTGCTAGAAATTTCATGAATTGTTTAGAATTTAAAGTGGCAGAGCAATTTCATAGGTTTTTTTTCTCTGGTGTCCTTAGCATCTGTAGGTGTATCAGTATTACAGTTTTGTATATTCAGTGTGGGCTGTTATACACACAGAGGCTAATGTTTGAGCGTGTCTTGTCTAAATAGTAAGTTTGGTGTATATTGTACTTCTTTGTTGATTACAGCTATTTGGAGCACAATTAGAGGCCATAAATGACCTATACACATTCTAAATTTAATCTGGGTTGTGGTAAGGCAACATTGCTTTGGATTTAGCTTATGGGTGTTTCCAAATGGTATAAAGCTGCTCCTATTAACCATACAAGTGAAGAGGGAATTAACAGTGCAGCTGGTTGGTTAAGGTAGAAAGGAGGAATATTCAGTGTTTGTTGTTTCTTGGTAGGAGTACATAATGGATGAATGCTAGCAACCTTTGTATTTATAGATTTGTTTTTATAAATAAATGTTTTACTTGTTTATTTTGTGTTGATAGAAGCATGTTGTTAATTGTGGAAGTGTGGGATGGATGTCTTCTCACAATTGCCTCAGATTAGATGGTAGTCCTGACATGCTCTGGACAATCTGTTCAACCTCATCCAAAAGATATTTTATAGGATTAAGATCTGGGGACTGTGAAGGCCAGGGCAGGGACGGAAAAGCCCTTCTGCTATAGGATAAACATCTGCCATGAAGCAATGAACTTGATGTGCCTTAGATAAGCCCTAAAGTTCAAACATCAATCCATAGGTGTCAGAGGAACCAGGGTATGAAAATTGTTCCACCAGCCTGGACTGCTGATACGTGTCAGGAAGGGCTCACTGAGTCATGTTGCTTGTACCAGACCTGGACCCTCCCATCAACATAGTTCAACAGAAATCTGCATTCATCTACCCAGGTGATGTTTTTCCTCAGTGACCCATTGTTCAGTGATCCAGCTTTGTTCTCTTTTGTTCTAACCCTCTATGGCATGAATTTTTATTTTAGGAGGAAAAAATTTTTTCATTCTAGTATTTGCTAGATTAGGGGTCCCTTATAATATATAAATAATAAAATTTACCCCCCCACCCTCCTGCCCCCAGATTTTGGTTTGTTGCCTCAGGGCAACAAGACGCTATGAGGGTACTAAAACGCCAAGGTTTTCTGTAATTTTCATATAAGTGTAATGAGGTACAAAGAAGTATTAATCACATTAGAAGTTTTATTTCACAAATTCCACAAATGGTTTATCAATCTGTGGGTTAGAAATTAGCTGCAATGTGTGTTTGTGTTTCTGAATGTTTGTTCCTGTGGGGTACAGATTGAATCAATGTTTCACTTTTTTTGGAAAGCACAAAGCACTGCTGTACCCATGAACTGCTCCAGTTCTTTAGTAGTGAGGTTAAGGGTTTGTTGGTATCACACTGAATGGCATATACAGGGGTTGGACAATTCAACTGAAACTCCTTTCATTTTAGTGTGGAAGGTTTCATGGCTAAATTGGACCAGCCTGGGGGTCAACCTTCATTAATTGCACATTGCACCAGTAAGAGCAGTGAAGGTTCAATTAGCAGGGTAAGAACACAGTTTTGCTCAAAATATTGCAATGCATGTGCATCCAGTGGTTCAAACATTGCATCCTGAAGACGGTGCCATGTATCAGGATGACAATACACCAATACACACAGCAAGACTGGTGAAAGATTGGTTTGATGAACATGAAAGTGAAGTTGAACTTCTCCCATGGCCTGCACAGTCACCAAATCTAAATATTGTTGAGCCACTTTGGGGTGTTTTGGAGGAAAGAGTCAGGAAACCTTTTCCTCCACCAGCATCATGTAGTGACCTGGCCACTAGAAGAATGGTTTAAAGTCCCTTTGACCACTGTACAGGACGTGTATATGTAATTCCTAAGACGAATTGGCGCTGTATTGGCTGCAAAAGGAAGCCCTACATCATACAAATAGATTATTATGGTCTAAAACCAGGTGTTTCAGTTTCATTGTCCAACCCCTGTAAATTTGACTGCTCTACAATAACTTCCAGAATGCCTTCAGAAAATATATCTGGAAGTGTTGATATAGGGACACAATATTGTCTGATTTTGGAAGGCTGGCCTGCAAATTAGTGATGTTGGGACTGTGGTGTGTTCTCCACCAAGGTATGTGTGAAACACCTTCCTCTGATACATCATTATCATCTTCATTTTCATCTTCATCTGTTTTCAAAAGAAACCAGGAAGCATAAAATTACAATAGGTCATATACAACTGTCATAGCCCGCTGATGCGCGCACACACACACACACACACACACACACACACACACACACACACACACACACACACACACACACACACACACACACATTCATACACAAACACACACACACACACACATTACATACAGTATGTTCAGTATGACTGGACCATCATCATCCAAATTTTCCCCGTCACTGTCATCAATCTCACTGTCCTAAAGTATGACCCTAACTGATGGATCATGTTCCTTACACCCATAACATGTTCTTGCATCCTTTTCCTGTGAGTAATAGTTGATAGGACAGCAAAAACAATGTTATGGAAATAAGTGTGAGTCCCTACACATCTCCATCCATGAACATGTCATTGTACAAACTAAAGTGGTCTAACTGCGCAATGTTGCCCTGAGGCAACGAATGAAAAACCTACATTTTAGAATATAGATGAAGAGAAAAAGTGTCTTTACTCAATCAAATATGCTTTTTCACATATTCATGCACATCACAGATATTTTTAAATACAAATTTAAAACATTTAAACATGTGAAAAAGTGATATTGATCTTACCTTTTGCTAGCAGTGTGTCCAAGCATGCTATGCTCCAAAAAAGGAGTGCTCCACCCCCAGGTGAAAGACACACCCACACCCAAATCAATTTTTATTGGTGCCAGACTTATCAGCTGATTTAAAATGTGATGTTTTACCAAAAAAAATTTAAAGAGGCAGTGTGGGGGGAGAAATAGTGGTTTGTTGCCTGAGGGCTACACCATGCCATAGAGGGCTAAGGAAAAATAAGTTGTGCATTCAGATATTAGTTGTAGCACTAGCAATGAATTCAGCTGCATTTTGCTTGACTGAAACTGAAATTTTGAAATTTTGGTCCTGGCTGGTCCAGCACTTATGATGAAGCCTCATTCAAAGTTACTCAAATTGCTCCATTTCCACATTCTAATGGGGATTCCTACTGAAACCAATCCAAGGAAAACTTGTTCATGCTGCACTCTGTGGACATGTGTTTAAACACCTTACAGGGAAGTTCCACACAAGAATGGGCAGGCGTATCTAATAAAGTGAATGTTCAGTCACTATATGTCTGGAAAATAGTGAGATTTATAACCTTGGAACTAAAACCTTTACATGAGCGGTGCAGTTTTTCTTGAATTGTTAAAGGTTTTAGCGTACCATATGCCATTTGTTTTTCATTTTATTTAACAAACCTAGCAGGGAGAAGTGTTGCCCCTTCTGTGCCCTGTTTCCGAAAATCATTGCGGTGTGATAAATGAGTGTTTACTGTAATACGTACTTTAACATTTGAATATCATCTTTGTTTTACAACATTTATGGGAAATCCAGCCCTGTATAGTCAGCTGCTCTTTTAACCAAGAGTGACATAGTGAGTTACATTAAAGGTTATGAACCACACACTGATTTGTCAAAATACAGCGGGTTGCAAAAGTATTCATACCCCTTGAACTTTTTCATATTTTGTCACATTTCAACCACAAACATAAATATATTTCACTGGAATTTAATGTGAAAGACCAACACAAAGTGGTATACAATTGTGAAGTGGAAGGAAAATTATACATGAATCAAAACATTTTTTACAAATAAAAAACTAATAAGTGCGACGTGCAAAAGTATTCAGCCCCATTTTCCCTGAGTGCAACCAATTGCATTCAGAAGTTGCCTGATGACTGCTAATGACTCAAAAGGGTCCACCTGTGTGTAATCTAATCTCAGTACAAATACAGCTGCTCCGTGACGGCCTCAGATGTTGGTTAAGAGAATATTGGGGAGCAAACAGCATCATGAAGTCCAAAGAACACACCAGACAGGTTAGGAATATGGTTTTGGTGAAGTTTAAAGCAGGCTAATGGCGCATTTCCACTAGGGCCTGCTTGGCGCGGTACGGTTCGATACGGGTCGATTCGCAATGGAACGGTACGGTCGCATTGTGTTTCCATTACAATGGTGAACCACCCCAATGTGGGTGGAGTCGCTGTTGGCGCGCGGGTTGTAGTGTCGTGACATCATTTGTATGCGACCACAACACCGGTCGATGCCCCTTAACACATAGCATTATTGTATCTTATTTATCTTTATCTTCATTATTGTATGTGGTTGCTCTAATTATTGATAATAATTTGGTATTACTCAAACAGGCTGAACACACCCTGCATAAAAAGCATCAGTCATACAATCAAATGAAATCAAATTTTAATATGAAATATAGATATTTAAAGTACAACATATCTAAATAATATAGTTATAGTTTAAAAAAGTGCAAAAAGCAAATTACCTAAAAATAACGTATAGCTTTATATGAAATAAATATTTATAGTACTACAAGCAACATTTTGTGTGCTTTTACTGGCGTCTGTCTCGCATGGTTCACAAGTTCGCCAAGCACCCCGAGGAAAGCCCGGTTGAAGGAAACATTTTCCGCCAACTCCGCTCGCCTCGTCAGTGGAAGGGGAATCTTGAACGTAAAAAATAACAAATATTAAACACAAGCATTCCCGTGAAAGCAACAACAATATAGCGTAACTGCACAAAATGTGTAGCACGTCATCGCTGCTCAGGCTGTGTTTATGGCTACAGCTAACTAGCAACTAGCAAGAGCTAGCTATTGTACAGTAGTGACTGTGGTGGTAACATTAACTACAAACACAGCTCTAAATTCCTGCGTTTACAATAGATGCGTTCATATTACGTTCATATTACATCTTTTACGAGCCTAGTAGTAAAACTGTGAAATCACAATACACTCACCATTCTCCGTGGCCTCCAGCACCGACATTGTCCAGCACGTTTTCTCTTCTGTTACTGGCTGGCCGGTGACCGTATATGGCATCCATTTGCTGGAACCATTTCCAGTCTTTGCGGTTTGCTCCGCTGCGTCCGTTATGGTCCTTCACCGCCCGGTAATCGCTTTAAGCTTTTTTAGCTTGGACCAACCGGCACTGCTGAATGGACCGCTGGTAGCCATGAGTGGCCATTAGCGCAGAAACCTCGCTAAAAACCTTTACATTTCTAGTGGCCCCGTCCAGTTCGCCCTGGATTTTTTGATCGCTGATTATTAACAGAAAGGTTTGTACCTTGGCGTTTGACCAGGGAACAGACTTCGCTCCTTGGGTTTTAAAAATGGCTGAGGAGTCCATAGCATAGCGGAGGAGTCGCTCTCTTGACGCAACCTGTGACGACACTCCCTGGCCAATCAGTGTCATGCTGTTCCTCCACGTCACAGAACTGTACCGCTTCGGAACGGTTAGAACCTCGAGCGAGTCGGTACGAAAAAAGTACCCGAAGGGGCCGGCTCACTGGGGCCTGGTACTAATGGAAACACTCACAAACCGTTGCGAATCGAACCGTACCGCGCCAAGTAGGCCCTAGTGGAAATGTGCCATTAGGTTATAAAAAGATTTCCCAAGCTTTGAACATCTCACGGAGCACTGTTCAATCCATCATCTGGAAATGGAAAGAGTATGGCACCACAGTAAACCTGCCAAGACAAGGCCGTCCACCTAAACTTACAGGCCGAACAAGGAGATCACTGATCAGAGAGGCAGCCAAGAGGCCCATGGTGACTCTGGATGAAATGCAGAGAGCCACAGCTCAGGTGCGGGAAACTGTCCACAGGACAACAATTAGTCGTGCACTACACAAATGTGGTCTTTATGGAAGAGTGGCAAGGGGAAAGCCATTGTTAAAAGAAAACCATAAGAAGTCCCGTTTGCAGTTTGCCAGAAGCCATGTTGAGGACACAGCAAACATGTGGAAGAAGGTGCTTTGGTCAGACGAGACCAAAATTGAACTTTTTGGCCACAATGCAAAACGCTATGTGTGGCGGAGAAATAACACTGCACATCACTCTGCAAACACCATCCCCACTGTCAAATATGGTGGTGGCAGCATCATGCTCTGGGGGTGCTTCTCTTCAGCAGGGACCGGGAAGTTGGTCAAAGTTGATGGGAAGATGAATGGAGCCAAATACAGGGCAATCTTGGAAGAAAACCTGTTGGAGTCAGCAAAAGATTTGAGACTGGGGCGGAGGTTCACCTTCCAGCAGGACAACGACCCTAAACATAAAGGCAGAGCTACAATGGAGTGGTTTAAAAAAAAGAATATTCATGTGTTAGAATGGCCCAGTCAAAGTCCAGACCTAAACCCAATTGAGAATTTGTGGCAAGATCTCAAAACTGCTGTTCACAAACGCTCTCCATCCAATCTGACTGAGCTTGAGCTGTTTTGCAAGGAGGAATGGGCAAGAATTTCAGTCACTAGATGTGCAAAGCTGGTGGAGACATACCCTAAAAGACTTGCAGCTGTAATTGCAGCAAAAGGTGGCTCCACAAAGTATTGACTCAGGGGGGCTGAATAATTTTGCACATCGCACTTTTCAGTTTTTTATTTGTAAAAAAAATGTTGATTCATGTATCCTTCCACTTCACAATTGTATACCACTTTGTGTTGGTCTTTCACATTAAATTCCAGTGAAATATATTTATGTTTGTGGTTGTAATGTGACAAAATATGGAAAAGTTCAAGGGGTATGAATACTTTTGCAACCCACTGTATCTCAGCATCTCTACTGTGCCTGATAAACACTTATCAACACCACATGCACAACCACACCATTTTCATATCAATTTGTCAAATCATTTTCAGTGGGAATGGTTCAACACCTAAATATTATATAGTCAGCAGGAAAATGGCTAAGAGTATGGTGGGCTGCAGTCCATAGAAGTTCCCTTATATGGAGCCTAAAAGACAGTTGTACTGGTTAAGCAAAGCATGGAAAAGTAGAGGCATTCTCATAAGACTGGAGGTGAGTGTGTAGTTAGCAAGAAATCAGGCATATCAGGTAAAAAAACATACATAACTTTGGTTAGAATCAAACCTAAAATGTGTTTACATCAAAGCAAAAAGATATAAATAAATAAGCAAACTAGAGCAAGATATAAATCCTGGGGAGATATAAGCCCTGAGGAGATATAAGCCCTGAGGAGATATAATCTCTGAGGAGATATAATCCCTGAGGAGAGTAGTTAGGCTGAGGAACTGTCTGAGCTGATGGACTGGGCTAGACTGCCAGTGGCTTTGCTGATCCTCATCTTCTCTCTGGCATATTTTGCTGTGTCTGCTTGGTAAGGACAAGCACTTCAGATATGTCCATCATGAGGCAAAGGTGCATGTTAGGAGGAATAAAAAAACATCCCAAACTTGTTGGCAGTTTAAAAGTGAAGGAACAAATGAACATGTCAGTTATAAGTACATTCCTGTGGATCCTTGAGCCTAAACAAAGTGAAGTTTTTCATTAACATACAAGTTCTTATTTGCAATTCAAATCACAAGTTCGAATTTTATATTTGATGTTCAACGCCTCACGCACAAGTCAGTGAAGAATAACTGATGAGTTTGTTTGTTTGTTTAAGCCTGTACTTCATAACATTTGGAAACTATTCTGGCATGTGAACCTCAATATTTTTGATCCAGGTCCAGACCCAAGCAACCAGTCTGAGCAAACTAATACAATCTGAGCAAAGATGGGATGCACATCCTAGAGCCAAGTAAACCTTGCAGTAAATCAAAGCTCTGTCAGCTCAGTGATGTGTTATTTTTTATGAAACTGTCACCTCATAAAATATGGACCTCCTGTGCTATTGGCACATGATGTACTTGAGCAATATATTCAGTGATTGGGTGGCTGAGGCGCATGGCAATGTCCCTGTCCTTTTAATTTATTAAATGAATGAATGAATGAATGTTCAACTTAAATAGCGCCTTTCTAGATACTCAAGGTCGCTTTACAATTTTAACACAGGTACAACTCTTACACTACCAATCACACACCGGCGAGAAGCAGCAGCCAATTGCGGACAGCATACTCTCTACCGGGATCCACAGCCCCCTGGGGGACTGAATGGAGAGAGGACAGACCCTAGTGACAGAGCACCATCCACCATTGGGCATACAAACACATTCATGCACAGACACTCAGACAACTGCTTTTATTGAACATGAAGACACAGACACATTCAGGGGGAATTTGTCAGGGAATCAGGGAGGACCAATTTACCTAACCTCCATGTCTTTAAATAACTTAAAACATAGGTTTGTGTATTTTTAAATGTCAATAACATTACTATTTTATGTAAAAATAAAGTTGAGAGATGACTGAATCAAGGGGCCTGGTCACTACAAAATGCTCCCCTGAGATCACTCCAGTCAGGGACTCCAAGGTACTTTCAAGAAGGAAACCTAGTCTGCACTGAAGCCTATGGCTTAGCCTTAGGCAAGTTACTCTCCACTAGTCCCATCATTGTCATGCATCACTGAGTCTGAAACCCTGGGGGGGTACCACGGCTTGTTGGGACAACCTCCATTGTATTTCCAGTGCTGGTGAGATTTGAAAACCTGATTTCTTCATCCCTTCCCCCATAGCCACCTTGTCACCTTAGCGCTAAAGGATGGTATGTCCATTGTGTCCAGTCAACAATGACAACAAAACATCAATACGGGGACTGGGTCCACCTGAGGATCCACCCCTTCAAGACAATGCTGCCAGCGAGCTACCACGCTTGGCCTGCCAGTCACACTGACCCAGCCCGTTGGCTCCCTGTAGATTCAGGAATGCTCAACTTTTCTTCTCTGGTACTGCTCTCAGGAGGATTAACCACAAAACAAGAGCAACACAAATAGGACTTCCATTCAACATACCAGCTGATTCTAATGGGTGGGTAATTTTGACTGATGTTTCCTTGAACGTATCAGTAGAAATGCAGAATGCAGTTGCTAATAGGTGCTCATGACATGGCAAATTTATGATTCAAGAGGGTTTAGTGGTAAGCAGTGGTAGAAAATTTTAATGCAAGACTAACCTTTTGACCTCCACCTGCACATCATGTGTATGTTGAAGAAATGAAGAGGAGGTCTCCTGGTGGTAATTTAAAAGTACAATGAGACACATACAGCCAGCTAACAGGGCTGTTTACCCTGCAAAATCACAATTTTGCATTCAGTAATGCTCTTAAATCACGTCCATTAATTAACACGTCAAAAATCCATGCAAATTCATACGAATAATGAAATTACACTTTTAAGTCATATTTTGAAAATTGGTTAAAAAATCCCAGAAACTGGTCTTTTTAAATTTAAAGTTATATGCAGACATAACAAACCTAATGACATGTACTACATGCTTACTTTAAAACATTAATAGACATTATAAACATTCATAGAAAACCAGTACAACAAAATGAACAAAATCAACAAAAGACTCAATGGGATTTCACTTTGCCCTTTAGATGCACAAATTAGTTGTACCAAATCTCATGGCCACAGGTATACTGGGGATGGGAGTAGTTTGATGAGGACCACATGGCATAGATCACAGGGGGCGTCTGGGTTGTGTCATTTTGACTGACAGCTGGGTGTGGGCACGCCCTCGGGCAGTTTAATAACAAACCTCCCAGGCCACCCACCTCACCCTCCCCCTCGCCATCTTGAAGCACCTATATTAGGCTGTCAGGAAAAGAGCTAATGAATGGAACAGGTTCCGGGATCATACGTTATTTTTGGACTGTGGACCTATGGGTCAGCCGGAGAGACAGACATGCTGGCATATTTTGACATGCTTCTTCGATTCAGATTCAGCTTTCTCCGTGCCCATTTAGACATGCTTCGCAACATTCCTTAAATCCATGTTGCTCTATACTTCTTAGTCATGTTAAATGAAGTGAAGTGAAAAAAGATATCTGCTTTAAAAAAAACCCAAAACATTAGTTTCTATGATACACACCACTGCGGCCTAGATAGCCACAGCCATATATGAGCTTTTTTCCACATGCTTTGGCTGCAGTTAACATTGTGGAGTGACATGTCATCTAAATCTCTAGTTCTTGGAATGTTAATAAGTGCATGTCTTCCAATTTCATGCTCCTATGGCTCAACATTGTCTCTGACACTGATACTTCTAAATGTCCTTCACTGGGAAGAAGCTTTAATCAATTGCTAACGTCAGTTACTAAAGAGTACTTAATTTACATTACAGTATACAAGTATACAAATACACCACCCATCAGCCACGTCTCCCCTTACAGAGATCCAAAGATGTGTTAGATAACATTACACTAAGTTCAAGCATCTACATTTCAACACAGAGGGCATCTGTCTTACAGTAACTTCTTAAAGTAACTTAAAGATTTAAAGTGGGCCAAAATCACATCTGCCCTGATAACCAGTCAATCAATCAATCAATCAATCAATCAATCAACCATCAAGAACAGAGTGTAACAGGTCAAAGTGTCTGTACAATGCGCTTCATGCAAAAACATTTTAGTCTTTTTATACAAATTGTCATGCTTTTATTGTAAACTGGGTTCACATGTTCATATATAAATTAAATTGTTCTGCATTACCCTAATGAGAAGTTCATGTAAATTTGCATGTTTGACCGCCCCAAATGCCTTTTAAGGCCACCAACCTCACATGATTGGTGTCATTCCTAAAAAGACTATCTAGAGGTAGAAAATACCAACTTTCTAGTAAACATAAACATCGTATAACATAGTGGAAGTAAGAGTTGACAAAGACAAAATTTCTTAAGTTGTGATTTAATGCCCTTACTGACACCATATAAGTTATATATGAATTCATATACAAGGCAAAAAATGTTTTTTTCTTTGTAGGACACTGTGACACATGACTAGCACGAGATGGGGAAGTGTCTGAGAGAACAAGTGTCAGGACAGAGTTTCAGACACTGTAACACAAGCCTCTGGACTGTCAGTACTAACAACACAAACTGGTACATGAAGTAATGACTTTTAACAGAGAGCTGCATTTTTCACTGTACAGTATATGAGATCAGTGTGCAACAGGTCTGAGCTGTCCATATTAGACTAAAACAACGTTATTGTCAGGATTATCGCAACAATTTTATATTTAAACTCATAATAATAATCTATACAACCTATTGGTCCATTCTTTCTGAAGAGGAGAACAAAACTGAGCAGGAAAACTGGAATGAGCCAAGTCCTGTTTAATCACTCATTTGAATGAAGTTGGTATGTTTGAGTGGTGTGGGCTGGTGGTTTTTTTGTTTTAGGTTCTTAGTGCAGAAAAGGTTCTTTAGTAAAAGGTGAAGATTGTGCAGTTTATGCAGGCACAACAGAGCATATTCTGTAGCTAACAAATCACCTACGCAGAAGCACAGCCTCCCTGGTGAGTGGATGTGTGCATGTGTGCACATGTGCATGTGAACACGTGTGCACATGTGCGCGTGTGTGTTTAGGTGTGCGCATGTATGTTCAGGTATGCACGTGTGTGTGCATGTTTGCCTATGTGTTTGTGTATGTGCGCATGTGATCAGGTGTTTGTGTGTGTGTGTGTGTGTGTGTGTGTGTGTGTACGAATGTGATGGTGAGGGGACAATCTCTAAATATCAGATCAAATGACTGTAACACCTTAAAATGATCCTTTAGACTAAACAGGGTTGAGCTGGTGTTCAGTGCAGCCCAATGGTTAATCCCACATGCACTTCCTACGGCAATCAAACTGTAAACTGATCCAGCATTGCTTTCACACTGCTTTATTTCACAGTGCCCCTGTCCACAAACAAGCCTAAAGCAAACCAATTACTTAGTGTGTCTCAAGCACTTGACGTAGAGTTTCTGATCCTATCCAGTTATAGGTCTACTGTTTGTTTATTAATATATTTTCCCTTTCAAGAGATGACATGAAAACGGCAGGATTGTAGCCTGGATTTTGGTGAATTGAACAAATATCAAATATCATCAAATATAAAACCCATCCATTCACCCTGAAGGCCAGCCAAACAAACTCTGAAGCCCAGGTGCATGTTGAACATGGAGGTGTGGGTTATAGGTGGAGGTGCGTGTTGTACATGGAGGTGCGGGTTATAGGTGGAGGTGTTTGTTGTACATGGAGATGCGTCTGGTACTTGGAGGTGCGTGTTGTACATGGAGGAGTGTGTTGTATGTGGAGGTGTTTGGTGTGTGTGTAGATGTGTGTTGTATATGGAGGTGTGTGTTATATGAGTAGGTGCATGTTGTAGGTGGAGGTGTGTGTTGTGTGTGGAGGTGTGTTTTGTGTGTTGAGGTGTGTGTTGTGTGTTGAGGTGTGTGTTGTGTGTGGAGGTGTGTGTTGTGTGTGGAGGTGTGTGTTGTGTGTTGAGGTATGTGTTGTGTCTGGAGGTGTCTGGAGGTGTGTGTTGTATGTGGAGGTGTGTGTTGTGTGTTGAGGTGTGTTGTGTGTGGAGGTGTGTGTTGTGTGTGGAGGTGTCTGGAGGTGTGTGTTGTGTGTGGAGGTATGTGTTGTGTGTTGAGGTATGTGTTGTGTGTGGAGGTGTGTGTTGTGTGTTGAGGTATGTGTTGTGTCTGGAGGTGTCTGGAGGTGTGTGTTGTATGTGGAGGTGTGTGTTGTGTGTTGAGGTGTGTTGTGTGTGGAGGTGTGTGTTGTGTGTGGAGGTGTCTGGAGGTGTGTGTTGTGTGTGGAGGTATGTGTTGTGTGTTGAGGTATGTGTAGTGTGTGGAGGTGTGTGTTGTGTGTGGAGGTGTCTGGAGGTGTGTGTTGTGTGTGGAGGTGTCTGGAGGTGTGTGTTGTATGTGGAGGTGTGTGTTGGACCCCATGTGCTCCCTTGGATGAACAAGAAGGACTTTTTCAGTCACCCATGTCATATTTTGATATTGCTAATGTTGTGGTAGACATGAAGAGGAAGTGGAGGGCCGTAGAGGAGGTGACAGAGCCGGCCTGTTTCACAGTGCACATATGGCAGTCATCTAGAGGAGAAAGGTCCTTCTGGCCAGCTGCAATTTACACGCACTCCTACGCTCGCCTTTCTTTTAATAGCCCGGATTGCCCTGTTTAGACTAAAAATAAACAGTCCAATTTCAAGTTGTGGGGGACTGCCATTTCATGACTATGAACTTTGGCCCTGGCCAGAGCTCGTGGAGGTGTATGTGTGTGGAGAATTTTGAGAAGACCAACAAAGCGTGTCTCCCATGTCCCACGCTAAGTAAACTGGCTTCATGACATCACATTTTTTTAAACTTTTGGTAAAAGATGGCGGGGCAGTGGAGTCATTAGTAGGGTGTTATTGCTTTTGCCTTTTCAATGGCCTTAAAACCTATTGTAATATTCCCCTTAAGATCATAGGATTTAAGATATGAAAAGACCCAGTAAATGTTATACAGTATTAAAATTTTTTAAAACAATTTATCTGAGAGAAAAAAGAAAAAAAAAAAACATTGTCTTGCTTCAGTAGAATTTGCAGCCAGCGTCAGTTTGAACATGCTCCAGAGTGCTGACCAGTGGCGCAGATGTTCGACAGGAACCCAAGAACAACAAGGAGAGCCTTTCACACCTGGCACCCTCCCGCCACAAAAGCTGGACCTGCACAACCTGCAAGGCTGTCCCAGCCTGGCCTTTCACCCCTGCTGATGTCAGCGTGTTCCCTGGCCAATCGGAGTGCTTAGTCCTGCCCTTGACTTTGCTGAGCCCAGACACAAAGACAAATGATTCTATCAGATTAAATGTTTTTTAATGGCATGTAGGGAAAAGCAGTGAGGAGTTGCTGGAGGCCATATGTAGACGTTCTCTGATAATCATTCCAAATGAGGCCTAATTTGTAAGCGGTCTGAATGGAAGGGCTTTGCTTCACAGGGGCCCTTGTGGAATCTGTGTTGTTTGCTTCTCCAGATGTAATGACACCAGGGCTTCTGGGTGAATAGAGGACTTTTAGTCTTGCGGACAAATATGTTCACACTGAAATAAAAAATATATAAAATGTTATAAAGCGAGGCAACTACAGCGCTAACACAAAGGGAGAAGAACTCCAACATGACCTCTTACGACAAATGACCTCTAGTGATGATGGGATACGTTAACATTTGATATTTTGACCGTTCATCTAAATGTTCCCTGTGCCTTTACATTTTTAATGTTCATCTTAGCATTCACTGTGCCTTTTTGCTTATCCAAACAAATCAGGCACCTCTGTGTTAAGAAGCTGATATTCAAAACAGCACTTACATCTACAAAGAGTCCTCCAGTGATTAACACTGCCACACAAAAGTGGCTGTGGAGAATCAGCAGAGGTCAAGTGATGCTCTTATACTCAGCTCTGGGTGACACAGACAGACACTGTCCTCCAGTGGAGGGTCCTCATCAAAGGGATTCAGGTGAGAGGGCGACTGGGTTTGGCCCCAGCAAAATGATCCTTTACCTCTGATCACTCAGGCATGGTTTCATTACTGGAGGGATATAGAGGCGGGTTTAAGGCCCCAGGCAATGAAGATACCTCGTCACTCAAGCAGGCCGTTGTCTATGGACAGGACTCTTTCTGAACCAACAAGGCATTCCCGTGCCACATATTAAGGGAAGGTTTGTTCTTCCTGACAGAGCTCAATTGAAGATAATTGTCTCTTTCAGATCACTAAGAGCCTGTGTGATCTTCCATGCATTGACGTTTAAGGAATGATTGATTCATTTAGTGTGTGTAGTGTGTGTTTTTTTTCCAGAGTGGCCTCAGCTTTATGTGAGATGCAGTAACTTTCCACAAGTTTTAATCTGATCACCAAGTTCGAAATGTAATCTTAAACTCTGTAATTTAAGTACTTTACTGATAATTATATTTATCATATCAAATCATATTTAATGTGCAATGTGTTTTTTTATATAAAAATAAATATACAAACAAACATATACTCATAACGGGAACCATGCGTGGGCACAGTGGATTCCATATGCACCAAAATCCGGCCTACAAGTGAATGTGATAGGAACTTGTGCTAACGTTTACCACCAGTCTTCCTGACGTCACCCAGATGGAGAGGTTTCCCTCCTTGCATTTCCTCTGCCAATACACACACACACACACACACACACACACACACACACACACACACACTCACACACACCTGCAGCTGGTCCGATAATAAACTCCCAATGGCAGTCCGTTAACAGGCCAGCTGTACAGCAGCTACAGAACCATGTGTGAAATAAGGACATTACAAGCATGTTTCATGTTATAGGACTAGTACAGGTAGTGTACTACTAATCCATTACAAACACAGGTAGTGTACTACTGATCCATTACATACACAGGCAGTGCTGGAATTAATCAGTATTTATACACAATAGGTATAACAGCTGTTAAAGAGCTGGTTCATGAGAAAATAATTAAGAAGGTATCCCAAACCTACACATTTCATTGAAGAAATCAAAACATGGGCTAGTCATTATTTCCATCCACAGTAGCTAACTAGACTCCCAAGATTGTGTGTACTAAGGCCAGCAGCGTCTGCAAATGGACCGTACCCCAGATAAGCCTGAAGCAACTGCCAGAAATATTTTATTCTCTTCTTCTTATCACTTTTTAGCTTACTTTTTACTTTACACAGTCCCAACCACAAAAACTGCTCCCTCGAAAACACAAATGCCACAGATGTGCACACACACACACACACACACACACACACACACACACACACACACACACACACACACACACACACACACACGTGTCTGAATATGTCCTACATGGCCAGTGTCCCATCCTCTCCATCATGTGGGGCCAACGTGTGTTCTGGTGGGAGTCTGTAGAAGGAGGAAGCAGGCTGTAGCCCCGAGCGGCTCGTCCCAGGAAAGAATGTTTATCGCGTCCAGCGCCTTTGATCTCGCCCAGCTAATCACTTCCTGCACGCTGTACGTGAACCGCCGCACTGCAGCACACGGGAAGCCGGGGAGCTGCCATTTGATGCGGTTTCTCCTGCCTTCTACAAGAGTCATTAGATGAGAGCGTGATAAGGCGCGCAGGTCCCATGGGCCCGGGCCGTCTGATGGGCCGGGCCGGAGAGTCGGCCCTTCTGGGGCCCCCTGGTCCCTGTGTGCTGAGTTGTGGGGCCACGGTCCACATGGAGGAGCTCAACATGGCGCTCCACTTTCTAAGTACATGTGGTGAAGGAGCAAAATGTCTGCCGCCATTCAAACTCCTGACAGGCATGTTCACCCTCTCGTCCCATGACGAGCAGCTAAAGACGCGACTCCCGGATCAGCGTCTGCATGCTGGGACGAGCCCCGGGTTCCCTGCCAACAGCCTCTCCTGCTGGGTCTGTCTTGCTCTATTAACTAGCTGCCTTTCAGTCTCTTTAATGGCCCGTTCATTTTGGTCATAAAACACATAGGCTAGCACTGAAACTCATGACTCAAGAGGTTAAAGAAACCACGCGTCTGAGAGTCACTGTGACCTGCGCAGACGTTAGTGGGAAGGACCATTGCTCCACGTGGTCACCCCAACCCCTCTAGGCATGGAGGGAATACACTCCTCCCTAGACAAACCAAAGGTATATGAGAGATCCTCCCAGGGCGGGAATTAAAGAGCCGGCCTCGTTTCACACCTGGTAGAGGTGAAGAGAGGCAGAAGAAGTGGAACCGGTATGCACCCTAGATGCCGTTCGCGGTTTCAACATAAAATACTGCAGAAGTTGCTCTCTCGTTCGCCCTTTGAATGGTAAACATCAATGCACTCTGAGATGGCTTCAAAACACAACACCGAAGCCCAAGTTATAATGTGCACCATCATATGATACGCAGATGGTTTTTGATTCAGGGCCAAGAATAACAGTGTCTGCCTATAAGTGAGAGGAAGATGGTGCCATGGTCTCCCCAGGGCAGTTGGCATGGTGTGTCGGCTCGCTTGTATTTTACTAATGCCAGTGGGTGTAGCCGATGAGAGCTACAGAAAAGCTTTTGTTTCTCAGTGACACAAGGTATATGCAGGATTTACAGTGTGTTCTTCTATCCAGCTATGAAGGGTCACGAACTATTACAAATGCTCTAATCTATTTTGGCAGTGAATTCTGGTGCCTGCGTTTTTTTTGTTGGAGAGGGTGGGGGTGGGAGGGGAGGTTTGGGGTGGAGGGTGAGGTTTGGGAGTGGGGGGTGGGAGGGGAGGTTTGGGAGTGGGGGGTGGGAGGGTGAGGTTTGGGAGTGGGGGGTGGAGGGTGAGGTTTGGGAGTGGGGGGTGGGAGGGGAGGTTTGGGAGTGGGGGGTGGAGGGTGAGGTTTGGGAGTGGGGGGTGGAGGGTGAGGTTTGGGAGTGGGGGGTGGAGGGTGAGGTTTGGGAGTGCGGGGTGGAGGGTGGAGGGTGAGGTTTGGGAGTGGGGGGTGGAGGGTGAGGTTTGGGAGTGGGGGGTGGAGGGTGGAGGGTGAGGTTTGGGAGTGGGGGGTGGAGGGTGAGGTTTGGGGTGGAGGGTGGAGGGTGAGGTTTGGGGTGGAGGTGGAGGGTGAGGTTTGGGGTGGAAGGTGGAGGGTGAGGTTTGGGAGTGGGGGTGGGAGGGGAGGTTTGGGGTGGAGGGTGGAGGGTGGAGGGTGAGGTTTGGGAGTGGGGGGTGGAGGGTGAGGTTTGGGGTGGAGGGTGGAGGGTGAGGTTTGGGGTGGAGGGTGGAGGGTGAGGTTTGGGGTGGAGGGTGGAGGGTGAGGTTTGGGAGTGGGGGGTGGAGGGTGAGGTTTGGGAGTGGGGGGTGGGAGGTGGAGTTTGGGGGTGGGGTGGGGTTTGGGGGTGGCGGTGGAGTTTGGGGGTTGGTGGTTTTGAACCTGGGCCTAAAATCCAGAATGTTTCATCTAGCAGTTACTTATAGGAGCAGGCAGAGTTCCAGGCAAAATATGAAAGTGAAATAAATCCCTTAGTGTTCTGTACATTCACATAATCCGGTTTAAGAGTAGAGAAGGGAATAGGATAGCGGCGTGTTTGGGGAGGACAGGCCTTTACGGAGATCTTCCCCACACACCTTTTGTTTCCCCTTTCAAGCCAGGAGTCTCCAGAGTAACTGTGAGGAATCTGGCGGTTGCCGCGGCCGCCCAGGTGAGTGCAGGCCCGGGTTACCTGCAGGTGAGCGGGGGCACCGTTGCCATGGCGAGCATGTCAGGGCACCCGTGATGAACAGGTTAACGTCTCCCACATCACTCACTCAGCAATGCCCTCCAGCCTGTTCCTTTTTTAAAAATTTTTTTTCCCTGTCAGCCTGGAGCTGGCACACACTCCCAGCAAAGCGCCTTCCTCCTCTGCCAGAAAGCAACATTCCCGGAGCCCA